>NC_073695.1:53834716-54203466 GCF_029784165.1 Wyeomyia smithii | reverse complement strand
AAACCAGTTTTACTTTTGGGACATCAAATTGGTTCTGTGTTATGAAGACAAACAGTTAGCGGCAGAACAATTAAGTAGAAATAACCTCTTCTGGCCTAGTTTCAGTAAAGATCTTGATTGACGTAGGGTAAATGACCCAATAGTGGAGGAGCTAAGCACGAGTTATGCTTGTTTAGCCATATTTTGGCTGAGAAAAACAAGTCTAGCTGGTACGTTTCACTATTTTTTGTCGAAATGGGCTCGACTTGGTAATTTTGCACCGTGAAATTGATTGTAACATTCTTTGAAGCTTGAAATCAACAAAAATATGTTGAACGTTCTTGTTCTAATAGTTGCGGCAGTGTACCTATAATTGCGAATGTGTGTTCCTATAGTTTCGTGTTGCTTGGTCAAATAAAGGTATTTAACTCGCTTAAAGAGGTTTTTAATTGATTTAGTAGTTATTATATTGTTTTTATTACGTTGACAAGTCGATCTACAAGTGAACCAAAAGATGTGCGAAGTTAACTAAGACACGAATTTTGCGCCAACTCGGTCAGATATTGGCAGCACCCTTTCAAAATTCAATGAAGGTTTGTAGGTTTGTAGGTTTTATTACCTAAACAATTTTGCAAATTGTCCCGTCGGGATGCGGTATATTTTTCCAAATCTGTATCATATTTCCAGTTCGCTTATTTTTCGCTTCCCCTGCTCCACATACTGGCTGCTTAATGAACTTGAGATCCTTTACTGTGAAAAAAGTAATCCTAGCAATAAAAACTGATTTGACAAACGTTCTTCTCAGATTTCTTCAAATTTATAACTTTTATATAGTCGGTTTAGTTACCTGCTAGGCCCGCGAGCGGGTGTCGAGTAAGGGTCTTTGAAAATCCTAGAACAGCAAGTATGATTCCGTTTTCTATTTACCAAGATATGATAGGCTCTCCATAGCACATTCCAAATTCTGCCGGACGTTCCTCACCGATCCTCGTCGAAAATTCAAAGACCGGGACGCAGTAAAATTGGTATTATGGAAGTAATCATCTCTCCCCGCCAGTGACCTGCAGCCATCCCGGATCAGCGTGTAGGGATGGAGAAAGTGTCTGCCAGCAACCTAACCAACGCAAATACAATTCTGTCCCTTACTTGACAAGGCCCCTGCTGTCTATCGCTTCCAGCCTTTCTCTATTACTGCTCACCGTATCTTATTCACCGTTCGAATCGACCGAGTTAAGTCCGTCCTATTGTCAATGTACGGAAGCTACGTATGTTTTACTAAAATGTACGTGGACTTCGGACAAAATCTACACTTTTTTTCTTGCTACTTCAGACTATAAGTACGACGTTTCCTTTCTTACGGGCATATTGCTGGCTCTTTCAGCGCTCATTCACTGTCTGTCGAACGGATAGCAGTAGAGCGATAATCTGCAAACCTTTAAAACAGTGTAATTCTTGCAATATTCAAGCTATGAGCGTCCCTTTTCACTCAAACAAAGCTGGGTCACGGTGCTCCCACAGACCGTTACTATAAAAAAAATGCACCAAAGAATCTGAGTACACCATTCGATTCTTTATGACGTCCAGAATGTCTGGTCAAAATTTCAAAATCATCGTACGGCACATTTTTGACTAATGTCATTTTAAAGGTTGTAAAGTACAAAAAAGTGATATCAAAACGACGAAATGCTTATTGTAAAGCACGTTTTTCAACCACCATTTTATGAAATAACTTCAAAAATAGTTTTAACACATATTATATATAGGGTTATATTTCAAGACAATAACAATTGAAGGAAAGATTTATTTGAAAATCCCACAGTGCACAGTGGTCTAAACTCGAAAAATCGTGATCGTCCTATATTTGACTGTGAAAAATTGATTTCATGTACTCAATGTCTTCAGCAAAATTGTTTCATAGAACAAGGCCTTACTTTTGGCGTTTTTAGTTTTTCGAATAATCCACCTAACAGTTAAAAAAAATTTTTTTTTCCTAATTTTCAATATAGCAGATTGCATCCTTCAGCAAAGTTGTGGAAAATTTCGAAAGAAAAACAATTGCTCAATACTGCGATGTCCTATCTTTGCGTTGGACACGACAAAATAGAGTTTTTGTGGAACACTCCTTCTCAAAATCAGTTTTTTGTCTATAAGTTTGTCTTTTGTCTGTAATCGAATGGTGTACTCAGATTCTTTGGCGCATTTTTTTTATTATAACGGTCTGTGGGAGCACCGTGTGGGTGTCTATACTTTCGCCTACTTTGATTTGTTTTGACATTTCGTAAACAATGCTTAAAATATCGACTAACGAAGAATTACTCGCTTTGTAACAAGAATTGTTTTCTACCAGATGGAACAATTCAATTCCCACGCGGATTTATAAAAAAGGGACAGATGCTAGACAGAGCCAATTATCGAGAAATCACTGCTTATTCCAAAGATTTGGAAGTAGTCGTCAAAACAGTGTTGTGGAGTCGTGTAAGGACTACATTTCTCGTGACCAACATGGATCCGTTGCAACCAATCTGTGGCAGTTATTTTCGTTGTGTACTCGCTCAATGGATGCGGGATTGCAGGTGGATGCTGTATACGCGGACTTCAAGGCAGCTTTCAATCGTCTGAATTATGACTTTTTTTTACGAAAGTTGGATCAACTGGAGTTCTCTGCCGTGCTTAAAGTTGTAGAGTTGTAAGTGTTAGTATTAGGTCGTCACCTTCTAAGCTATTCATAACTTCTTTTGGAGTGCCGCAAGGCTGCAATGTGGGCCCACTTTCGTTCTCACTCTTCATCAACGATGTTGCTGCTATATTACCGCGAGGTATACGACTCCATTCTTCAGACATTGTGGAAATTGGAGCAACCGAAATCTTTCTACCCTCTGCGTGCGAAGATTAATGTAACGTCATACATTCAGCAGAAAACTTCATTCAATCAGCTTTCAGTACAGCTTGTTTGGGAATTACGGTACTCCTGGCCAAGTCGAAAGTACGTAAAGGCTTAAGAGACTCAAATATAGTTCTCCCGTGAGTAAACTTAGAAGTGACGAACCCGGCGAGTAATTACTCTGCGACCTTTTGACGCCCGTTTAGGCTTGCTAGGGACATGGAAATTTCCGGGAATGCAATTAGAAAGCAATAATCTTTCATATTTTTCCAGTTTGAGCTCTAGGACAAACTCATTGCAGTAAAAACAGTTAAGAATAGTTGGATTCAATTGGAATTTAAGATTTTTAAAAATTCATCCCATATATTTTTACTATTGAAAACCTTTTATGGCAAAATTAAGATCAGTAAGTTTTGGAAAGAGCTTCGATGTTTAACGAAAAACTTTAATCGGTTGCCGGACAAATCCCGAAGTAACTGTGTGGAACAGTGCGACAAAATTGTTTCCTGAGGTAGGAGATTGTAATTATTTTTTGAGTGGTAATGCTTAATTTAACAGATTATTTCGAGCTAATTTTGGATGTTCATACTTTATGTAAATCCTAACCTAGACCAGAAGAAATCCGTTCAATGTTATGGTATTTTATGCTGGTTTTTAATTGAATGATTTGATTGACATGAACTATTGAGCAAATCCCCTGCTTTAAAAATGTTGCCGAATTTACCAACATATTGACGAGAAAATAGTAAACACAAGTATTTTCAAGACATTAATATTGAGAAAAAACGCAGCATTGCGCTTCCACAGTCAATATTATTTTTACTTTCCTCAACATGGAAAACATAGAAAATTGGTTTGACAGAAAACCTCCATGCCGATAAACCACATTAATATGCATGATAACATGCAGCGAAACAAGAGCCTGCGAATGTATGGGTTCGACTGAACAAATAAAAATCTTCTGAAAATAATTCATAAGATCAAAAGATTTTTTAAGCGACAAACACAGCTTCAGCCAATGCACACTGGGCCAGAAATGGAATCTAGCGGAACGAAATTAATAGCGCTCTTAGGGTTTGACCAATCGGTTTCCAATCTTCTATAAAGTTTCTTGGTATAGTTAGGGCGTTATTTTGGAAGTTTGAATTGGTTCGGAATTCAGCCGCAAAGGTGGCGTTGCGATGCCAACTTCTTTCCCTTATACGCTAGAGCTTTGCGGTATTCGACAAAGTTGTAGATCTCTAAATTCCATGAAACTTTACAGAATATACAAAATTTGTAACTCTTCAAGTTTCAGAGATCTACGAGTTTTTGTAAAATTTGTCTGAATTTCACGTTTTATGTGATAATTTTATACCTTTGAGGCTAAATTCCGAACCAATTCAAACTTCCAAAATGACGCCTCAACTATACCAAGAAACTTTGTAGAAGATCGGAAACCGATTGTTCAAACCCTAAGAGCGCTAATAATTTCGTTCCGCTAGTTTCCATTTCTGGCCCAGTGTGCAATGTATCTTTAATATAAAATGCGAAACCTATACTACATATTTCAAAATGTAACGCAGTTATAACACAGATATTAGTACTTTTTGGGATCAAATATATCAAATATTGTACAGAAAAGAACAAAACTACTCGTAAGTCATACTTTCATTCAGCATAAAACTCAAATACGTTACTATGGTAACGCTGAAACCCACATTTTGGGTGCTTTTTGCACGAAACCCCAAAGCCACGTTAAAACGTAAAACTCAGCCCATCCACGCCATCTTTTTTGTTTTACAGAAAATGCCATTCTAGATAGTTGCGCGTCCGCTCGGCGGACAATTTACTACCGCGTGAGTGCTATTTTAATTGAATTTGCCTGTGAAGTTTGAAATTAATTAAAAATAACCGATTATCGGCTAGCGTCGCGCTGCTGCTGATGTTGATTCCGCTGGTGGATACAACTGTCAGTTGGCGAGTATACGGTCCAAATCCATCCCGTGGCGTGACGGCTGCACTGCTAGGTCATCCAGGAGCAAAATTTACATGTGTGCGTATCGTTGCTGCTTCCGGGATACCACCGAGAGAAGGGGGTTGTGGAGCGGTCGTAGTACAAGCTCCAACAGAAGCAAACCATAATCGGCAGGTCGGCTGGAAGTGCTCTGGTGGGACTGAGCCAGTATCGTTATGGATGTTCGCTCGCTCCACCGCCAGCGATCAGCCGGTTGTATTCGGTGTAATTCTTTATCATCTTGGCTCTGTCGAGGGACTCCCGCATGAGGCGCTCGTTTTCCTGGCGGACTGAAATGAAAGTGGTGGAAGAGAGAGGAAAGAAGGGTAACATCAGTAAGTGAGGCTGTGGGAAAATTGATTACGCTTAATAATGTAATCTATCATCAACATCGTTCAGTGTCAACGATGCAAAAATCGTTCTAATTAGTACGCTTGTATCACGTGGTGTAATCTGCTGTGACAGTACGCGATAGTAACCCGTACTATCGTATGCTGTGACGTATTATCCGAAAGGTGAAGTAGAAGCTTAATGCTTATTTATATTTGTATCGTGGAATTAATACCGACAATGTTTTTGTCCGTATGAAGCACATTTTCTTTTGTTATTTTATCAGTGCAATGATAAGGGTAGCCTGTACAAATGTGCTCCATTCGATTATGGCACCCTCTTTACAACTGTCACGCTTAGGGCGATTGATCATTTTGGGCTGCTAATGGCTGACGAATTTACGACAATCAACCAAACTACCAAACGTTAGTGATAATCGTTTCTGTCACTTTGGCTTTTCACACAGACACCTGAGGGCCTCGCTTGTTTTAGCGATGGTTTCGCTATCGCAGTTCCCTAGTGACGATGAATTTGATTTCCAAGCGGTTGGGAATTTTCGGTTAGAAAAACATTATCCAATATAATGTTATACGCATTGGTTTGGCCGTACATGCCAGAACCAGATGCGGGTAATTAAATTCATGAAATAGTTGCTGAAATGAAAGTTGTCGGCCGGCTGTTGATTACAGGCTGATGCGGAGGGAACCCAGCTAACAGGAGAGATGAAGCCACGGCAGTAAAACAGGTGTTGGACTCAGGTATGAGTTTTGGCCGATAACTAGTACAAATTTATTTTGCCACTCATCTGCACGCAAAAAATATTGCCATCAATGGCTGTTTAATGACAAATTAATTTCGTGCCACGCAATCAGTTGCGAGTTTGACAGATAGGGAATCGAACGATTTCTCGGAATCATTGAACGAAAAGTGTTCGGCCGGTAAATTAACCTCGAATCGGTTGATGGTTGATTTTATGTTCTGTTTCAATGTTTCGCTGGAAGATAACTTCGAAACATTTCGTGTTTTGCTGTCGTTCGTCTAACAAGCGGTTATTTTCTTCTCTTTCAAACTTAAAATGGACAAGATTATTGATTTTATTTTGTAATGTTTAGCCCTTAGATTTAACCACCAATCATGAGAGTTTGAATATAATTTTTACGGATGAACACGGACTTCTCTCCATGGAAAATGAGCTGGAACATTTTTTCCCGTGCGGAATAATGGTACTTATTGTGAGAATCACGGTTAAATTCAGTACCATCGAGCGCGAAATTCCGGTCAGTATATCCGTAAAAAGTGAATTTTATTTGGGGAAATAATTACACATAAAAAGTTAAGATGGGCCTGGAGAAGCTGGCCACCTGTTTGCACCGGCTGATTGCAAGAATTTTGGATACAGAACAGCTACCGGAGGAGTGGTTTAAAATTAGTTTATTTGACACGGCACGATACATTTTCTGTTTTACTGAGCCAAATACAATTCGTATTAATTCTACGTTAGCAGGGAAAAGAGGGAGGCCTTTTTTTATTCTCGCGGCCGACTACGAGCTAGTGGGGATTTAAGGTGAGAGGAGGGGAGATACAATTTTGATTTAAAACTATTTTGGAACTTTGTTTTTCAACTGGTAGAGCAATTGTATTCTTGTTTGTTGTGGGTTCAAAATATTTGTGTAAACATAGATACAGGCTCTTCGTTTCTGTGTCTTCAGCATCGCATATTTGTATCCTTAATCTGACTAATAGACAAAGAAAATTTTAAATTCTAATGTCAGCGTTTTTCAGAAAGCAGTGTGTATAGCTGTGTCATGTACTGGAGATCACCGCTTCCCAGAATGTCTCTAACGGGTACGTTCGGTTGTTTTCCTCGGGCCCGAAGGGAATCTATAAGCTCGAACCTAACACCACAGTATTCGGTACACGACCAAACAACATGCTCGATGTCATGGTAGCCATCGCCACAAATGCAGTGATTACTGTCTACAAGCCCTATACGAAAGAGATGCGTGTTTAACGTGTAGTGATTGGACATAAGTTTGGACATCACGTGAATGAAGTCCCGACCTACATCCAACCCCTTGAACCATGCTTTCGTCGATACCTTAGGAAAAATGGAATGTAGCCACCGTCCCAGTTCATCTGAATTCCATGATGATTGCCAACTATTGAGTGTTCTCCGACGCAAAATGCTATAAAATTCATCATAAGCAATTGGTCTTACATAAATATCGCCATCAATAGCACCCACCTTAGCTAAAGTGTCAGCCTTTTCATTGCCCGGAATGGAACAATGAGAAGGGACCCACGCTAAGGTAACCCGGTAATTTTTATCTGTTAACGCACTTAAATACCGCCGTATTTTCCCCAGGAAATACGGGGTGTGCTTCACAGTCTTCATCGATCGCAGAGCCTCAATGGCACTGAGACTGTCTGTGAAGATGAAGTAGTGGTCTATGGGTAGGGTTTCGATGATCCCAAGGGAGTACGGAATAGCAGCTAGTTCTGCGACGTACACGGAAGCAGATGCATTGAGTTTGTAGGAGGCAGAAAAATTCTCGTGAAAAACACCGAAGCCAGTGGACTCATCTAGATTAGATCCGTCAGTGTAAAACCTTTTATCATAACTAACATGTTTAAACTTATTGGAAAAAATCTTAGGGATCTCTTGGGGTCGCAATTGATCCGGGATACCAGTAATGTCTTCTTTCATGGTGGTGTCGAAGAATATAGCATTATCAGAAGTATCTAAAAGTGCAACATTGAGAGGAACATATGAAGAAGGATTAATATCTTGAGCCATATAGTCAAAATATAAGGTCATAAATCTGGATTGAGATTGAAGGTCGACCAACCTCTCGAAATTTTCAATTACTAGTGGGTTCATAACTGTGCACCGAATTAGTAACCGGTAAGAGAGATTCCAGAAACGATGTTTCAGCGGAAGAATGACCGCTAGCACTTCAAGACTCATCGTATGGGTCGACTGCATGCAGCCCAGGGCAATATGCAAACAACGATATTGTATTCTTTCTAGTTTTATAATGTGTGTTTCCGCAGCGGAGCGAAAGCAGAAACAACCGTATTCAAGGACTGACAATATCGTTGTTTGGTATAACCTTAGAAGGTCTCCTGGATGGGCACCCCATCAGGTTCCGGTGATCGTACGAAAAAAAAAATAATCCTCTGTTGGCATTTTTGTGTCAGATACCTAATATGACAATCCAAGGTACATTTAGAGTCGAACCAGACCCCGAGATATTTAGCGACTAAAACCTGAGAGATCGTTTTACCCGTTAGTAGGAGCTGCAGCTGAGCTGGGTTATGCTTCCTAGAAAAAACGACCAGCTCAGTTTTCTCCGGAGAAAATTCGATACCCAGCTTAAGAGCCCATTCATACAAATTGTCTAAGGTATCTTGCAATGGTCCTTGCAGATCGCTAGCCTCGCTACCAGTAATGGATACAACGCTATCGTCTGCAAGTTGCCGTAGCGTGCATGAATTTGCAAGACATTTATCGATGTCATTGACGTAAAAATTATATAAGAGAGGGCTTAAATATGAGCCATGGGGAAGACCCATGTAACTAATTCGGGAAGTTGTCGAATCACCATGTGAAAAATACATATGCTTTTCTGACAACAAATTAAGCAAAAAATTATTCAAATTTGGTGGAAGCCCCTGCGAATGAAGTTTCTCGCTTAAAACTTCTACAGAGACAGAGTCAAAAGCCCCCTTAATGTCCAAGAATGCAGAAGCCATTTGCTCTTTTCGAGCAAAGGCGAGTTGAATTTCAGTAGAAAGCAACGCTAGGCAATCATTCGTTCCTTTGCCCCGGCGGAAGCCAAATTGAGTATCTGAAAGTAAACCGTTTGTTTCGACCCATTTGTCTAACCGTAAGAGGATCATTTTCTCCATTAATTTCCGGAGGCAAGAAAGCATAGCAATCGGCCTATAAGAATTGTGATCAGAAACAGGTTTTCCGGGTTTTTGAATAGCAATGACTTTCACCTCCCTCCAGTCGTGCGGAGCAATGTTTAGCTCAAGAAACTTGTTGAACAGGTTCAACAAGCGTCTTTTTGCAGAGTCGGGTAGATTCTTCAACAAGTTGAATTTAATTCTATCCATCCCTGGAGTGTTATTGTTGCACGAGAGGAGAGCCATTGAAAATTCCAACATCGAAAATGGAGGCTCTTCCGTTGCTACTAAAAACGCGTCGCGAAAGGTCTTCTGTTCGGGGACAGAGTCCGGACAGACCTTTTTGGCGAAATCGAGTATCCAGCGATCTGAATACTCCTCGGACTCATTAGAAACGTTACGATTCCGCATGCGTCTGGCGGTATTCCAAAAAGTGCTCATCGCTGTTTCCCTCGACAACGCGTTCACAAACCGCCGCCAGTATCCGCGTTTTTTTGATTTTATCAAGCTCTTCATCTGTCTATCCAGTACATCGTACTTTCGGAGCAAGTCGATAGTGCCTTATTCTTGGAAGGCCAAATACATCGAGGACCTTCGCGCGTATAGCTCTGAGCACACTTTGTCCCACCACTTGGAGGGAGGGCACCGTCTAATCGTTACCCCGGGTATCGGTTTCGTCTGAGCTTGAGTCGCGGCGTCGATGATCAAGCCAGATAAGAACGCGTATTCTTCCTCCGGAGGAAGTTTCTCGTGTGACTCGATTCTTTGCGATATTATGGTCTCATAAGACTTCCAATCAATGTTACGTGTGAGGTCATACGCAATATTGATTGGATCCGTTGGAGTTGACCCATTAGCAAGTGAGATAACGATTGGTAGGTGATCACTACCGTGGGGATCGTTGATTACTTTCCACCGGCAATCTAACGCTACTGATGTCGAGCAAAGGGATAGGTCAAGCACGCTTTCACGTGCTGGAGGATTAGGTACACGTGTCGCTTCCCCAGTATTCAAAAGTGTCATATTAAAGTCGTCGATTAAGTTACAGATTGAAGAAGATCGGTTGTCGTCGTACAGCGAGCCCCATAGCGAACAGTGAGAATTAAAATCTCCCAATATCAGAAAACTCTGCTATATCAGTGAGATGCCTCTATTCAATCCGCGCGGATGGAGGGATATATAACGAAACAAGGCATAGGTCTTTTCCATTCATATTCGTTTGAATGGCAACGACTTTAATATTCGAGATCGAGGGGAGGTCGATTCTGAAGAAGGAATAGCACTTTCTAATCCCTAAAAGTACCCCTCCACCGTGTGAGTCTCGATCTCGACGAATTATGTTAAAATCGTGGAAATTGAGTTGATCGTTTGAATTGAGAAAAGTTTCACAGAGCGCAAATGCGTCACAATTGTATGTAATTATCAAATGAGCAAATAGATCGAATTTGGGGATGATACTTCTGCAATTCCACTGTAATACAGTGATTAAATTCCTAACCTCTTTCGCCGTATTAGTCATCGAAAGATATGATAGCTGAAATGAGGGGCCAAGTTGCTGCTAGTTGCATCAAAAAGGTTTTCACTGTGGGAAGAAGGGCAAGAAGAATATTTTGTAGGGGATCTGGTATGTTGAATGTTTTAAATATCCAGTCCACAATATCAGAAAATTTTATGAACCCTGTTTCTTTTCTATCTTCTGATCGAGAAATGAATGCACGAGGGGTTTTTGGTGCCCCAGGAAGCGGTGGGTACTCCTAGTTCGATTTGAAATTAAAACCGGGAGGTACTTGCTTCGGCAGGGTAGCCTGCCAGTGCGCAAAAGATGCTTCTGCTGATAAACTGCAGGCTATTGTTGTCGGACAGGGCACAGCACAAGAACGAACCGATAAAATTACCGTATTGTTAAATTTCGAATCAAGCGGAGTAAAACAATTTGCGTCTGTTCGAAGCGAAAACAAAACAACGAATGCCCGGAGGAGTGGAAGGATGGGGTTATCTGCCCTATCTCTAAAAACAGGCGACAAATTGGACTGTGGGATCTATCGTGCGATCACCGTCCTGAATGCCGCCTACAAAGTGCTTTCCCATATCATTTTCCGCCGCCTCTCACCCCTAGCCAACAAATTTGTGGGAAGTTATCAGGCCGGCTTCGTGGAAGGACGGTCTACGACGGACCAAATTTTTACCATACGGCAGATCCTTTAGAAATGCCGTGAATACAGAACCTCCACGCACCACCTATTCATCGACTTTAAAGCCGCGTATGACACTATCAACACTATCAAGAGCTATGGAAGGTCATGGACGAAGCGGCTTTCCGGGGAAGCTGATTAGATTGATAAAGACTACGGTGGATGGGACGCAGTGTCGTGTGCGGATTTCGGGTGGATTGTCGGGTCCATTTGAATCCCGCAGGGGGCTTTGACAGGGTGATGGTCTCTCCTGCCTGTTATTCAACATTGCGCTACAGGGTGTAAAGAATCGAGCGGACATCAACACGCGGGGTACGATTTTCAACAAATCCAGTCAATTCGTTTGCTTTGCTGATGATATGGACATTGTCGGCAGAGCAACTGCCGCGGTGGCAGAACAGTACACCAGACTAAAACGGGAAGCAGCGAGGATTGGGTTGCAGATAAATACGTCTAAAACGAAGTATATGCTAGACGGCGGAACCGAAGCCTAGGCAGTAGCATTACGATCGACGGCGATGAGTTCGAGGTAGTCGATGAGTTTGTCTATCTTGGCTCCACTGGTAACCGAGGACAATGATACCAGCCGTGCGATCCGGAGGCGTATTATCAGCGGAAGTCGTGCCTACTATGGGCTCCACAAGCGATTGCGGTCAAACAGACTGAGCCCCCGTACAAAGTGTAACCTGTACAAAACGCTCATAAGACCGGTTGTTCTCTACGGGCATGAAACGTTGACAATGCTCGAGGAGGACCTGCGAGTGCTCGGAGTTTTCGAACGACTAAGTACGACTAAGTACTAATGACGATCTTTGGCGGCGTGCAGGAGAACGGAATATGGAGGCGGAGAATGAACAATAAGCTCGCGCAACTCTACGGTGAACCCAGTATTCATATGGTGGCTAAAGCTGGACGGATACGCTGGGCAGGGCACGTTGCAAGAATGCCGGACAATTGCCCTGCGAAGATGGCGTTTGCCTCGAATCCGGTAGGAAGAAGACGACCAGGGGCGCAGCGGGCAAGATGAGTAGACCAAGTGGAGCTAGATCTAGCAGAGAGTACACGGTGTCCCAGGAATTGGAGAGCGGCAGCTAATAATCGAGTGAATTGGAGAAACTTTGTAAATCAGGCCATGTCATTATGACGGAATGCCAAATAAATAAATAATAAGCATATACCGACAGCCTAGCAAGACAAGGTTCTGCTCAGCAATTCATTGGACCGGAACTGTTTCTGGGTACCTCCATACCCGCCAATCAAGACGAACTAAGTACATGGGAAAAGCTAGAGATAGCATCTCATTGGCAACGTGCGCATGGTTGTAGACAAGCTAAACAGTTTATCTACCCCAACCTTGCGGTTACCAAAAGGCTACTTAGTTTAACACGTAGTGAACTACGCATCAGCACGAGACTCCTCATAACCGACAATTGCCGCTTCTGCAACGCCGAACCTGAAAGCTCAGCGCATTTGCTCTGCTCTTGCGGAGCTCTTGCTTCATCGAGGTTCAACTTCTTCGGAAGTTACCTCTCAACTCCCTACCAGGTATAGAGCATCAATCCCAAAACGACCACTGGTTTTATCAACCATGTTGTTCCGAATTGGGGCACATGCCTACAACCAACTAGCTCAACTTCATCAATCCTGTAAGCATCCTGTAATCGAGCATCCTGTAATCTGTGTAAAGCAATCGGGGCCAGCCACAAAAGACAATCATTCCTGTCGCAGTGGCACTTCTGCACAATGCCCTTCAGGCAGGGCTGCTGAATATCACTTCGTTGCATTCGTATTCATTCATTATTGCCGAAGCACAACAACACGTGGCAACAGTGTATTCACTCAGCAATGGAAACAACGCCTATAGTGAACTGAACTGTTATGAGTGGCTTGTGAGCGATGAAAAGTTATTAAAACGTAATATGATTACCTTCGTGTTCGATTCGTATTGGCTACGATTTACTCAAGTCATCCGAAGCGATATTGAGCGATCGGATGGGAATACATCGTTTCAGAAGCCTTTGTGACTCAGATCAATGCCGATGAATATTCACCGTGAATGGTATTACCAATCGCAATGATGCTTCGGGGCGAATCCAAACGAAGAATAAAAGTTGCCGAGGAAGAAGCTTATACTGCCGTGGGCTAGGATTTTGACGTAAGCGCCAAAAGCACAAAATCGCTACAGATCTAAATCGTTTGCAAATTAACAGAAGCGCTTTATTACGCAAACTGATCTGATAGAATCTGAGTAAATATGATGAAAAACATACCCCATTGCTTTAACACGTTTATTTATGTAAACGCATTGAGTTTTAATGCCAACGTCACTTCTCTTGCAAAACAGCAAAACCATTTCAAAGTTTTGCACTAAAAGTGACGTTGGTACGCCTGAATAGTCTAGTTTGCCATGCGTACTGGTCGGTAGTCAGCAGCAAGGATATAAATAAAATTATGCACTCCACAAGCATGATACACTATCGTATTCGTACCTCAACGTCACTTCTTATTTTTGATATTTCTCAGTTATTTATCAAAATTTTTGGAAACGGCAACAAGCATCTTGAAGGTGATTTTCTATATTATAGTAATATGTAAATAAATGAAATTTGAAAATTTGGCGCTTACGTAAAAATGCAAGCCCACGGCGTATATATATATATATATATATATATATATATATATATATATATATATATATATATATATATATATATATATATATATATATATATATATATATATATATATATATATATATATATATATATATAGAATATGTCCAGCGGGTTGCTTCTGATTGAATAAGTAGTATGTTCGCGGCCTTAGTCATTTGCTTTGATCCGTAGCTTATCTAGTTGGCTCTTGTTAGGCCAGGACGCGGAAACAGTCTCCAGAAAGATACTGGTAGAGGGTATCAAATTGTTCCGATTAAATAAATAGAAAAGATTTTTACTTTTGAGAAGGGTTTCTTCTTTTGATTTTTTTTTTTTTGAGATGTTTTCAAGCGACACAAAGAACAATCATTTGTATTTATTTAAACGTAACTTAAGAGTTGAGAAAAAAATATCGACAAAAGAAACATACAAAATGGCGGACATATTCACAATTTCGTAATCATGTAATTCATAATCATTGTGAAAATCTGTCTGTCTACTATGCTATTGCTACTATGTAGCAATAGAAGTATTGAACGTTGAAATATTTTTTTCTCAACTGTGGTAAAATTAATTGTTTTTCCGGTCAGAAGAGCACAACTAAAACATTACAAAATTCTATCAACGTGAGATACAAATGACATATTTTGATACAATTTTGTATTTTTCCATATAATTTTGATTACAAAATTGAATCTGAATATATATAATAACAAAACGTGTAATGAAGTAGTTCTGAAACAAGTCTAACTAACTTTTAGTTTTTATCAAAACCTGTTGTTTCTAACAATGTTTGTTATCATATTGTATTATATACTATCTTATTTTGTTAGAAAGCTAATATATTAGTAACAAGTTTTAATATGTGTTTGATACTAGTAGAATCATTTCTGTTATAATTTCTGTTATTTTAACACCCAACGGGACTAAATTGAAAACACAGCCTGGAAGGTTTTTCCTGTAACAAACTAACAACTTCTGTTACATTTTTGATTTTTCTTTCTGATCGGGTTTGCAACAAATGTAAATTTGTATAAATAACTTAAGTAATTTTTCTATACACTAAAGTCGCTTTCAAAGCGAGAGATACGTGTCGCGTGAAAAAAAAACCGCGTAAATTCCGGAGTTCGCGTAAAAAAACCTACGTTAAAAAAACGCCTATAAAGCAACCTTAGTTTATTTATGCGCGCCAATCCAGCACACAAGATTGTTATAATATGCCATTTTGCGTTTTTCTTAATCAACATTCATTTTCCTATGCCCAAACCTATCTTTGAGCGTATGCAAAAGATTATTTCGCTGTATCGCATTTTTCACCACGAAAATAAAACTAAGAAAAACCACCTTCGAGCAATGAGAACGCTTTCAAGAAAGCGCTATACCTTTTAAATAAAATCTGTTGGTTGCAAATTCGTTTTTTCATCTCCAAGATAAATAAACTAACCCTCTAGTACCCAGTGCCGCCTTTAGACGGTCTTCAGTCGAACCTCTAAAAAGCTTCAATCAATACTTAAAAAATGTTTATAAAGTTTCAAAGTGATTTTTTCGAAGTCCGTCTGAAAATTAATTTGGGCACTAGAGAGTTAAAGCTACAATTTAATTATTTACCGTATATTGCAAACAACGATTAAAAAATAATTTTTAAATATTTATGTAACCATATTTACCGAGTACAAGAAATATTAGTAAATGATTAGTTGTATTAATTTACAACACAACTAACACGGCGCTGCCATGCATCTTCAAAAACTGAGAAAAATATGAACAATATGTTCCCCGTCGTCAATCATAATAAATTCAACTAAATTTTGTATGATTTCCAACATTAATTGTTTTCTTAAGAAACTATGCTCGCTGTTTTATTGAATCTTCAAGACATAGATACAAAAACAATAGCTTTTTTGATCCCGGCCGTATGAACAAAAAAGTTTGTCCTGCTTGTCTCGTAGTATTTGCAGCGGCGAATAAAGCCAACGCTTTATGGCCGTGAACATACTAGCGCCGTAGGCTAATGTACAGCCCTGCCGCAGGTTAATGTCTCCGCAGTGCAAGACGCACCAGTATATTTTCGGCCTAATTCATACGGCCTATTGTCTCATAGCACCAACAAATGTACGAAGAAGCTCAGAAATTCTGGTAAGCTTCAGTGAACGATTCGAGGCGAATGCTATTTTGTCTTCGTCCCGATTTTATTTGCCATGATAAATCTATCAATGCCACGGTGAACCGATACAAATATTTACTGAGTTGCATCGATGTGATTTTGAACCGTATCCAATCGGCAAATAATGAGAAACAGCAGGAAAAGGGAAAGACACGAATCGATAGTTTCAGTTCATCCGAACACATGTAGAAATGATGAAGTATGCGTTCGTGTTACATTGACATTATTCCACAGCGAACGGTT
Organism: Wyeomyia smithii; assembly: GCF_029784165.1. Lineage (NCBI taxonomy): Eukaryota > Metazoa > Arthropoda > Insecta > Diptera > Culicidae > Wyeomyia > Wyeomyia smithii. The sequence continues at coordinate 54,187,115 of NC_073695.1, read as the reverse complement.
CACGAAACGAATGAAGATTCAATGCAGGAATCAGGAGCCCTGCCTTCAGGCATCATCTAACAAAAAAATCATCTAACAATGTTTAAATTTAAAAAAAAAAATCTGAATGAACCTAATCTAAATGGACATGGAAATCACAAGCATTCGCCGACTCTTACTCTTCTATAAATTTGAATTTCTAGGAATTTACTCTTTTGATATTATGCCGATCACGATTATTCGATGACCATTAAAGATAAAATGAGATAGAAATAACTTATAACCTTTAATTATCACAAAAATGTTAAATTATTGTTGAGTGATTTATGGTTTTTATGGAAACGATATTCATGAGATAACTGTTAATCACCATCAGCAGCAGCATTGCAGTTTTTCCTTGATTGCACATGAATAGAAATCGTGCACCGCTGCAATAATAGGTTCCAATAGCAGGTAATTGTTTAAGGAAGAAGGCTTTTTCAATCTTTTCGAAAAACTTTCACCTTCGAGACAGCAAATGAGTCATGGTTCATGGAAGCAAACATTAATATTGATCTGTTGAGACGGGAAGACTCTGTCTTTTTTTTTATACTGATATAAAGAATGTCACAGTAAATGGTTGATGTCTATTCATTTGGTATGTGCTAGATATGTTTGCATGTGATTGGATTATTGTCCGCGCAAGTTTTTACTTTGATTTTGATATATCTATTTAAATAAAAAAAAATTACTCACTAACGCAACTGCACTGAAAAAGTTCCTTATTTGGAGCACGTGCGGTGTAGCGCCGTCGCAAAAAGGAGAACGACATAAAGCTATCTGTCCAAAACGGCCAATTTGCGGCAGACTGCTCGCGTTTCCTCCATCCGCTTCTGTCGACAAATTGAGCATCAGTCTGTACGGTCTGTACAATACATCCAGATTTGTACGCTTTTGTACGCAATTGATTCTAAATGACTGATAATGTTTGCTCGGCTCAGCTCGGGGACAGACTGAGGCGGCGAACGCTTAGCTCGTGAAGCGAATGGAAGAAGATCCCACCCGCATAAAATATCTGTTCCTGTCACCGGGACCAAAGAAGCGATACGGTTCATGATTTCGTGCTACCCGGTTCATGTTTATGGTACTCCGCACAGCACATTCCGCTCCTGTATTCAGTACACCGGGAAGAGCTATTGCTTACTTGTGTGTTTTATTTATTTATGAGTCTTCCGAGAAGCTCTTTTCTTTGTGAATGAGAAAAAAAAACCCCGATGATACTAATCCAGCATGAAATGGGATGTGAACAATGAAAATTAATTTTTCGAAAATTTATCCCGAAACAGCAGTGCGCAATAATTAATTGTCATCTAGAAATTCATGAGAATTATCAACGCTAGTAAATTTCAATTAAAAACCGTCTGACAATTAACAAATCACAAATACAAAATTAATCACAACCAGCTCTACGTAGAAGTTCAATGGTAGAATTTTTATTCGAATCGATATGAATGAGACTTACCTGGAACAGAAAAATCGATCCACCAAACCAGCGTAAAGCTATAAACTGGTGCTCATTTGATGAGGCATCATTTTTTCTATTATTTTCTTGTCTCAAGAGGAAACAATCAGTGCGAATGAAATCGCCGTCAAATTTCATTACTATCACTTTCAAGGATATTGAATCGCAAAAACGGGAATGTGCTGGGCACAAGTACGGACAACATAAAGTGGTTTTGCTGAGGAGTGTATAAATAGGATCCCATAAAAGCGGAGGGCTGCTTCTGGGCTACAGGTGTTATTACCTGATGAAATATGATTATCATTTAATTCTCATCCGTAATATGTCTTAATAATGATACGACAATTTTTTTACTTTGTGTCATCAGAATATCATAGTGACATTGTTTTTTCTTCTTTTTCTACAGGTAAGAGTACTGTATTTCATCTCGGATATTGGCAAAAGCTAAGTATAAGAAAATGGCTGTTCATGAAACTGAACTAATCTATGTGATTGAGAACTAATGCTTGGCTCGCATAAACTGCGATGTTATTTTTCCACATTCGCGCGCCTTTCCGAAGCACTCGCGTTCAAAGCTCTGCTGCTCGAGCAAGTTGTTACGAAACAAGAACAGCTCGGTAGTCTTTTTTCTACGACGCATGACATACTTATTGAGTTTCAAATTTGGCATTTCATGCATACAAAGTCAACAAAATAGATCAAATGTATATTACATAAGCGTAAACGCAATATATCTCCCCCAATCAATTGTCAGAATGCCAAAACAAACATTTATCATTTAGTCTTCTCTATCCTGTATTCCGATAAAACCCGTGCGCCGATCATACTATCGGCAGTGGCAGCTGAAAACAGTAATTTTTATTGCTTCCTTGAATTTGGTTTCGACTTTTTTGGGTGGAAATTTGAAGATATTCAAAAATTTTTAAATAAAATTCAGAATGGAGAAATATATGAAATTCTTGGAAGGTATTTACGCTTGTTCAAACATAATCATATACCAATGATGTTGTATGATTTTAGGAGTAATTTTTAAATCGTAAAGCATTTGGTGACTAATTTTCTAAATGTACCCGTTTTCGAGATATTTCAAGATTAGGTTTGGAGTATTCAATTTCTTTTTGAAAAAACGCCAATATAGGTTTATAGAAAGGTATAATTAATACAACACAAGTCACTCTCAGACAGATTGTATGAAAAAATCAGAGGTTTTATGAATCCTTATTCACGGTTTTTCTAAAATTTTCGAACTGCACACACCTTTGCAAAAAATAATAATCATACATAAAGAAAGATTATTGCATTCGGAAAACATAAAAAAAAATATTTTAAATACTGTAACAAATATTCAAAAATTAATGTAATTTTTCGACGTACAAAAAATCCTCGTCGGCGGAGGTTTAAACAGAAGTGCCGGAGGTGGTGCACAGATCTAAATACAATATAACAGTATCTATATGAAAGCTAGAGAAATCAAAAAGCAAAAATTAAATTCAAATTTCAAAGCATCTGATACTTAAGCACATTTAATTATTTTTCCGTACGAGGGTCACTTTCGATATAAAACAAAATTGAATGAATTTATAAGTTAAAACGATATGCATAACCAATCGATACTATTTCAGCAAACCACACCAAAACAATTAGTGGTTTTTGACTAACCCATGCATGAGCAGTATTATTACATTTCATGTACGGCCTCCCGAAACACAAACCGCTTCTGCTTAATTTATCGAAAATACACGCTCTATACGTCTGTATGGTTTTCTGAAATAACATGGTTTTCAACATGTGTAATTGTGTCTCATTACATGTTATTGATCATCGCACGAAATCCCGGTAATTCTGGAACGGTGTCCTTCATAATAAGCTTTCCAATCATGTTTACACGACGGCGTGTAAATCGAAATGAAAATGAGACGAAAAGCTCCTGCAACGAATGCGAAACTAATCTTTTTTTTCGATAGTCAGCATATTTCAACTTGCATTGCGCGATTCTTTTACGGACTGTACATATTTGAGATCAATACAAAAATGTCATAAACTGGATTTGTTTACCAATCGCTAGAATGAAAGCAACAGTCAATTATGAGGCAAACAATAAGCAGTTAGTGTGCGTGACTGAGCTGTAAGAAAACTTCATTGTTAAGAAAATTCATTAAAGGCAAGATATAAGAAATTCTTGGCTTAACCATTGGTACTGGCTACAACCTCTGCGACATCAAAACTAATATTACTTCTTCGTCTCCAACAAACACCCCAACAGAGAAAAGAACAAAGCATTTCGGTTTCTACAGGCATAGAGCGTTTTGACAGCTCAGTCACGCATATACTAACTGCGCGTTGTTTGCCTCATAATTGACTCTTGCTCTTGCTTTAGTGGGTAGTAAACAAATCAAATTATATGACTTTTTTGTGTTGCTTCGCACTGTATAAATCCAATATTCATGTTGAGAAAGACAATCCGTAAAAAAATCACGCAACCTCCCAAACCAGCGAAAATAAAAGAAATATTTCGCAATCTTTGTTGGAATTTTGACAGTAAGTTGTTAGCGTCATTTTAAAACTGATTCATATCGTGCACCAATACAGACTTTCTTCGTACTTTGACCAGGAGTATACTATCGCTGTCAAATATATGATTATTCCTCAATGTCACTTCTTTGCAAAACGGCACTAACTTCATTTCTTATTTTTAATATTTCTCAATTATTTTTTATTATTTTTTTAAGAGCGGCACCAATCATTGTGAAGAGGGCTACCTCAGAAATACTTAGAAAGAGGGATGAAAAGGCGATGAAAAAAACAGTCAATTTGGCAACTAGGTTTCACATGTCAGAGGTGCCAGATCTTTTCTCAAAGCGTAATGCTGGTTAACATTTTCATTCGACTCGTATGATCGTTGATAACAATAAAAGTCCTGGAAAACAATAAAGTGCATCGCGAAAACCCACTTTCACGGTTTTCGCGATGCACTTTTATATTTATGTTTTATTTTGTACACCTTCACCACAACTGATCGTTATTTTGTTAACCATGCAAAAGTTTAGTGAACCTCCGGTTAAAAAGCACTGTGATAATAAAATTTTTAAGCATTCCTAATTTATTGTTTTGCAATAGAACAAGAAAAACGAATGAGAATAAACACGTCATTTTCCGTACTTGATGGCAATACCCTATTGGACACAAGATAACGATCATAACACTGGTAATCACAGGGTTTGCCCCAGTTCTAAAACTGAAAAAAGACAGAGTATAGCGTTTTGCCCATTCCTGTGAATTTTGTTGCCCCCAGCAAAAATAATTTTTTGAGAGACCTTGATGAATTTTCCCCTAAACCATCGTAGAAGCGACGAACCCGGCGAGCGAAAACTCTGCGTTTTTTTGACGTAGTTCTACATACATTAAGGACACAAAAATTCACAACTATTTTGAGCTTTATGTAGTTTTCACTTATGTCGACCAGTGTAATCTTTCATTAATGGAACAGGCTTTGAAGGTTTCAAAAACATCTTCGACAGCTTCCAACAGGGCTTCTAGTGGTTCTAGTTTTTCAACTTCAGTCTCAGAAGTTTGATAATAAATAATAAATAATTTGAAAAACAGAGTAACGAGATCGTTGATATTGATGCCCTAAAGTTCAAAATAGTTGCCCTAGAAAAATTATAGCATTTCAGCCATTCCTGTGCAATTTGGTGCCTTTAACCAGTGGAAAAATGCGTCAACTGACGTCAAAGTGTAGCTGAGTAATTGATCGCCAATTTCGTCGCTTCAACGTCATGTTTACGAGACAACTCATTTAGATCTCTAAAAAAATTTTGGTGGAAAAATTTTCAATTCATTTTTCAAATTATTTTTATTCTAATGACCCTCCTATGTATTAGGGTGCCAATCATCGTATGGAAAAAAGTGACCAGAAAATTTCCAAAAGAAACCCTATACAAAATGTTCACCTGCTCGAAAAAACATCCTGAGCGAAATTGCAGCTCAATCGGACTTAAATGGGGTGGCGCAAAGCGATTGAAGTTTGGCCGTTTAGAAAACCGAAAAATCAGGAGATTAAAACATTTAGAATTTATCTTTTGAAATTGATCACTAGTCTCTCGAAATAGCTTGTATAATGATATACACTATAACTAGCATCGAATACATTATGTTTCATTAGGGTGGTTCATTTATTCGACATAGGGTGGTTCATAATATTGTTTAAAATAAGTATAAAATGAAAAAAAAATCACTTTTCACTGAATACCAATAGAAAAATTTCTGAAAATATAATATTTGTTACATTATTGTCGTTTGGGTGGCAATGTTGAATTGGTAAAAATACCATGTAAAATGGCAAGATATTACAAAACAAATTTACAAAATGTTTCAAAAAACTACTCTGTGCAAAAAAAAAAAGTTCTCAACCAAAATTCAGATTGTGTCTCGCGGAAAATGTTGAATGCTTACATGTCATTTGCAAAATTTCATACTGGAGGTGCATGGAATTTGAATATTTGAAAAATGTTTTCGACTCCAAGTGTCTTAGAAGTACATGAAACGGTAGAAACTGATGGAATATGCTTTTTTATTTTGTTTGAAAAATGCAACTAACGCAACTGCACTGAAAAAGTTCCTTATTTGGAGCACGTGCGGTGTAGCGCCGTCGCAAAAAGGAGAACGACATAAAGCTATTTGTCCAAAACGGCCAATTTGCGGCAGACTGCTCGCGTTTCCTCCATCCGCTTCTGTCGACAAATTGAGCATCAGTCTGTACGGTCTGTACAATACATCCAGATTTGTACGCTTTTGTACGCAATTGATTCTAAATGACTGATAATGTTTGCTCGGCTCAGCTCGGGGACAGACTGAGGCGGCGAACGCTTAGCTCGTGAAGCGAATGGAAGAAGATCCCACCCGCATAAAATATCTGTTCCTGTCACCGGGACCAAAGAAGCGATACGGTTCATGATTTCGTGCTACCCGGTTCATGTTTATGGTACTCCGCACAGCACATTCCGCTCCTGTATTCAGTACACCGGGAAGAGCTATTGCTTACTTGTGTGTTTTATTTATTTATGAGTCTTCCGAGAAGCTCTTTTCTTTGTGAATGAGAAAAAAAAACCCCGATGATACTAATCCAGCATGAAATGGGATGTGAACAATGAAAATTAATTTTTCGAAAATTTGTCCCGAAACAGCAGTGTGCAATAATTAATTGTCATCTAGAAATTCATGAGAATTATCAACGCTAGTAAATTTCAATTAAAAACCGTCTGACAATTAACAAATCACAAATACAAAATTAATCACAACCAGCTCTACGTAGAAGTTCAATGGTAGAATTTTTATTCGAATCGATATGAATGAGACTTACCCGGAACAGAAAAATCGATCCACCAAACCAGCGTAAAGCTATAAACTGGTGCTCATTTGATGAGGCATCATTTTTTCTATTATTTTCTTGTCTCAAGAGGAAACAATCAGTGCGAATGAAATCGCCGTCAAATTTCATTACTATCACTTTCAAGGATATTGAATCGCAAAAACGGGAATGTGCTGGGCACAAGTACGGACAACATAAAGTGGTTTTGCTGAGGAGTGTATAAATAGGATCCCATAAAAGCGGAGGGCTGCTTCTGGGCTACAGGTGTTATTACCTGATGAAATATGATTATCATTTAATTCTCATCCGTAATATGTCTTAATAATGATACGACAATTTTTTTACTTTGTGTCATCAGAATATCATAGTGACATTGTTTTTTCTTCTTTTTCTACAGGTAAGAGTACTGTATTTCATCTCGGATATTGGCAAAAGCTAAGTATAAGAAAATGGCTGTTCATGAAACTGAACTAATCTATGTGATTGAGAACTAATGCTTGGCTGTCCACATTCGCGCGCCTTTCCGAAGCACTCCACTCGCGTTCAAAGCTCTGCTGCTCGAGCAAGTTGTTACGAAACAAGAACAGCTCGGTAGTCTTTTTTCTACGACGCATGATAAAACATACTTATTGAATTTCAAATTTGGCATTTCATGCATACAAAGTCAGCAAAACAAATTTACAAAATGTTTCAAAAACTACTCTGTGCAAAAAAAAAAAATTCTCAACCAAAATTTAGATTGTGTCTCGCGGAAAATGTTGAATGCTTACATATCATTTGCAAAATTTCATACTGGAGGTGCATGGAATTTGAATATTTGAAAAATGTTTTCGATTCCAAGTGTCTTAGAAGTACATGAAACGGTAGAAACTGATGGAATATGCTTTTTTATTTTGTTTGAAAAATCCACTCTTTAGGACACTTGTACTTGTTCTTTCGAATGTTGTACCAGACAATTTATTCGTTTTATTTACCACAATAATGTCCTTTGCCAGCACTTGATCGAACACACAGTGTTCTGGCTTATATAATCGGACAATAGACTGTATCGATGTTATGCAGTGATAATGAGAGTATAGGGATCTCAATCAGATACGCAATAGAATTGACTCGTTGTTTCTGGGTTTGCGTTGTTTTGACAGTTTGACCATGCATTTTCTGTCAAGTTTGCATCATCAGAACGTGAACGTGCCCATTGGCTGAAACTTTGCATAGACGTTTTTATAGGCAAAAGATGCAATTTTGTGCTATTGGTTTAATTTTTTGAAACACAACTCATTTTTGAAAAGCTATTGAAAATGCTATTTCGGGTAGGTATTGATGATTACAAACATTTTTAGAGCCAACACGGTTCGTTTGAGCGGTGTGCCTTCTTCGGCAAAGTTGTAGATAATAGCTTTGTCTTTCAAAAAACATATACACTCTAGAAACAAATTATTAATTTTTTGAAAAAAAAAAACTAAAAGAAAATTAAAAATTAATTATCCAAAACAGCCCATTTAAAATAACTGATTTTTTAATAAAAACTACGAAGATTACCTGAACAACGAAACCGGTCATGGAGAAATCAGAAAAAAGTTATAATTTTTTTTTTTTTTTTCCTTTTCACAGGGTACACTTTTTTTGGAAGAACAAAGTTATTATTTACAACTTTGCCAGATACACTATGCCAATCAAATAAACCCTTTTGACTGTAAAAATATTCTTAATTCCTCATAGAGTGCTCTATTGGAAATTAAAAATATGTCTACATTCGAAACGGTTTGTTTGATTGCTATAGTGTCTTCGGGAAAGGTGTAGATAATATTTTGTCCTTCGAAAAGAAAATATGCCTTTAAAAAAAAATAATTAAAAAAATTTTTTGTTTTTCAAAAAATAATATTTTTTGTCCAAATATGACAACTTTTTTTTCTTGATTTATAAATGATCGGACTGGTTTCATTGTTTTGGTAATCTTTTGTAGGTTCAATTAAAAAATCAGATTTTTGAAAAATGAGCTCTTTTAAATAATTAATTTTTAATTTTTCTTCTAACTTATTTTTTTGAAAAAATAATTTTTTTCAAGTGTATTTTTTTTTGGGAAGACATAGTTATTATCTACAACTTTGTCGAAGACGTCATACCAATCAAACGAACCGAAGTGCTTTTTTTTATTTATACTCATTTTTCACAATATTATGAAGCACCCTATGCCGATTAAATAAACCACCCTAATGAAACATAATGTATTCGATGCTAGTTATAGTGTATATCATTATACAGGCTATTTCGAGAGACTAGTGATCAATAAATTCTAAACATTTTGAACTCCGCTTCACAATAGAGAAAACGACCCAGTCAGATTTTTTCAGATGACACCAATTCTCGACGTTTTATGCGTTTTCATGTCATTTGGCATCGAAAAATAAATTCGAAAACCGAAATTTCACGTACCCCCCCCCCCCCTTGGGTAATTTTTCGGTTTTCATAAAGGCCAAACTTCAATCGCTTTGCACCACTCCATTTTAAGTCCGATTGAGCTGAAATTTTGCACAGGGTGTTTTTTCGAGCAGGTGAACATTTTGTAAAGGATGTCTTTTGAAATTCGAGTTGACGATTTTGGCTGGCACCCTACTATGTATTCTAATGCTTTTAAAAGATTTGGATAAACATTTCCTATGGAAAAATTTTATGACACTGGTCGACAAAAGCAAAAGAGTGCTATCCTAAAGCTCTAATTAGCTTCCCTAGACAGATTATAGCTTTTCAACCATTTCTGTGAGTTTTGGTGCCCCTAGCGAATACCAAAATGCGTCAGCTTACGTGATAGTTACCATAGTAATTGCTCGCCGGGTTCATCGCTTTATCGTTATGTTTACGAGAAAACTCATTAAAGTCTCTGAGAAAACGTTAGTGGCTGGGGGCACCAAAATTCACAGGAATGGCAAAAAACCTATGATTTTTCATTTTTTTTGCTAGTACACACCTGTGAATTTTTCCCATAATTTTTAGATAAAACCCTTTAAAACACATACCAATAAAATTTTCAGTACAAAACAGAATTTTTCACTGGGAGGCGAGATTCATGACGAAAATTTACATAAAAAGGGATCCTTGATATCTTATCGGGGTGCTGAGATATTGACATTTTTACATGTGATGGAAAACAAAGCATTTGTACAAAAATGCCACTAGAGCTCAATATCTTCATTGCACTGTGCATTATTCTGCTGTTTGTGCGATTAATTACCTGAATAGTGTTTTATAGTGATGTTAATTATAGCCATAACATATGTTCGGATATTCAAAAATGCATCATTCAATGTAGAATGATGGATGATTAATCCACCAATGAGTGAGATAAGAGGTGTCTTCGACCATGTTTTAGGTTATCTCAAACCAAGAAACTTTACCGAAGGCATCATGTTTCTCTATCTTACATATTATGAGTAACATAAAGGTTTCTATGGGAAGACACTAAAAATCACAATTTCCGTTCTAACTTTTTTCCTAAATTTTTCCGAATTTTTAAACCTTCTACTAAGTTATTAGCCACCCAAAAATACATATGTTTTCTGAACAGTGATATTTTTTATCTCTTTTTTTCCTTTATTAGAGAGGCTTTTAGCCTTTGGCTGGTTCGCCTCTAGCTTTTTTTTGTATATATCTTTAAATAAAAAAGTTTTTTGAAATATATGAAATGTTTGTAAAATTGCTTAGTTTTCCTTCATATACAAAAATGGCAATATCTCAGCCCCCAGATAATGTAAATTTTTGTCATGAATCCCAGTTCCCAGAAAAATTTCTGTTTTGAACTGAAAAATTTATTTGTATTTGTTTTATAGGGTTTTATCTAAAAAATATGAAAAAAATTTACTACTTTGCGTTGTTTCATAGGCTCTGTGAGTCAAATAATTGAATGCAATGCTGAATCAAACCATGTAAAATATTCAAAAATAACCCTACAGAAATAAAAAAAAATATATGGCAGAATATGGGAATCGAACAGACTTGCAAAAAGTACAGAACACTGGTTTCGTAGCTTAGAAAAGTCATTTTTTTATAAACAACCTGAAAACGATATATTAGAAAGTCTAAATATACTACAAAAATACTATAAGTTACATTATCCTCAATTTAGGGTTGAACACTTAACTTTTTCAACATCGATTTTTTTTGGGACACCCTACTGAATAGCTATAATCTTTAATTTTTTCCGGTTTGAGCTTTTTGAATGCACTTTTTTCCATTTTGCCGATCATTCAGTATGTTCTCATATAGTTCTAATTTAGATATTTTAAAATAATAAAGCTCTTGGTAAATAACTTTCTAAATGAATCCGTTTTTGAGATAAGGGAACTACTCCTATATTCATCTCATCGCTCTTATTTATAAAATTTAACGTCAAATTTTTACTATTTTTGTTTAAAGTAAAGGTAATTTCAATTTAACCTCTCGATTTGGAAGCATTATGGTGTCAAATTAAAACTCTGTGGTTGCGAACTTGCTCAAAAATACGTTTGTCAGATAAAATCCTAGATGGTGGCAATTTTTTGTCTACTTCAAATGAAAGCTCTACCATTCTTCTTTAAAACATGTGCTGTTTGAAGAAAGCTCAATGCCAAAATTAGGCGAAGTAGTTCAATAAAAAGATCAAGCATTACTCGAAATGCACATTTTCTAAAAATCGTCTGGCCCCTTAGCTTTGTGGTCTTCGACAAAGTTGTAGATCAATAAGTTTTCTAAAACTTCTCAGTAGACACAAAATTTCTGTCTCCCCATAATTCAGAGATTTGCGAGTTTTTTAGTGAAACTTCTATGAATTTCACGTTTTTTTGATAAGTAAAATTTTTAAAAAAAATTCTCAGTAGGAATTGAATAGTTTCGTTCTTTCTCCCTAAGTACGAAAGTTTTTGAGGTAGCTAAGTAAAACAATGACTCAAAATTCTTAAATAATATACAGTTTTGTGAAATAGTTAATAATTATTTATTGGCAAGTATTAGCAAACCATGATCGTTTCTTCGTAAAAAATCTTCGTTCTCCGAAATTTTGAAAGATGTGTTTTTTCGCGTTTATGTGATATTTCAGTTTGAATACAATCATAGGTTTCTTGTAAAATGTGTTAATTGCATGGAATAAATAGGCCAGGACTCTAATACTCTATGCAACCGATTTCCAGTCTTCAGCAAAGTTTCTCGGTGTAATACGGGGTCAAACTGAACCCTTGTTTATTTTATTTCGCGATTCGACCACAGAGATAGCGCTTCAAGACCAATTTTTTTCTCTTACACGCTAGAGCTTTGAAGTTTTCAACAAATAGGACATAAAAGTAGGACAAAAAATTTCAAAAAAATATAATACAGACACAAGATTTCTTCAAAATATGGAAATACACGAGTTTTTGTAAAAATGTTTTTTTCAGGTCACTTGTCAGATTTTGTATCGTTTTGTTATTTCCTCAATTTTCTTATGTCATAAATAATATATTACATAGGTAATTTTCGCAATACTTATAGAAGCATTTTCTTAAAGCTTTTCAAAGTTTTACTCGTGTGTTATTTCGAAAGTAGTAGCGTTTTTTCAGCTTCCTAGCTGCTTACACAAATGAGATAAAACCTATTTAAACTTTTTTTGCCGATTTTGTAAAATAAAACCAACTTATTGGGCGATTGTTACGCTTACAAGTCTATTGAAGGAGACGAAGTAATAGAAATTAGTAACTACTCAAACGAAGGTTTATTTTTCTTCCATTAAAATCAAACCATTTCTACCTACCAAGGCTCTCTGTGACATCCTTTTCCTCACGTGTCTCCACACAGCGTAAAATCAGCTGATATGCTGGCGAAAGGACCGGTTGTGCTAGCACGACTGGGTTTACTGCCGTTCTCACTTCTAAAGAATCTCGTTACTCGTTGAAACCGAAGAAAGACACAAATGGCCAACTACGTTTCTGGGGTCAGTCACAAAAAAAAAAGAGGAACACGAGACGCAGAACACTGCACTTTCACTGCCTGTTTTCTTTCTGCTTTCACCCACTCGAAGTACGGATGTTGTTGGTTTGGAGGAGATTCGGCGAGCGCACCGATTTTCTGTTTTTTCGTTTTTCCTCCTATGGAGGGCCAACCCAAATAATTCACTGAATCAACAATTACGTCATAGTCGTCTTACACTGGAGAGGGCTTTGTACGGACCGTGTTCAGTTCGGTAGAGGTGTAGAGTTCTTGTTGCTTGTTGATTTACAGTTTTTCAGTTACGCTATCGGTTTCCACTTTGTTGCGCAGATAAGTTGCTTACTTTTCGTTGAATACGGGTTTTAATTCAAATTGGCTGTGTTCATCAACTTGTAAAATTTGATTATCTGTTTTACGTTTTTTCTTTGATTTGATTTATTTGCAGAGTGAGTTGCTTTGTTTGCTGTTGTTGTCATATACCGGCTATTTTGCACCATTTTAATGTAGGTACCGTAATCTGTTTTAGTTTTAATTGTAGTTTTTGTTTTGGAGCACTAAGTGATAGTTGTTTTAGTTTACTTTTAGGTTAGGTTAGTTTAATACTTTATTTCTCCCTTCCGGTTTACTGTATGTTGTTTATCATGATGTTTTAGCTTAGTTTGTAACGAATCGTACTAATTTACTGGTAGGTTATTTATTGATTATTTAGTTTCACCGGTTCAAAATACTGATTAATTAAGACATCAGCTAACACTAATCACGTATATCGTATGTATTTTCCTAGCATTCATGGCTTCTCGCACGGGCCAGTACTCTAGTGACGCGTCTGCTTTCGTTTTTTCAATACTAAATGTGAGTGTCCGTTCCGTTTTTGGCTTTTTGTTTCGGGTGAAATTTTTCAGTAAAAAAGAATGGCCGCCCGCAGGGGCGACTTTAGAGCCGCTCCGGGGTCGTCCTTGGCACTTCGTTGGATATTGTTAAAGTTCATCTCAAGTCAACGTATTCTACGTACGGTGCTATAAACCACTAGTAACTGCTAACTAAACAGCTCTACGAAGCTGCCGGACACGGCATCGCAGCCTGCTGCGTGACCGTCCGATATGTTGAACGGTTCCCTGCACGGAAGCGATCTCAAGGGCTCACTACGGTTGCTACCGCATCAATTGCCGCCATTGTAGTGCTTCGGAGAGTCCTTCGAAATAGTGTAGGTCGGAATCGCGTGGATCGGCGTATCGCGGGCGAAAGTGTACGTAGGCTTTGTCTGCGATGGGCCAGCACTGGTGTGCGTCAACGTTACGATGACCGCTAGGATGCTGAATATCGCTAAGGCTATGAACACAGTCATCACGATGCATGCTATTCGCTTTCGCTTCCGATTCGACTCGGTGTCTTCGTCGTAGTCCAGCTTCTTATCGTCACCTTTCCGACGACTTTTGCGCATCGACTTTTGCCTATTCATCTGGTAGGTCTTCATTATAACACCGTAATTGATGTCCATTATATCCATCGGAACAGGCGCGATTTCCCTGCCAATATCATCCAGTATAATATTTGGTGACAGCTTTCGTGAGGCCTTATAGATTTTGTCCACTTCTTCCGGGGTGAAGGGAACACTGTCCTTTCGATAGGGGCTGCTCGCACCACTGATTATGGCGGGCGGCGGTTCCAAGTCCATCATAAAACTTTTAGATTTTTTCGCTTTGAACGTCTCCCGTGCATCGCGACCGTTTTTGTACCGTAAACTGTAGGATTTTTTCTGATCGAAAATGGGCGACTTTTGAGGTTTAAACTCATCCGTGAAGGGAGGGTTCGGGCTGAGTAGATGTGCGTTAGAATGTTGCAAAACCGACCGACGAAAGCTGCCAGCTCCTCCTCCACCGATGTACGGCAGCGCTTTCTCTAAACTAGTGGTACTTTTTTGATTATACTTTTTACTATTCTGGCGACTCACAAACTCCGAAAATGATTCATTTTTCTTATCGGTACGACTGTTGCTCCGCGACCTGTAGATCTCGTTCTCAAGCGATGCGTTTGCCGAGCTGAACTTCTTTGCCTCGCGTGGACTCTTCTCTATCACTTCGGCCGGTATGTCGTCTCCGAGGGAATGAAACTTGACGGAATCTCTACGCGAGAATGCCGCGTTTCGTTTTTGCTGATCGTTAAAAGATCGATGCATGTGACAGTTCCGGCGATTCCCGCTTGTGTTTGGTGAATGTGCGAATGTTCCGGCTGGACGAATCTCCTCCTCCTCTTCCCCACCGCCACTACTCGTGCCGCCACCGCTGTCCTGCTTGACCAGATATTCACGCGGATAGATATGCGAGTGACGAACGCTACCGTGCCGTATAATTGGGGCGGCAACAATTTCGTCCGGATTTGAACCGCCACTATTACTTCTAGAGTGAAATGAAGTAGCTTTCCGTAGTTGATGCATCGAAGGTGAGTAAACGTGTAGAGTGTCCGAGCGACGTAGTTGTTTTCGTGGATTTGTACTGTAGTCTTCCACCTTGAGAGACGATGACGATTCGTTCATGAAGAATATTGTCGGTTCCTGGTGCTGCTTCTGGTGCGGCACCGGAGAAAGACGTTCGACAGGACTGTGGTGCACGATAAGGCTGTTGTCGAGCAGAATAGGACTGCTGCCGCCGCCTGCTCTGGGCGAGTAGTTGTCGATTCGCACGGAGACGGTTCGGTCAGCAGATTTGAGTTTGGGCGGACGTTTCTTGCTGATCTCCATCATATCAATTACGGTAGGATCTTGGTGGGAGGCTGCCGAAACTTTCGCCATCTCTAGAGATTATTGCACGTACAGTGCCGCCGGTGGACGAGATCTGGACCGACGCAGAGACGCTAGATGATCGGCCGATGGTAACCTTCGGTGGTAATAGTGATGATAGTGGTGGGCTGCCGAAAGCGGTAGGAATTCTCTGGAATTGTGGTCGGAACGCCGGAAGACATCAACTCGCTGGAGTGGCATTGGATTGTGATTGGTATGGACTAGTGGTATGTTGTCGGCCGTCTTTGTCGGAGTTGTTACTAAATTATTGTCACCATTAGATGTCGTTTCGTTTACAATGTATTACACTGTGTTTGTGTGTTCTGCCTGCGTTGTCCAGTGGCCTCCGCAGTTAAATTTTGTGTGGTTGTGGGGTGTATATAAAAACTACTGCTAAAAAACTTGGCGATAGAAAATAGGTTAACTTCAGACTATATCATAATATGAAAAGAGAGATTATAGAATAACACATGTAATCGCTACACAGTTTCATCTCAGCTTCGGAAAACGATGGACATCCACCCCCAAATATTTATCTGTTACATCTTTCATTAATCTTGTCATTCTTCTCGTATCTCATAATCACAGTGGCGACTAGGGGTGTGCGAAACTGGCTTTTCTGGTGTCGAAACGAAACGAAACGAAATTAACCCTTAATTTCGATTTCGCCAAATTAGTCGAAACGAAATCAAGGTGGATTTCGAGTTCTCGAGACGAAACGAAATTGGTCTCTAAATTTCGCGAAATTTCGCGAAATTTCGAAAAATAAAATAAATGTTTCTGAAACATAGCATTACAATGATTTGTAACGTTGGAGCGTACGCTAACGAAGTACCCTTCAACAGCTGATCGCAAGGTGCTTACCTGGTCGACGAAGAGTAACGTAGGTATTCAGTTATCGATAAACCGACAATGACGAGAAAATCAAAAATGTTAAAAACTAAAATCTTGATGCATTCATTTATACAGATTATATTGCAGGTAATAGTAGCGCGATAGATACAAATGATATAAAGGTCAAACTCGAAATGTCTTTGTAAATAATAATTTAATGAACTTCTGAACTGATTCTTTTGGTTTGAATGCAACTATGTTTAAAGTAGTAATCCTGCTTTCATAGCACTTTCATCATTCAAAATCCAAGTTTTGTCCTAGAGCTCGAACTGGAAAAAATGAGAGATAGTAGGTAGGTTTTCAACCATTCCTGTGAGTTTTGGTGTCCCTAGCAAAGATAACTTTTCCAAAGAGTTGTTCCCTATGCAAACGTAAAAGCGACGAATCCAATAAGCAATTCCTCGGCGGCCTTCTGATGCATTTCTGCATTCTCTAAAAGCAGCAAAATTCACAGGAATGGTTAAAAAGCTGTAAAACCTTTGGAGGGCAACTTTTTTTTCGCTTTTGTCGACCAGTGTTATTGAATTTTTTTTAACACCGTTTAGTCAGACTAGACTAAGTGACATTTTTATCAAATCGAGGAAAATAAAATTTAAGTTAACTATTCTGTAAACTTTGAAGTTTTCAATATTTTTGCACATTTTTTAATATAACTTAAAATTACTTTTTAACTGAGCAGTTCCACAAAAAATGTCTCAGTTTCAATATTTTTTGTCATTTTAGATTTGGCCTAAACTTTGCATAAACGTTTCTATAGGCTGAGAAGCTAGTTTAAATGCTATTTTGGGAGGGTTATTGTGATTATAAATATTTTCAGAGCCAAAAGTTTTTTGATCAGTGTGACGTCTCTGGAAAAGTTTTAGACAGTAATTTTATCTTTCCGATAAAAAAAACTCTGAAAAATTAATTTTTTTAATGTAAAAGAAACATTAAAATTAACATAAAAAAGCTTATTTTTTAAAAATCTTTTTTTGTGTAAAAATTACAAAAAAAATACCGAAGCGATGAAGAAATCAAAGAAAAATTAAATTTAAAAAAAATTTACAACATGTTTATTTTTGGAAGGACAATATTATTATCTATAACTTTGCCAAAGGCACTATGCCAATCAAACCAACTGTTTCGATTATAAAAATATTTTAATTACCCACAGAGTGTCCAATTGGAGATTAAAATTATTTTTTCAGCTAAATCGGTTTGTTTGACTGGCATAACTAGCGTCTCTGGTAAGGTTGTAGAAAATAATTTTGTCCTAAAAAAATATGCCCTGTTAGTTTCTGCGACACCCAAAATAATAAAATGCATTCGGGACCATTCCTGAACTACGTGGTCATATTTTGATCCCTTTCATACCCCCCTTCTCCTCCGTGGTCTTTCGTGGTTTGTTTTGTGATCTTATTCTGCAAATATATGTACAATAAAGTATGAAAAATTTATGAAAAAAATGAAGGTGCAAGAAAACTGGTTATTAGATATTGCGCAAATTGTAAATAGAATTTTCAGTAATATCATTTTCTCAAAACCAAAATAACAAACAGATAATGGTTGTTTAATTATTGATAATATTTCATTGTCTTTAACAAATATAATAATTTCCTTACCTGAAAGTAATTTAAAATACGCTTTTCTGTTGAGTTTATTCAAAATGATTTTTAATTTGTTGTTGAGTATCAAAATAAATAAAATTTGTTTAAGCAGATTGATCATCTACGATAAATTTTTCGCTTATAGTTATGGTAAATTGTATACTCATCTAGAAATCATTTTAATTTAATTTATTTCCGATATATTTTTTACACTTGAATCGCTAGAACAAGTTTGCACTTCCAGTGAGCATCTGCTCTTTTAAGGAAGTGTGATACGATGTTGTTAACTATAAGTTGAAGCTGGTGATGATACTTGTCGACAATTGTGGGGTGGTGCTGGTGGTTCGCGCGTTGATGGCGTTGCTCTGGTTACGGCGTACGGCAGAGGCATTGGTGAGTAGTGTTTGTGGTATTCGGGTGTAATCCAGAATTGGGCTAGATACTGTGGTATTTTCGTTTTCATGATAGCTCGCAAACGACGCTTGAAGATATATGTTGTGGGGGCATTTTTACATGATGGGGGGAGGTCGTTAAACAGTTTGCTACCAATGTTCGACATTTTTTGCGACCGTATTTCGTGTTGAATCGTGGCAAATACAGGTGACCAGTTTGTCTGCTTGAGCGGTTTTCGTGCATTCTTCTTGTGACAAGGACGGTTGAAGTGATGTTATTTCGCAAGTGGATCAACATTTGATACTCCTAGGGTACACGGATTGGTAGGGTTGAGTCCCTGGGATCTTCGTATAGTAGATGAGTGGGATACAGATGAGGTTTCCGGAACACGGCTTTCAAGCTTCTGTTTTGTATCACCTGTAGCTCTCTCAAAGAAGATTTGCAAGCCAGTCCCCACGTTGCAACTAGGTACTGGAGCCGAGAATGGATTAATGAGAAGTATAGTGTTTTCATAGTCGCCAAAGGCAAAAATGATGAAACCTTCCTTAATATACCACAGAGTGATGTTAGCTTCCGCTTGAGAGACTCAAGATGGGCCTTCCAGTTCATTCTATTGTCTAGCGTTAGGCCGAGAAATGGGTATTCAAATACTTCTTCGATGACACGATTGGCGATTTCAATTGGCTCGCGAGCCGGGAGTTCTCTGCGGAACGAGTGAATGAGCATATACTTGGTTTTCGATAGATTCATTGACATCAAATTAGTTTGAAGCTGGATAGCAGTGCATTCTGTTTCTTGATAGAAGACTGACGTGTCGTCAGCAAAGAGACGTAACTTTCCATGCAGCTCTAACTTGGCCAGGTCATTAATAAACAGCAGAAAAAGAATTGGCCCCAAGTTACCACCTTGGGGCACACCAGTCGACACGGCCCCATAGTGATCAACGGGTAATCATCTTTTAGGCACCTGACGATAGCATTACTTAAACCTGGGACGTAGGGGAGTGATGCGATAAAAAGCCCGAGAAAAAGAAATTGAATCCACCAACGCATCGTGCTTTGTGATGTGGTAAAAGTTTGTAGGTAATCTCTAAACTGCCGCTCATAGCAAGTCCGTCCCATTTGCGTTTTGGTGCTGACGAGAAAACAGCAATTGAAAATCGTAACGCTTTAGGTGAAATTTTGCACTCAAATGCTTTTTCAATCAATACCATCAACAGAATTTAGTACTGCAATGACAATCTAACACTTTTGCATCATAAAACTTGCATGAACACCGAAATTTGATTAAAATTTGTTGAAAATCATAAGCTGGGACTCACATGCGATTACTTTTACGGTACGTAGCCAGAATGATAGCAAGTCAGTCCCATAGCCAGCTACGACCGGTGATGAAAAACAAACTACTGCAAATCGATGGCGGTGCTATACCGTGCGTTTGGAATGAATCTATCGCTGGTCAATTCATAAATGACCTTCTTTCGTGCTTTATTAAACAAGTTTTTTGTGAGAAGCATAACACAATATACCTACCAACTGCGCCGCTCAAAATAAAATTAGATTTTGTTTTTACATACTGATAAATTCAAAGTCAGTTTAGGTGTAGGAACTTGTTCTAAATTTTCCTGAGAGCGGACACACGTTCGTGACGGCGGACAGCTTTCACGTAGCAGTGGAAACAAATATGAAAGAATACCTATAGCTTAGGAAAATGTTTGCTCCGTTAAAAAACAGCTAAGTAGCGTACCGAAGTATTTAATATGACTGACAAATTCTTCAAAACGAAATTCACGACAATAATTGAACAATTCTTAAGCACGTCGTTACATAAAATACGGATAAAATACGAAGAGTAGTATTTACTCAAGAATGCTTCAACTAACAATACAGTGACACACCTAAAGCGTTCACTGTCAACAAACAACAGCTGAAAGAAGCTACTGGTGGAAACTTTGTCTTGAAGAAAACATTGTACTATCAGCTAGAGCCACACGATGTAGAACGCGTAAAATTTAATCAAACCTCCTATCGAATATCACTTGGTACATCCAATTCTAAACCTGAAGACCATTAGTTTTGGTAAATATCACATTTTTCATAATCATTATTGGCTGTGGGGTTAAATTGCGAAGATTTTTTCAATGGGACCGACTAGCGATCACTTTTGCTATGGGACCAACTTGCTATTTTTTTCATAGTTCCTCAGAACAAAGTATTCAAAAATATTTGTTTTATCGAAAGTAGATATAAAAAGGAATTGATTCCATAAATAAACTCAAAATAGATAAAAATGCAATTGGGACAGACTTGCCATGAGCGGCAGTAAAGCTCAAACTAACTCTAACGTTTCAATATAGGTACTTTGAAAGAGATCCTATAGACAGCTATGACAACCTATCGTAAAGCTTTGTACGAAAAACGGTACAACTATATGTAAGTTTTTTGAAAAAAACAATGTCAGAGTTTTTGAAGAAAAAAAAATGTACTATTTTTATAAAATGTTTTTAATAAACTTGTAGATCCCCTTAGGAAGGCCAAGTTCAAAGGCCGAAACGTCGGACATAAAATCTAGTAGCGTTTTGATACACCCCTAAGACTGAAAAAGCCGTATTTCCCTTGAAATAAATTACAAAGTTTTTGAATGTCGAACAAAATATAAACATCTTTCTTTCTTCCTTCAGTTCACGAACATCCAGGTCTTATATATTGTTTTTAAGACCAAAACGTTGATTTTTTTACCGGTCGTTGAGTATTGAAATATACTTTCAGGAAAAATAACATAAATCCCGACGCATTGCAAAATAGAACTATTATTCTAAAGAAGTAAATGCCATATAAGGCAAAGCCTGTTTAAAACAAAAAAAAATTTTCTTCGTTCGGATAAATTTGAAATATGTTTCAAAAATTTGATTACAGTTGATTGCTGACAACTCTCAAACTTTCCGTGACACTTATTAATTAGTAGTGTCAAATAAATATATTAATTAAAAAATTGCGAAAGCTTCGACTTGACTTAGTGGCAATAATAAATTATAAGTCAGAAAAAAGACAACGTGGTCTATTCGTTAACCCGCACGCGGGGGGATTTTTCGTGGTCTTTTGATAAGCCACCCCCCGTCTCCCTATATATGACTACGTGTTTGGGAACGGCCCCTTTGAAACAAACCAAAAATTATTTTTCTTTCAACCAATCAACAGTTAGAATGGAATGTTGTAATGCAACAAACAAATAGTTTTCTCTTTACTCAATCAAGTTATTCGAAATCATCCTCGTTCTCTTATTTCTCGTTCTTTCTAACCTTTCTTTTCTTCTACCTTGTATATTCGTCAAGTGCAAAGTCAGAATCACTTCTATGCCATAATCTGAACTTGTTTTTGACATTGTAAAATTGTGTGTCCCCTAAACAAGAGTAACATTTCTCAATTATGTGTTCAACGATAGCGAACCATTTACTTTTTATTCATTCATTGATCAAGTATACTCTTTTGATAACACGTTTAAAATATTTTTGATAAGGTACCTGGCAATTTTGAAACTTATGCTGACTTTGAAGTCAGAGTGTTTTGAAACAATACTAAAAATTCAGGCAATTACAACTTTTTCTGCTTAACACATCGATCACTCTGTCTGCACACTATAAGGCATGATATCTGGTCAGCCTAGTGATAGCAATGAACTATCTGATAAAACACATTTAAATACACTACGGTGTGCGAAGAGGAGTCCTCTAACACAGAGAAATCCGAAAAAACGCTTGAAAATTTTTACAAGTCGAGTAGCATAGAACATTTGGCCTGTAAGATAGAGCTTCAGAGCTTTAGTTTTGACAGAAATTGCTATGCCCTCCTAAACGAAAGACAAAAAGTGACCTCTTCAATCTTGTGGGCTGCAAATATAACCACATTTGATGTACGTAAAAGATGCGTAAAATTTATTCCTACAAACAAATTACTAGATACCTTGTAGCGCATTTGGACGGCTTCATATTCCTCGAATTTGACTTCAGTGATGACATGAATTTTATGCTCTGCGTGAATAAAAAATACCTCCCGCATGATGTTACGGTTTTGTCTTTAAAAACAAAAATTACCGGCTGAGAGTTTATTCTTCTATAACTGACTTAGTATACCAGATATCTGTTGAGATATATTCAGTTTAATTTATAGTCGCAATGAGCACAAACCAAAATAATGTAATAATGTGCATCGGAAATTTGGTCCGAAATTTCGCGAAATTTCGTAATCGTCGAAATTGGAACTTTAATTTCGCGAAATTTTAGGCGGAATTTAGCGAAATTCAACGAAATTTTTCGGCAATTTCGCGAAACCGAAATTTCGCGAAATTTCGGGAAATTTCGAGTTTTGCGAAATTATACGAAATCATTCGAAATCTCGCACAGCCTTAGTGGCGACCCGTTCGGAAACAGAATGGCAAGGGACTATATATACACTGTACATAGATATAATCATGAGAGACAAAACTAATGCACAGTAGGTTCAGTGACTATTTGGATCGTAAAAAAACTCGCCGAATTTGTCTATGACAGTGAAGAAGGTTATCATTTTCATCCTAATGTTTTTAAACATTTGTTAGCTAATCACTGACAACGTGTTTATCTGCCTTAATCATATTCAGACTTTGTTTGGCTACAGCTATACAGCACGAAATGCGATTTCCCAGTTATACAAGTTTAGAACACAAATGAATAAAATTCAATTATATCGATATATAGCATTCTGTTCACTTTGTCTACGATGCAATAGCACCGAAACGAACTGTGGCATTTTAATAACTAAATGTACCGAACAATTCGGGATCTTAACTTACATATTGCCTGATCCAGTTGGATACGAAACAAACGGCGTCGAAAATTCGCTGAGGGATGGAATCCATAAATTAATATATGAAAGAATACTGGTAGCGACGAACAGGACAAATTACTAAATCTTCTACCACAGATAAATAGAGGCTACACTAAACCACGGCGGGAAATGATAAACAGGAACTTTTCGCTAAGTACAGTTATATCTTTGCGTCGATAATTTTATTAATGTTAGAAGACGGGATGTTGATCCGATAGAAGATTTGTAAAGCGCGTGTTAGCCTTCAAGTTAGGAAGTAACTTAGGAACTTAGGGCGGGGATGGAAATAGGATGGAATCGGGACGTTAAATTATAGCAGTACATGAGCTGTTGGAAACATAGTTGACATCTATCCATGAATTACAATTAATAACATAATGAAACTAAAAAATCTGAACGAAATACAAAAATGGTGAACATAGGAAAATGGCGTAAATGACATAAATGAAAAAGAAAAAAAATAACATGAGGGTTGTGTGCAAAGGCACGACCGCAAGGTTGAAGTAGAATACTTTTACAAGAAAGATAACCCGGCTTCTTGCGTGTCAGTCATTTTTTCTAGTAAAAAAACGTTGACTAACCAAACCAATCGAATTTTACGCTTCAACAAGGATTGATGTAAGCTGCTTGTCATGGTTGGGGCTTGACAATTTTTAAATTTTGAGATGAAATTTTTTCGGATGTCGTGCTCATGACTGAAGGAAAAGATAATTCAGTACGTGCTGAGACACGAAAATAAAGTAAAATTTATAACTTTTACAAATTTAAAAATGTAAATTAACTCAAGAGAAAACATTAACGCTTTAATCATCAGGTTTTTATTTCATCCTGAAAAGGACAATTTGTTGTTTAATTTAGTATCGGACAAGATGCCGATTATATCTTTGCGTTATCACTGACATTGCGAACAAAGTATTCGTTGTGATAAAGTGAACAGAGAAATGCTGATATAACACTCAAAACTAGACAGCTCATGTGTTGTCAAAATGAGTCAACTTTTCATTGAATGCATTTACTAGTGCCCTTTATCGCACAGAGACTGCATTTCACTAAAATGCCTCACTGCATCAGCCGGGTCTATGTTTCTGTCGACTGTGCTTGGGAAGCAATCATGTTAACGATCAATCAGATCAATCGACTTTTGCGCTTCAACAAGGATTGACCATTTTCAATAATATAGTAAGTTGCTTGACACGATTGGGGCTTGTTTTTAAATTTTGATTATGTGAAAACTGATTTTTATGCAGATAATGAAAGTTTCGGCTGTCGTGTTCATGACTGAACGAAAAGATAATTCAGTACGTTCTGAGACACGGAGATAAAGTAAAATCAATAACTTCTTCAAATTTAAAAATGTGGATTAACTCATTAGAAAACATTAACTCTTCAATCAAGTTTTTATTTCATCCTGAAAAGGACAATTTTTTGTTCATTTTAGTATCGGATAAGATGCTGATCACATCTTTGCGTTATCACTGTCAGTGCGAATAAAGTATTCCTTGTGATAAAATAAACAATGAAATGTTGATATAACACTCAAAACTAGACGGCTCACGTGTTGTCAAAATGAGCCAACTTTTCATTGAATGCATTTACTAGTGCCCTTTATCGCACAGAGACTGCATTTCACTAAAGTGCCTCACTGCATCAGCCGCTATCGATGCTGAGAACCGCTGCAACTAGTTCGCTATCCATAGCCATGCCACAGTTGTGGCCGCTTTACGCTGCCATTGGTATCCACTGTCCCTGCATCAGCTGGCCCAGCTGCTATCGTTGCTTGAATCCGCTGCAACTAGAGCGCTATCCATTGCTACGTCACAGCTGTGGCCGCTTTCCGCCATCGCTGCTATCCACTGCACTGCTAGTGCTGCTGCTAAGGGAGGACGACTGCTGTAGTCGCTGTCTAGAACTATTATGAGTGGCTTCGGCTGAAACAGGCTCTTATATAGGCCAAATAGCATGTTATAAATTGCAAGGTATATGATCCTGTCGACCGCGCTTGGGAAGCAATCATATAACGACCAATCAGAGGTCGAATTTTTCGTTTTGACAAGGCTTGACTATTTTCAATAGTACAATAGTGTGAATAATAAAATTACAATTATCTTCTTTTAAGAAGAATCTTAGAAGATTTTCCAATCTATTTTTGCAAGAACGAAGGAAATCCATCGAATACTAACCGATTTATTAGCATTTGAAATTGGACATATTTTTCACTTTTTTCGGTTTTAGATTTTCATTTCACATCCCTATGTAGCCGAACTTCCTGAGAGAAGTATTCTACTTCAAAAAACAGAAATGAAAAAAAACAGGCAAACCAGTGCAGGGCAATGGTACCAGTTATGACACTACATTTTCCAGGCATAGCTATGATCAGTAATGGAAATGTGACGAATATGACTCAATCATCGCTTTGTATCCAGCCGCACAAATCATGATCTGAACACATAACTAAACTTGAATCCTATCAATCCTTAATGAAAAGCTTGATTGATGCATTGATATTTCGAAAAATACAGATACAGATTAGACTATATTACCCGTTCATTAAAAAATGTCAGGATTATAACAAATCTTGATATTTTGTTACGAACTTTTTGTATCAACTTGTGTTCTAAACTTGGTAAAATATCAAAATTCTCACCAAAACCAGTGAAAGAAGGCGCACGGTTAACGTTCACGTTGTAGTGGGTAGGTGCTTTTGACGCCTATTTGAAATGGCTAGGGGCACCAAAATTTGCAAGAACGGTTTAAAAGCTATTATCTTTGATTTTTTCCACTTTTGGCAAGAGACTTCATTGAAGTTTCCCCGTAAGCAAAGGGAGAAACGATGAACCCGGCGAGCAATTACTTTGCGACCTTTTGACGAATTTCAGAGGTGGATAAGGACACCCAAATTCACAGGAATACTGGAAAAGCTATAACATTTTTTTACCAGTTTAAGTTCTAGAGCAAAAGCAGTGTTATTGTAGGGTAAACAGGTATAAAACCCTTCCCAGGAGCATAACGTCCCAGTCCATTTATTCGGAACCATGCAAAGAATAAGATGAAAGACTATTGGAAATCCCTATTAATTCGTGGGACCATCCTTCTATGCAAATTTGATAGTTGTCATTAGCGACGAAGAATAAACAAAAATTAATTTTGATTTGAGCAGCTTCAGATCTAAGTTCTCGCAGCATTTCCGCAAGTTTTTTAACTACACTAAAGTCGCTTTTCACGCGGGGGATACGTGCCGCGTAAAAAAAAACGCGTACATTCCGGAATCCGCGTACAAAAAACCGCGTAAATTCCGGAATTCGCGTAAAAAAAACCGCGTAAATTCCGGAATCCGCGTAGAAAAACCGCGTAAATTCCGGAATCCGCGTAAAAAAACCATTGTTAATTTTGCATTCCGAGTGAAGGGGGACCGAAATCCGGGCAAAAAAAAAAATACCGTGTAAATTCCGGAATCCGCGTAAAAAAAACCGCGTAAATTCTGGAATCCGCGTAAATTCCGGAATCCGCGTAAAAAGCCGCGTAAAAAAAACCCGCGTGAAAAAAACCGCGTAAAAAGCGACCTTTGTGTAGTTTATAAAATTAATTAACTGATTATTTCTTTTATATGCTTCAAACGACCTATAAGCAGCTGAATCAAACGAATAACCTGTAAGCTCCGAATACCAATTGAAATTGTCGGGCTTGTCTTCCTCCCGAAAGGCCTTGAGCGCGTTGGATTTTTCCGCAAAGACATTGGAACACTCTTTGTCCCACCATGGAATGGAAGGCCATCTCTTAATATTCCCGCCGGGATATCGTTTCATTTGGGCTTGCAACGCGGCGTCGAGAATCAAGCTCGCGAAGAGTTTATATACTTCTAGGGGTGAAGAACTGAAATCGATTCGACAGCTCGTGAGATCTTTTCCTCGTATAACTTCCAATCGATGTTACGTGTGAGGTCATACGGAATATTAACCGGTTGTGCGCAATTTTATCCAATGGAAATCGTAATTAAAATAGACAAATGATCGCTTCCGTGGGGATCCTGTATTACTTTACATGTGCAATCCAACCGTAGTGATGTTGAGCATAGGGATAAATCTAAAGCGCTTGCTTGCGCTGGGGGTTTTGGTACACGTGTCATGTTAAAAATTGTCATATCGAAGTCATCGCAAAGGTTATAGATCAATCGATCATCATTAGAAGGGGAGCCCAAAGCCACAACATGAGAGTTAAATTCATCCAAAATAACCGTGGTAAGGGTAGGAGTTCTATTATATCAAAGAGCAGCCGCTGCCCAACCTGTGCTTTGGGGGGAATAAATATTGAGACAATACAATGCTCTTTACCTTGTATTGTCATTTGACATGCGACAACTTCGATACCTATAATCGAGGGGAGGTTAATACGGAAGAAAGAATAACACTTCTTAATCCCTACAAGTACTCATTTGTAAGGGGTATTAAAATCATGGGAGTTGAGGTTCATAGTAGAAGTGAGCCTAGTTTCGCAAAGGGAAAATACATCGCATTTGTATTCATTAATTAAAACATTCAGTGAATCCATTCTGGGGATGATACTTCCATAATTCCACTGCAAAGCAGAGATAGAATCCTTCACTTCAGAAGATGAATTACCCATCGGAGGATACGATCGCTGCAAAGATGAGCAATTTAGTAGTCAATTGATTCAAACAGGTTTTAACTGTAGGTGGAAGTGCCAGCAGAAGGCTTTTAGCGGATCAGTTATATTAAAATTTTAAAAAATTCAGTCCACAACATCTGAAAACTTCAGCTGTCCAGATCCTGGCTGCATCTTGGACGAAAAAGTAGGAACAGTTGGACGATACTGAGTGAAATTGCTTGCAATCAATTATCTCTACTGGCTAAAGGCTAGAATCCTTAAAACGGTTCCAGCCTTCAGTCGGTGTCGGTGATCACGCCGTCGATCTTGCGAGCAGAAATGTGCACGTTGTACTCCAGCGTTCATAAACATAAACAGCAATCTGGTTTGCTTGCTCGATGTTGACACCAAAACACGCAATTTGTTAGGGCGGACTTTGGTAATTTGTCACGGCTGTAAACCTGGATTCTTCTGGGCATAGCTTCACCCGATGGATCAGCTCTTGTGGGGTTCATTTTCCGACTCGCGCAAACTGTGTAGCTAACAATAACAGAAGAAGAGCGTTGAATGAAAACAAGGTCAAACACAAGCCAATATGGGTATTTTCGGAACCAAGATGATGCCCAGAGAGCGAAATGCAACTGCAGAAGCCATTTCAAAATTTCAGATTTCCGGTGCCCGGAAAACAGCCGAGAATGACCGAACACCACACAATATGGGTAAAAGGATGTCCAAAGACCAGACATCGACTCCAGACGCCACGTTGAAACCCAAGATTTTGACTTCCGATTACCGGAAAACAGCCAGAAAATTACCAAATACCACCCAATATTACTGTTTCCGGAATAGAGCCCAGAGACCGGAAGTTGACTTCAGATGCCATTTTGAAATCCACTTCCAGTTTCCGGAAAACAGCATAACATAACTGAATACCACTCGATATGGGCATTTCTGGAAACGAGGTGATGCTCAGAGACATAAAAACAACCTCTGATGTCATTTTTTTGCCGATTTCCGGGAATAACTAAAAGCATCCAATCCACACAAAGGCCAAAAGTCGACTTGAAACGCCATAACAAAATTCAAGATGACCACTTCTTGTTTTCGGAAAACAGCCAACAATAGTAATTTCGAAGTCGAGAATATGCGCAGAGATCGGAAATCAAATCCAGACGCCATATTGAAATCCAAAATCGCATTTTCCGGTTTCTGACAAAGACCAAATTCTACTCAATATGGTTATTTCGGGAACCAAAATGATACCCAGAGGCCGGAAATCAACCGCAGATTCAATTTTGAAATCCAAGGTATCTTCCGGTTGCTGGAAAACAGCTAAAAATGACTAATTACCACCCAATTTTAATATTTCCGTAATCAGGATGATGCATAGTGGCCAAAAATCGATTTGAAACGCCATATTTTAATTTAAGATGGCGTTTCCCGGTTTCTGGAAAACAGCCGAAAATGGCCAAATACCTCCCAAAATGATTATTTCCGGACCCACAAAAAAACCTGAAGTCCTAAGATCGAGTGTAGACGCCATTTTGAAATCCAGTGTGGCTACCTCCGTTTTCCGGAGATGACCAAATACCACCGAATATAGATGGTGCATCACGTGATACTCCACAGTACAGCTTTGGTTGTGGAGTATTCCGAGTCACAGAAGAGAACGTTCGAGCGCAATACAAAAGCTGAAATATTCCACTTGTTCAGGACCAGACGGGATCCCGCCATTAATGATGAAAAATTGCCTCTTATCAAGCTGTTCAATCTCTTCCTGCAACAAGGACTGTATCCTATAGATGGAAAAAAATCAGTGCTTCCGCCGATTTATAAAAAAGACGACGAGGAATCACGTCATTATGTGCGTATTATAAAGCTTCCGAGATAATAGTCAAAACAGTGCTGTTTGAATCAAATAAAAATTACTTTTCTTGTGACCAATATGGATTTTATCCTAAGAGATCTGTCGCAACCAAGGGGGTGAAGTCAAGCACTTTTATCGTAACTCAATATGGCGTCGTTTGTTTACGACAATTAGGAGAGAGCAGCTATCTGTTGTAATTTTGAATATTCTACTCGATACATCCAAATCAGCGATGTTTTCTACAAGCTACAAACTCGGATATTTGTAGAATACAATCAGATGTGCAGGAGCGGCGAGAACACTGATTCCTGCTTTTGTTTGGCTTCAGAAGCAAGCAGATTTCATAATTTGCAGATGGAGATAATCCTGCACCACCGACGTTTTTTTTTGTTCAATCGGGGGAATCTTGAAAATTAAACTATTAGTAAGTTTGTTACACAACTTGAGCTGCATTATTCACATGTGAGATGAGAACACACCTTTACTATTTGCAAAACTGCGGCTGTATTATTTACCTGTGAGTTTAAATTCAACCTTGACTCCACGCAA
This sequence comes from Wyeomyia smithii, assembly GCF_029784165.1. Classification (NCBI taxonomy): domain Eukaryota; kingdom Metazoa; phylum Arthropoda; class Insecta; order Diptera; family Culicidae; genus Wyeomyia; species Wyeomyia smithii. Next base: position 54,156,807 of record NC_073695.1, on the reverse strand, counting down.
AATGAACGGATGAAATAAAAAGCGCATTTTTCTTCAGATCACCTAATATGCTCAATACTCAGAAACAACAACTTAACAAACAAACTCGAAAATCTAGCTGCTAACGCGGTTATCAACTCTCCCCTACTGTTGATGCGTATGCGAGGAAACGTCAAAGCACCAACGGTTGGTGCCAAAAGTAGGCGATGTTGGGTACGCTGGTTTAATAGGCAATCTGACAGCCACTTCTACCCCCTGGTCGCAACCAATCGTCGCAGTTGTTTTCAGTGTACTTGCTCAATGGATGCGAAATTGCACTATATACACAGAATTCAAGGCAGCGTTCGATCATGTCAGTCATGACACCCTTTTCCGAAACCTGGATTACCTGGGGCTTTTTGCCGTGCTTGTGAGATGGTTTCGATCATACCCGACTGACAGATTTGTATGTTGATATTTGAGTCGTCACATTCTAAGCCTCTCACAAATTTTTCTGGAGTGCCGCAAGGAAGCAATTTGGGCCCACTTTTGTTTTCACTCTTCATTCAACGTTACTGCTATATAACGGCGAGGTACACGACTCCTCTTTGCGGACGATGTGAAAATTTTAATGATTATAGCCTGCCTTGATGACTGCCTGGAACTACCAAAGACCTTCGGTGATTGGAGCAATAAAAATCTCCTTTTCCTGTGCGTAGATAAATGTAAAGTCATTCAGCAGAAAACTGCAACCGATCAGCTCTTCATTCAGCTTGCCTGGGCAAGGACCCGCGATAGCGAAGTAGATTAAAAGGAAAAACATGACAAAAAGGCAAGGTTAAAAAAATGCTACAAAAAAATTAAAATGACATAACATTACAAAAACGACATAACTGATAAAACAAAAATGGCGTGAATAATAAAAATAATTAAATTTGAAATGATAGAAACGATGAAAAAAAACACAAATGACAAGAAATATACAAGAAATTACTAACAACAACAGAACATAACAACAGAAAATAACACCACATACAGATGACAAAAATCACAAAAAATTACATATGAGACAGATAGAACAAATATGACAAAGATGATAAATTTTGATGACTATTGATAAAAGTTAACAAAAATAACATAAATAATTACATAAATAACAAAACATAACATATATTTCAAAAAATGACATGAATATCGAAAAATGATAAATAATTGCAAACATGACAACAATGATAAACTTGAATTCCCGTAGCTAAAGACCTTAAGCTTTCACTCAATTCTTAATTTCAATTTGAAATTAACTATTTTTCATATAATTACTTCTATGGTGGAAAAGATTGAAAGGATAAAAATAGTAAAGTTACAAAATTGACATGATCAATGTGAAGGTTAAAGAGAATAAAAATGAGAACCTAATGAAATAAAAATCCAATTTAGTAATCTTTTGAAAACGGGTGACAACTAAAAAATTTAAAATTTTCAGAGGCTCTCTTACTCCACAACAAACACGCTCAGAGAGAAATGGAGTATGTATATGAAAGCTCTCTCTCTTCTCTTTTTGCCAGTTTTTTTTTTGTTTTGTTTACGCATGCCCAGTTGTGTTCAAAATGGCGTCGAAATAAGGAGCATTCCGCAGGCGTATCGTACAGTTCGCTATGAACTACGCAACAATTATGGCAAAAAGTTCACGGTAAGCCATTTTAAAAGCGGAAACCTTCCGGTTTATTTTGCGTATGATTTCCTGCAAACTTCAACTATAATCCGCCAGAAAGGTAGTGGAATATCGGCCAGAGTAGTGGACAGAAAAGGACTTTTTCCTTCTTGTCTAAATCATGGTTTAAGTCTAGTGGTTTGGCTATCAATCAAAATGTATACCAAATCGAATGTTTGAATAACATTATGATTCCATTTCTTCCAGGACATAATACCGATGAAAAGTATGTGTTTTAACCAGATAAAATATCATCACATTACGTCAAAAAACACAAGCGTTTTTGAACAACCACTCGACTCCGTTTGTACACCAAATACACAACTCAACGAATCTACCTCAGTGTCGTTCTCTGAGATTTGAATTCCTTCAGTACAAAAATAACTGGAGATTAACTAATTGCGAACTGTTGTTCGTCCGCCTTTTTTGAAAGCAGTTGAAACAAATTCCAAATTTTTAGTTGTCACCCGTTAGCCAATATTTTTTTCCTCTAATACCCGTGACTTTCTGTATCAAAGAAAAACTCTCTGTATCCAAGAAAAGAGAATGAGTATGATGGGAATAGGTAATTTAATTTTAATTTTTTCACAATAAAGGTATGCACAATTTAAGTCTTCATCGATAAAAAGCGTGCGTGCGGTTGTAACCTATCAAACTACCCAACCAGTCCCTACCTATTCCCATCATACTCATTCTCTTAATGTGATCCCATCAATAATCAGCTTTCGTGACCGACCTGACGGATGCCAATTGAAGCGAATAAACCCTCGTGAGTACATCTTCGTGTCTATTGATCTTGCTGTAACGAATTATCTCAACACTAGTAGAGGAAGAAAAACTCCTTCCAGCACACAAGTCAGGTCGACCGAGCTACAACGAACGAACAGAAGATGACTGGCTGTTTCGGGAAGGTTTGGCAGACCTTCACAATCCTATCTGGAATGTGAAAGAGAACGTTCGGATGGGCTGGTAGCTGACCAGCACGTGCCTCGTGTCGAGTATGTAGGTTCATTTGCTAGTAAGACCAAGAATTGAGTAGTAAATCGAAACTAAGTAAGGAAATTAATGAAAATGCCATTACCAGTTCAGCCTCCTTCCGTCCGACGGAGATGAGCTTTTTTTTTGCTCTGATACTGTTCGAGCTGTAAAAGTAACACAGTTTTACCAACTGATTACGTGCTAAATGGTAAATTTAATTAAGTACTCTTGCAGTAACTTGTATTCATTCAAATGGCAAAAGGGTTAATTTTCTTTTGAAAGTGCACAGTAATCATCGAGATTCGACGGAGGTTGTTTCGAATGGCTCTAGTCGAAGGGATTTTATTATGCAGATTGTAAAATAATTTATTTTTCTGACATTTTCGATGATGAGTAAATATCTTGTGCATCTTTTGAAGTATTTCTATAATTCAAAAGCTCCATCGTGCTTTTACCAATGTTGAAAAGTTCAATTAGAGTAAACCTATTGCTGAAACTCACACCATAAGTGCTATTACAATGCAAGTTTCAATAACTAAGTTCGTACTAGTACGACAGCCTGGGGACAGCAAATGAAATTCAATCACTTCCAACTAATTTACGATTCTAGTAAGCCCACCAGCATAGAAACCTGCTGCCCCGCAATAAGGTAAGGAAATTCCGACTGTTATCCCTAATGGTGACCAATCTCTATACACTCAATCTAAAGACATTCCCATTGTTCGTAATAATCAAGGAGAATTTATGGCTTTTCATCGCCGCCACCGAACCAACCTGGCACGGTGCACACCAGTATGCCTGCCAGACATTGTTAATAATAATGGTAAAAGTTTTGAATAAAGCTCACTCGAACCGGTGCCAGCTAACAAGTCAATAGCTATACTGCCCCCCTCAGTTCATAGTTAGAGGAAGGATAGACTTCACTTAAGATGAGGATGATGATGATGGTGATGATGATGATGACGATAATAATGACGCCGCCTTATTGCCTATGAGAAGATAAGCGATGGGGGCAAGAAACGTCCTGTGTATTGAATATGCAACAGGCTAACTGAATCAGAAAACTTTCGCTTCCGGTATCGATTGTGGATTGTGGAAAAGCGTAAACTGCACGTTTTGTCCGTTGTCGAGTTCACTGTCTTGGCATTGAGGTGCCGTTGTCAATTGAGCGACACAGGCCACAAGGGACCTTTTTGTTGCTGCTCAATACTTTTCTTTTTTGACCATACAAAAACAATAATACAAATGAATGCACATGTCAGTTTCTAGCACATAAAGTGAAAAACACATACAATTTCACACCGTTAATAATGCACAGTACAGAACCGTTTTAAACCATGTAAATTTATACGTTAAGTGATGTAAACTTGAAGCTTTGAATATAAATATGCATGCAAATTAACAATATATTCATTTACATTGCATGTGAATATAATGCCACACGGAATATTACATGGTTTCTAATGCTCCATTTATGCGCATTTAAAGAAATGTAAATTTTTTGACGTAGGACTACGTCTAACAGCACTATATCGAGCTACATTCCGCGAAAACTAAAACCAAGATGTAACATCGGAATGAAAGATTTCAAACGGTTATACTGATGTTACCACATGATGGATCACAATAATCAATTTGTCGTTGGATTGATAAAATGATGGACAATTTTGTGATTCTTCAATTTTTATTATCACTTCATTGTTGAACAGTGAAAATTGAATAAAAGTTTCAAGGTCGAATTTTCACCAACAATGCACCAATCATATGCGAGCACGCCTGGCACAGACTTCATGAATAAACACCAACTGCCTGCTGTGATATCCTGTATAGCAGTGGCAAAAAAATTGAATCTCCCCGTCCCAATAGGTCAACTAATGTTAGCTTCCATGAGCCTAGACTATTTTGATGTCTTGAAGGTAAAGCTTTTTCGGAAAGTTCGTAACCACCTCCACTATCAGACAGTATTACATTCTGCTGTTAATAAATATGTTAATGTTAATAAAACTGATGTCTTGAAGGAGATGGCACAGGCAACAGTACTGCACTGAGCAATGTATGAACAGAGCACTGGTTTTTCGTCGTCTATCAGTGCAGAAAAACTCAATATTCATTTTTGTGCAGTCAAGCCAAGTGAAAACTACATTGCCGCTGTTGACGCACAGTGGGGCATGGAACACAATCGAAATGCCGTTTGAATTGTCTTCTTCTTCTTCTTGTTCCGTATAGCAGTATCATAAATTAGGGCGATCAAAATTTTAGATGCTATCAAGTATTTGACTTTTTTATTTTTGTAAATAAAAAACCTTATTCTACAATTTTATAGCTCCATTAATTTTAAGTAACTTTGTAAAAAAAAGTTTTTCTCTGAAACATTGCTATTGAGCTCTAGACCTAAATTTCCCCCTAAATTTGGTTTCTGGACCATTGTAAATGTTAAAGAGAATATTTTTTCTTCTAAGATAGATTGCTTCAAAGTAATAATCAAAATACAGACCCCGTTAGATTTTGGCAACACGCCAGAATTTTTCTGTTGCCAAAATCGAGCCATGCCAATAATGAACGGTTCTTTTTTCATGCCTTTTTTGACTTTTCAATTGGTCAAAGACGACCCTAACAGTAGAAATGGCCACCAATGAACTAGTTTTAGTTCCAAGTCGTTTGAGGTGTCGCTTGATGAATTTGGGCTTACGACCTAGATACTTGATATTACCACCCGAACTGAAATACCTTCCTTTTGGAAGATGTTGAGCATAAATTGGTTGAAATAAATCAAGCAAACTACAAAAGTAAAACGAGCTTAAATCAAACATAACTTCAAAATAAAAATATAAAAATATCGTAGTCCTACGTCAACTATGCGGTCGTATCTTGGATACCACCCTCCTACTATTTTTTTACTGTGTAGACCCTAAAATGAGGATAACCATGCGTCCCCTTCTAAATGTTGTCGATGGAGACGCTGGGCTACTGGTGCTAGAATTACCACGATAAAACATTTTTTTGAGCAGAAACCGCGAACGAATCTGCCGTCATAGAATATCCTAGAAGTCAAATAATATAACATAGCATACTATAACATAATTTCCATAATGGATACTTCAAGAGCAATCTTGAAAGTTTACACTGACCTGGCAGATGGTTTCATGTTATTCATTAACCATAAACGAAAGAATGACGAATGTGGCGACCAAGAGATCCATTTCAAAGCGTACAAAACATCGGATTGTAATTGAGGTTAGGTTGGTTTTGCACGACCTTGTAACGGCTGTGTTGTCAATGCAGTACCAGTTTTACCCTGCCTGCAAAGGCCACAATTAGGGCTTAAAACTTCATCGTTTCGTCCATTCCAAAATTCAATAGACCAGCTTGTTCAGCTGGTATGTATACCTGCTCAAAGCAATTCACGAGCAGTACGGTGAAGACCAACTCGATATAATTAAAAGTAAATATGCACGTATTTTTAATCAGAACGTAGAATAATATTTTCTAAACTTCTGTGATGGATTGATGTGAATTGAATTAAACTTGTACCTACTTCCTGTTATTCACTGCCGTAGAATAGGATGCTGATGATTACAATGCTTCTACTACTGGTTATAGAAGTCTTTGTTTGGTGTTCGTAGTTTCCGTAAATAACGTATTATAAATTTATGACTGACCTGTACCATTCGAACAAACTCGATCTACTGATAATCAATCAATAAGAGGACTCATTTGAAAACGTATTGAGCTGCATAAGACTGAAGAAATAAAAAAGATTTGCAAAAAGAGAATTAACTCAACACAGAATCTGGTTATTTTGACAGAAAAGTCGAAGTCCTAGCGAACGGTAGAATGACTTTTCAACGCTATTTAATTCTTCTGACACTCAACTGTCTCTTTGGCGAAGTAGAAAACTTTCTGCTTGACACGTTGAAGTTACAGCTGCAAATTGCTAATTACAGATCACCTCGGACAAAATAACGAGGAACGCCACCACTCGTGTCAAGAAGAGCAACTTTCTCTCGACTTAAAGATTGCTATCTACGTGACAAGATTCAATTTGGTTTTGAAACAATGTTAATTAGGGCTGGTGAAAATGTGGTAAAGTTGAAAATTGACTGACTTCAACGGTAATGTGAATAATTTCATTCCAATATTAATAGACAAATTTTTGCCACGACTGTGTTCACTGTACACCCCCCGCAGGGCGGTTGAACTTAGTTGGTTTTAGAACATTAATTAATTAACGATAAAGTTTTTAACTCAATATATTGTGCTGTGATTTAGTGATAATTGTGACGGAACACCCCGCGCAAATGTTTCCTCACGATGCATCAGAATTTTAGCCTTCCGCTGAATTTAGTGAAATCAAGTAAAATGTAGACTAGAACAATAGCCTGTTGCCTGGTTTACTTAACATGCAGGAAACACCTTCCAATAATAGAGCATCATAGAGCATTCTTATTATTATAATCGAATCGGCTCACGGAAAGTAGCCGATTGTATTAAAAATTAAGTTCGAAAATGAGACAGGCCAAGAAATTCTATAGGTGTGAATAAGATAGCTAGATAAACGGTAGCCTGAGAATAGAGGGGAAAGCTTCTCACCTTGTGTTACCTTTAGGATAATATTTAAGCCAAATTGTAGTTCAATAAAATCAATCATTATCTGCAGTGTGGAGTGATTCCGTGTACTTTAGTGCACGTAAGGACTTTGTATGTTTTATTTCTTTCTTAATCAGAAGTCCTGGTAGGGAAGACCCGGCAATAATGAGCTATGAAGTAATAATTTTCAATCGTGACAGCTGATATATTAATCATTTTTAGGAATGCTGGCGCCTTGTTTAATCTAGTCTAAAATTTTCCATCTTTTCTCAGCGCCTTGATATAGCGTTTACTTCACTCAGCTTTCTTGATAATTTTTTATTTGTTTTCCTTTTTGTTAACACCAATTATCAACATGGATGTCTTGATAGTTTCCTAATTTCTGACTCCAAGCACTCAAATATATTTAAATATTTAGAATAGTTAATCTCTTTTAATCTTTTTCGTTGTGTTTTCGTATACTATACGTACTTATTATTTACCTTCAATTTTTAACTTATGAATTTAATGGAATAATTTTTGAATTTTGTTATACATATAAATTTGGGTTTTCAACAGTAACTGTGTTTTCGCATAATCACAATTTTGGGCCATTTCAGTAATTCTGCTATTTTTTTTAAGTTGAAATTGAAAAAATGCTTTAAAAATTAAGTTTAAAAAAATTCTTTCATTTTTACTTAAACTTTTGGATTAACTCCGACTTTCAAAAAAGCATTTCAAGTGAATATTCAATTTGTTTTTGTTTTAATTTAGCATTTGGAGTTGTTTCTTTAATTTAAAAAAAAATCCTGAATCCAAATTTATTTCAAAGCTACTGCATTTAGGAAAATAATCACCGTAAGCTTCAACCATAAGGACTACGTCTTTGGGTAAGCCTCTGAAACAAGGTGTAAAATGAAATAATTGAACTAATTTTTATCTAAATAATTTTTGTCTAATTTCAAATGCTTGTAACTCGGTTAATTTTAAAGGAATTTCTTCCGTTCTTGTAGCAATTAATTTAAAATTTAGCTAAGCGTCCACCAAAATGCGAAAAATTTCAATTTTATTATGCTGAACATTGAACTATTGAACAATGTCAAGCATAGTTTGGAACGCAGATGAAAATAGAGTTGAATACCACACAACATGGATAGCCGTGATGATCCCCAGAGGCTAAAACACGACTCCAGACGCAACTTTAAAATCAAAGGTGGCAACTTGCGATATATGGAAAACAAATTGATTCAAAAAGTTATTTTGATATCCAAGGTGCCAACTTTCAGTGTCTCAAAATATCCAAAAATGCCAAGCTAGAACCTGAATGGGGGCGGAAATCGACTTAAGAAACCATTTTGTAATCCAAGATGGCGACTTCCGGTGTCCGACAAACAGCCCAAAACGACTAAATACTACTGGGTAGTTCCGTGATAGGGATAATATATTGAGACCAAAAATTAACCCCAGACGCTAACGTGAAATTCAAGGTGGCAACTTCCGGTTTCTGGAGAACATCCACAAAAGACAAAATACCGCCTAATATGAATGTATCCGGATTTGGAATGATATCCAGAGACCTGAAGTTGTCCTCAGACGCAATTTTGAATTTCAAGATGACGACTTACGGTTTCCGGAAAATAGCCTAAATGATCGAACACCAACCAATTTAGGTATTTTTCTAACTAGGATGATGCACACAGGTCAAAAACGGGCCCTAGACGCCATTTTGAAAGTCAAGATGGCGTCTTACGGTTTTTAGATGAACAGCCAGAAATAGTCAAACTCCCAAATATCGTTGTTCCCTGAACCAGAATGATGCCCAAAGGCCTGGTATCTACTTAGAACACCATTTTAAAATCCATGAAACCTACTTCTGGTGTATGGGAAATAGCCAAAAATTGCCAAATACCTCCTAATATGAGTATATCTGGAATCTGGATGATATCCAGAGACTGTAAATGGACCCCAGATAAAAATTCGAATCTTTTCAGAGTCAGTACAATTTTTGCAGAGAGTTATTTGTTAGTGTTTGGTAGAAGTTATTGATATAAACATATTGATGCAAGGTAGGTTATCGCGATCTTAGCGTTTATTGTTCAAAGAATTACCGATAAGGAGAATTACCGGAAGAACTCACAGCCTCTTTTATTTTATATGTCACTTTATAATATTAATTCATATAGGAGCCATCAACGTCGCTTTTGATGAAGCGTTCGATAGACATGATCTTGCAATGTTGATTTCCGAATTTTACTTGAGATTTTTCGGTCTAACTGACCGCCACACACTGTCGCAAAAACGCGATCGGAATTATTCTGACCCAAAAAAATGATACCAAAGCCGCAGTGTCTTCAATAAAGTTGTTTCATCTATTATTCTCCGTATTATAGAATTTTCAATTTTGTGAATTCCTACTCCACCTGGAAGCGAAAAACGTTGTAGCACATTATATGAAAAACGAGTTTTCTTAGAATGTCACCCAAAATATTTTTTTTTCAACATATTTAAAATATTACCTTTTTTATATCTTACACCTAAATTTATTTAACTACCTCAAAGCTACTGCGTTATGTATTAGATTCAATACAACTACATCTACAATCTAACGAACCTACATCTGATGTGAGATAAACTTTATCAGAGAAAAGTTACTCTCTAGATGATTAGGAGCAACCCACAAAGACATACGTGGATAAAACTCGAACGGTCATCGATCGTATCTGAACGAGACAAATAAATCAGTTGAAATTGATAGGTCAAAGCGCTCAGTTTTATTTCGAGATAAATACCAATTCTCATAGAAAACGTTAAAATTAAATTTATCCGCGGGTTTAATCGTTGTAAAGTGAGAAAGACCGAAATGATCTTAAAGTGTAAAGTAATAGAAGACTACAATTCCCCCTTAGGAAGGTTCAACCTCCTTGCGAGTGAATGCATTCAGTTAACGCGAATGCGCTTGGCCAGCCTTTTATAACTGCCAACTGCCCCGTCGCCTCGTCAAACTGGTCACGTTCATCAAAAGCATTCCGCATGCCTTTGAAATGTCCCGCGGTTCAACAAATTTACTCACGGGTGTCACATTTTTGTTCACTGAGACATCGTACTTCTATGACAAGTATCATCCTCGTTCCGAGTTAAATTTCCGTCGTGTATGGTTACAATTTTTATTTCGATCTCGATGGTGTCGACGAAAAATTATTCTGCTTTCAAGGTCACCGTGCCTTGAGTCACGTGTGCACTACTGCTCGCTGCTGTCGTCCATTGGAGACAAAGGAATGCATCTTCAGTTTTTGCAGACGGATGAACTGGTGGTTGGCATTTCCCGGGCGCTGGTTGTGCGGGAGAGCGGCTATAAAGGTTAAGTAGTTTTTTCTTATGTTTTTTTTCCTACAATATTGCTGATTACGATTCTGCGTGTGTGGCTCACGCGTCTAACAAGGACGACGATGGTGTCATGACCGAATTGCGAAGATGAAAACCTGCTCCTTCTACCGTGTAGCCCTCCTTGATACAAGGTTCCAACGGTCAATAATGGAGCCCTTTGGAAATCGTTGCCGGCGTAGTCAGTGAATCGAGTCTGACCTTCGAGGATCTGTTGATGGCTTGAAAGGCCTTTTTGTGAATTCCAGCCTTCAAACGGTAAAGATACTGGATTGCAAGCGATTGCCTTCAATGTCGTTCGAAAAGTATGTAAATTCACACTCTTTTCGCGTGACTTCCGCCGGGCCTGCTCTGCTATGTGCTAGTCTACAAGGTGCGTCTACCTGTGTGCTTGTTTGTGCCGCGATTGATGAATTTCCTGAAGTGCAAGCAGTTGGGCCATACGGCCACCCACTGTGGCAAATGCGGAGAGCAACATGCGGATGACGTCCGTGATAAAGGTGCTGAAAAGTGTCTCTATTGTGGGCAGACTCCGCATAAGCTGTCCGCATTCCCCGCGTACAAACAGCGCCAACAGAAGATCAAGCGATCTCTGAAAGAGCTCAAAATACTCAAATATTTAAAGAGGCTGCAAATTAGTTTCCCCGAATTTCTTTGAGGTCGTGTCATCCGATGAATCTGATTCTGACGATTCAGTAGGGAACTTTCTTTTGTTGATTCCGACAAGTCTGGGAAGAGGAAAAACCTCTCTTCCTCTAAATTTCCTAGGAAAGGACAGAAGAGGTCCCCATCTGAAATGGCAGGTACTGAGAAACAAAAAAGTACTGTTGAAAATTCGAAGCAACCTCCAGGAACATCAAAAATTCCAACTGTTCGTTTATTTTCGGCCACCCAATCTGGACTACTGAAATTTTTAGATATTATGAACTGAATATTTGAAAATTTCAACAAAGCAGATACCCTTAAAAGTCTGGGTAAATACAAATACTATAACAAGTAGCAGGTAACTTTCCAATAAGCGACATTGCAAAACAAAAAACAATAACAAAAGAAGTGCGAACAGCAAGCCATGTTCGGATAATGTCACAAAAGGCTGAGGGGCTAGCGTTGTTGAGCAAGTCCACGCTAATTCGCAAATCGATTCTGATCGACCATTTCCGATTTCGCTGAAACTTTGCACAGTTGTTTCCAGTTGATAAAGAGGTCATTCTATACTATCAGTTCTTCATGTAGACTCACGACTGCTGTTTCAAATGAGCCTATCCAAAAATGTGACTGATGAATGAAATATTTTGTATCAGAAAAACGACTTGTTTGATTGAAATGGTGTCTTCAGCAAAGTTGTAGGTAATAAAATTGCAATTCTAAAAAAAAAATATATACACTGTAAAAATATTTTTTTGTGGGCCAAATATTCCAAACTGTCACAAAATCTAAATTATCTCAAAAAGTACCTTTTTTAAAAATCTTTTTCACACATTGAAGACGACAATCTCCGGGATTGCGGATTTGCGGATTCAAGTTGGGGGATTGGGGGTTCAAGTCCCGTCGGGATGCGGTATATTTTTCAAAATCTGTGTCATATTTCCAGTTCGCTTATTTTTCGCTTTTCCTACTGCACACATTGTCTGTTTAATGATCTTTAATGTTAACGGGTAAAAGCCGTTGTTGAAAATAGAAATTTAGTTCGAATACTAAGTTAAACTTTTGCGTGTAGTTATAGCAGCTATTTGGCTGGGAAATAATATAGGTAGGTATGATAGCATGGCAGGGATAATTGATTAAATAGTTAATTTTACCACAAAGAAGCGCGTTGGATTTGTATCATGCTCTTAGCAATAATTTATAACAACAACAGAAAAAAATCCTCAAAAATAAGTTCTGAGTGAAAATGATAAAATATTCAAACGTTCATAACTTTTTCGTTTTTCATTTTACCATCACCAAATTCTGACAGATAGTAGTACATATTGTCGTCTTCAATGCGTAAAAAAATAGATTTTTAAAAAAAGGTATTTTTTAAGTCATTTTAGATTTTGTGACAATTTGGAATGTTTGGCCCAGAAAAAAATATTTTTACGGTTTATATGTTTTTTTAGAATCGCAATTTTATTACCTACAACTTTGCTGAAGACACCATTTCAATCAAACAAGTCGTTTTTCTGATACACATTTTTGGATAGGCCCTTCTGAAACAGCAGTCGTGAGCCTACATGAAGAACTGATAGTGTAGAATGATCTCTTTATCAACTGGGAACAACTGTGCAAAGTTTCAACGAAATATGAAAGGACATCCTCAAAAAATATTTATTTTTATTTATTTTCCATGGAATGCCTCAGTTGGTAATATCTCCACCAAGCACACTGGTAGCCTGGGTTCTTATCCCAACGCCGACATAGGTGTCGATGGTTGTGGGGTGGCGTTATCCACTCACAACCAACACTGGGAGATTTTCTGAGGCGAAAGATCTCTGGGATCATACCTTCCATCGCGGTTCGTTAATCAATAGATCGTACGTTAGGCTTCTGTGAAGTCGCTTCCCCGGGCGTTGGTGATTGGCCAACAACAATGGCGGAACTGGACTGACGGAAAATAACAAAAATAATGAAAAATGCCACGAAAGATCATAGCTACTGGTCGTAGTGGGGTCCATACATAAAAAAAGAGAACGAGATTTTAGAAAATGATGTGAACGTTGTAGCAGGTAGAATCTTCTAAATCCTATGTTTCTAAAACTTTAATATCTCGTTAATGGACGAGCTGTAGGAAATTGCTTCTTCAACTTGAAAAAAATATACACTGTTTTTTTTAATAGTGGTATAGGTAGCGACACCAAAATTTACAGGAATTGTTGAATAGTTATAATATTTCATTTTTTTCCGGTTTGAATTTTTAGAGTGCACCAGACCAGTGTAATGCTCGAGTCAAAATGATCCAAATACCCGTGAAAAAGTCATGTGTGCTATAGTCGAAACAATTACACAGTTTCGTTTCAATCAAAAATACTTTGATGTTTTGTTGCGTGTAAATACCCTAAACTAAAGCTGTACTTCTCAACAAACAAATTGCATCAAATGTATTTTTAACAGTTCTATCCACTCGGCCTTTTAGTCGGCAACTATCTAGCACCATTGTTACCTGAATAAAATAGTAATATTTAAGTACTGAAAAGGCGAGCAAACAGCTTCATTTAGCCAGCCAGGCACTCGTGACGAAGGCAAGTTCCCCTAATCCTATCGAAGGATACAGAAAAAAAGTTTCAAGAAATATAATTTAAACTTTACCCAGCTAGTACGAGCAGACTCTTTTATATAAATCGGAAAGGGCGTAGAGGAAAATCTGCCGGCAACAATATTGCAGCCTGCAACGGTGTTTTACTTTACCGCGTTTGTAAACTTGTAATACATTCCGGGATAAAGTTTTACAGGCAAAAAGCAGTTCGACTCCAAGAGGAACTTGAAGCGCAAATAACCACAAAATCAATAAATTGCAGCTTTCTAGCAGTTCGTTTCTATCTGATTTTTTTTTCCAGCTAAACCTTAAGATGGATTTTATTTAGGGTTTCTTTCGTTCTATTTTATCGCAACGATTGGCTTTTAAGGAATACGCTTGCGTGCACGAACTAGTGGCTTGTTATCGTTAGCTAAATTGCCCGTCCTGTGTGAGCTTGAAGTTGGAGAACAGATCTATATTTCATGGGAAGTCTGTTGGTGCGATTGTTGAAAGTCACGTATATAGAACTTTCTATATTGCGCGATGAATATCTGCCATTTTTTGTTATAATCGTGGGAATTGAATGTCATACAGAGTAAAAAGAAGAGCGTTGAAATACTCTCCCAGCGAAATGTTTCGTAGGAAGAGAGATGACGCAGAGGCGGGATAGGAGTTTGTTCAGTAAGTTAAATATTGACAGACGGATTGATTTGATTGAATTTTTAACAATAATGGTTTACCTTCAACTTAAAAGTGGTTGTTTCATGTAGACTTTTAATGGTGAAAGTCTCTGCCTGACATCATAAGGACCATAGAAGGAAATGAACAGCATCCCATGTGGCACTCAATTGGCTTCCACCTCGGTGCACCCGTTGGGAGCAGGAACCGTATGAATTCTAGTGGCACAATCTGCCAACTTGCGACCTCAGGCAGGAAGGTAAGTTTTAGTTAGAAATTTACTTCACATATCAAATTCATAGCATCTCTACAACAGGTGAACAGGAATTCCAATTTCAGACTTCCTTTCGCTATTGTGTCGTACCTTGTGGAAAGGGGAACGTCATTCGACGGAGGGCTCAGTGACGGTTGCACTCGCTTTTTGAGAAGCCAAAACTGCAAGATATTTTCCATATACGCATGAAAAGCTTGCAGCAGGAATTACGATATATCACATTGCAAATATTTTGGTAAGCACACAATTGGTAGTAGATCTTTCCACTAAGAGATGAAGCTATGTAGTGAATGGAATATAATTTCCCGGGTGTGCCTGTCAAGACGCTTCATTGTGAATTGTTCAACAGGCGCTTTATAAAGTGGGATTATGTGAAGTGCTTATAAATAGACCCAGCAGTCACTATGAAAGGTTGAATCGAAAATTAGTCCCCTGTTCATGGTCCCGCAAGCAGACGTTAAATTATTAAATAATGAATCTCGTCAGCGTGAAAGGCTATATCCCGCAGGATCGCACCGGAAACGGTGATTGCTTGTACGTAGAGAAAGCAGCGCGAAGACTCGAGGTAATGCCATTAAACTAAAATTCCTGTCAGTTGTGCTACAAGTTCTCCAACATTGTAATATAACTAGTGTTTAAACTATCGTTATTTTGCCCACTGCATAGAAACAACGATGTGGAGCACACTGTCGTAAATGAAGCATAATTTTCACCTCATATGCTGACTCATCTTGTTTTTAGCGGTGGAGGAATGACGCCGTTTGCAACTTTTGGTAAAGTGAAAGAAAATTTTGTTTGTGTTAGGTGGAGTGATATGCAGAAATGAAGCCATCTATTGTTATGAAAAGATGCAGTGGAGCTTGTCTCTATAGCATGTTTTCTCGGTGTCTAGCCGTATTAGGCAAACTTCTGTTGAGCAAACTATTTTACAAGCTCTTGGCATGGAAGAGCGAAGGATAACAGTAGATTGTAAACAAAATATGCGTTGAAAAGAGCGGAGTTTGAAAGGATGACACCTGACGTAATTAAATTAATCATAAAATTCTTACTAATTCAGAGTGAAATAATCCGAAAAATCACCTGAATCTAGCTTTGAAGTTCGCTACAAAGGGCAATAAAAAAACTATTCGCAGTAACGCTTGCAGTAAATTGATTGAGTCTGCCATTAATCCTTCGATCGAACATGCGATATTTTTGATATTAGTTTTTTTTTGTGAAAACAACTGTTTTACCTTTCTATTTTGGTATGAATAACTCATGGGCAATATTCTTTATCACGGTGTCACGAAGCAGAAATTCAATTTAGTGAAATAAAATTAGTGACTTGCAAAAAGTGTTGATCTTATTTCATTTCTACATCCATAGAGGCGACAATATTTTCACATATCGGCTCTATGTTTTGTGCTCTATCTCTCAAGCTGATTGGAATTTTTTTTCCGCACATAACACTATCATCACGTTATCAGTCTTTTGGCAAATACCGACGAGATAATATTTTTGTGCCAGCCGGGAAACGAAAAATAATTTCACTCGGATGCTGATACTCCGACCGGGGGAACTTCCAATCGAGAAAAATAGCTAACGCAGCTGTACGCGTGCTGTTCACGATAGTGGGGCTTCAGTTCATTTGCCTGTTCGTAGTAACTCCATACCAAACACATTTCTTGTAGCACAAAGTAAAAAAGTCATAGTATCGTTCGTAAGTAGAATGCACTAATTGGATGGAATAGAAGCATTTGTTGGTTTCAAGGTTTTAACCTGCAAATTTTTATTCTACGTGTCTGACATTTATCTCATTAAAAGACGCTTTCTCCCTGCTGAGGGGATTGGGTTAACTCCAAACCTGCCAGTTTCGCAATCAATTTCTAGAAGCTAGAGGCACAGAACGTATCGTATGCACATATACCCATGTACTACCGTTGCTGCTGCACCAGTGCAGATAAGTTCTGGCCAAGAAGCCACGCTATAGATAGAATTTTTGATCGATGTCATAATGGCTGCCAGTAACGTTTCCGCTGAAGGATTTGTAAACATTTTTAGATGTACTTGAGCCAGCGAGAATGGATTATTATTGCCACTCCGATGACCGCGGGGATCTCCGTGAGCGTGGTTTTTCATTATGTTCTGTTCCACATAATCCACTCGAAATAACAGTTATATAGGTTTTTTTTTATTTACTGCTGTTCAGCGAAGCGAGAAAGAAACGACTGTGTTTGAGTTATTATAATGGATACAGTTGGTTGTTTTGGAAGAAAGATAAATAAACATCAGCAGCACTGCACTTCTGTAGTTATTAATCATCTTTCAGTAGACAAATTTTTACAAGAATGCGGCCATTAGACGAAATACCGAGAATTCAGCGCTTAGTGATGCTATGTTTGGTGTCATATGACTACGCTAGAAATGGCGCTCAAATGAAAATATAATTACGAGGAACAAAACTGTTTTGAAATATATTTGCAGAAGCACGGATTCGTGCATGTTCAACACCACAATTAATTTGAATATTGGCTCGGTAAAACTGTTTCAAAATAAATTTTTCAATTTGAAAATGCAGGTTTTGACATTGCTTGGCATTTGTTACCATTTTAGACATATTTGATCTTTTATATATTTTCATTTTTTTTTTATTTTAATGTGATGACATACTGTGAAAAGTGTAACAAAAGTGTGTCCTCTAAAAATGCGTCTATCACTAAACGGATTTGAAATGCTAGTATTTTGCTTGAAAGTTGAGAATTGCCCCAAACTTGCGGTATAAATAATACATCTTTTTGGAAAACAAAATGTTGAGATGAAAAACAATAATTTTTGGTTTAGTTCCACAACATTCAACCAACCACGAGATCGCTTCTACAACTAAAAACAGGATGATATATTGAAGAAACGTACGTGTTATGTGTTGTTTTGAATGCATGCATTGTTACTTTCATTGAACAAATCTGGAACATTGAGGTCTGAATCGATAGTTGAAGTTTTCCAGGAAAAACAGTGGATAACCAGTCACGAGTTCGCTTTCTGTTTGTGATGTTTTTTAGACTTACAACATGGTGCCCCCCCTTTTTTCAAGTTACGTCATTTTCCCAATCTCGCAAGTTGCGATGATTTTATTTCGTATGTAATACGAAAATACGAAACATTACTCTCATTTCGTGTAGCCAACTGAAAACCGGACCGAAGGAGTGCTTAGGAACGTAACAAATCAACACGTGGTATCGTGTTGCAGCTTGGAAGCAAGACAATGAAATTTTTTTCATGTCGGATGGGAGCAGATACCAAGAGATCAGCACTCTCAGCCACGCGACAGTGTATCATACTGTTCATTGTGTTCATTGTTCGAAATATTGTTGTGAAGTAGAGTTATAACCGCCTTTTCTTAGACGTTTAAATATTTTGTATAAAGGGTAATGAATCAACCATATCAAAGCCAGTATTTCTTACTGTGATAATCGTTTTAGAAGCCATTACCATTTTTGTCCACATGAACAAAAAAAGTCCTTTTCAGAACCTCGACACATATAACCGAAGAGTTTATTATTCGTCAAACAAGATTCACAAGGGGTACTTTATTGATGTGATTTTGATTGTTTAAGTTAACGATTTATTTGTCACAACTGAAATTGTACTAAAGTGACATAATATCCTGTAGGAGCCTATGACCACTGCTACCATTAGTTAGATATATTGTGGTATAAGTGACATAATAACAAACATATTTGAAAAATATGGGATTCGTTTACTACTTGATGTTTGTCCTCGAATATCCTGAAGGGATTTCTGGTCATTCAAGCATTTTTAGATGCTCTGTAGAACACGGAAAGTTCTTAAAAATTACGTTATATGAATAAAAAATATGTAATAGCGATTTACATTACAAGAAGGCAACGTTAAAACTAGAAATACCTGTATAATCAATTTAACAAATATAACCTAAAAAATTTCAAATGTATGAGGAGCAAATCCACAAAAAAAGGGCAACCAATTTCATCGACCATTTTTTATTTATCTGAAACATCACATAGATATTTCTATAGGAGCAATTGTCGCTGAAACTAGGCCACTAGGTGCACAAGATCTTTCAAATTTGATATGAATGCACATAGGGCAATCGCTCCAATATTCATCTCAGTATCTATATTCATCTCATCACGCCTTTTCGATCAAATTTTACCATATTTTCAACGTAAAACTTTTAACCACTTGACAACATCGAGGAGCAAATAGATTCATTTTGAAAAATTTGTAGAAATTTTACGGTGAATTGGACAAATTAGAGAAATGAGATGAATATAGGTGCACCTAGCTGTTGAGATGAATAATGGAGCGATTACCCTAGTTATTATAAATAGAGAAAAAATGATAATGCCATTTCTGTTTGATCGAATTCGTTGACCCCTTGGTCACCAAAGGGTGAGACAGTTTTCAGAAAAGTTGAAATTTTAGCAATTCTTGATTCTTGAGTGATCGGAATTTAGGCCGCCATCTTGAATTATATCAGAAAAATGTAATTTTAGCAGTGTTCGCAACTACCGATTTCCGATCTGAGACCAAAGTTTCAGCCAAATTAAAAATGACAATTAAAAAAAAATTTAAAACTGGGACATTTTTCTGGAACTGCTTAGTAATAAAAAACCTATCGCTTTGTTAGTATCACACATGCTAGCGTTGTTTCATTATTCCCACTAAACTCAGAAAAACAGTAGTGGCGTACTAGTTGTAGCATCAATCGATTATGATATATGGAGCTAGTAGGGTTATAACATGTGCATCCACTTGGTCTCAGTAGATAGGTTACTACGTTGATCGCGCGGTGTACGTTGAATATTTTGAAACTCAGCTTGGAAAATAGGTTCAATCGATGGGTTAACACTGATGCTCACCTAATTTTTTTCTTGCATCTTATAGCATTTGTTCTCAGCGTTACAATGCTAGTCTCAGATCTGAAATCGGTAGTTGCAAACACGGTCAATATTCCTTTTTTCTGATATAATTCAAGATGGCGACCAAATTAAAGATGGCGGCCTAAATTTTGATCGCTTCAAATTAATCATTACTCTTTACAGATAAGTGCTACTTGTAGAACTTTACATAACGAATTTCAGGGATATAGCTCAAATAATACACCAAAAATTGCTAAAATTTCAGCTTTTCTGAAACCTGTCTCACCCCTTGGTGACCTAGGGGTCAACAAATTCGATCAAACAAAAATGGCTTTATCTTTTTTTCTCTATTTATAATAATTATGTGCATTTGTATCAAATTTGAAAGTCCTTGTGCACCGAGTGGCCTAGTTTCAGCGAGAATTGCTCATGGGCAAAAGGTGCCATTTTGTGCTTATGGTTTAATTTTTTGGAACACGACTCATTTTTGTGAAGCTATTGAAGAATGCTATTAAAAGGTATTGATGATTATAAATATTTTCAGGGCCAAAACGGTTTGTTTGATCGGTGTGACGCCTTCGGCAAAGTTGTAGAGAATAGTTTTGTCTTTTCGAAAAAAATGGACCCTCTAAAAAAAATTATTTGTTTTTTGAAAAAAAAGTTAAAAGAAAAATAAAAATTAATTATCTAAAAAAGGTCATTTTTGAAAAATTTATTTTTTTATAAAAACTTTAAAAGAAAATACAAAAATAATAAACAATGCAACCGATCCAATAATGGAAAAATCAAGAAAAAAAGTTGTGATTTTTGAAAAAAAAAAAAAATTAGATAATTATTTTTTTGATAATTATTTTAATTTTTTTCTTTTAACTTTTTTTTTCAAAACATAAATAATGTTTTCTAGTGTGTATATTTTTTTCAGGAAGACAAAATTATTATCTACAACTTTGCTGAAGACATCATACCGATTAAACAAATCGTTTGGGCTTTAAAATTATTTTTAATCATCAATTGCTTCCCAAAATAGCATTTTTCAATAGTGTTCCAAGAAATTAAACCAATAGCACAAAATGGCATCTTTTGCTTATAGAAACGTCTATGCAAAGTTTCAGCCAAATCAATAATGACAATGAAAAAAATAGAAATTTGGAGATTTTTTGTGGAACTGCACTGAGATAATAATTCTTGATTTTTTCCTTCCTATCCAGCTTTTTACGCGCCATAATGACGGACGCTATAATGAAAAATTCGTAATGTGTTACCTACCCTTTTGACAACTCTGCTTACGTCAGTTTGACTTTCCATGTATTTCGCAGGAAAATAATAAATCTGGCAACATTAGTGTTGCCAAACTCCAGAAATCGCAAAACTGGCGTAAGCAGAGAGGTTCGCAAATTACGAAAATGCATTATAGCACCCGCCATTATGATGCGTAAACAGCTGGATATTCGTTTGTTTTGACGTAGAATTACGACTTACGGCAAAATATACAGGGGTATAAGGGGGTAGACAAAATGATTGAAACAGGTAAAATTTTGTCAATTTTTAAAAAGTCAGAACTTCACGAAAAATGAATCAATTTTGATGCAAACGGTTTCATTTCACTGGAAAACTATTCTAGTTTTCAAAAATTACTAGGGAATTCGACAGGACCAACGGCCATCGGAAATGTTCCCGGTTCTAGGAGTGTGTCAAAATGTGCATTCTTGCGAGGTGTAGAACTTTTTCTGACATCTTGTTTCTTTTAGGTTTATATGTTTCCAATAAATTAGAATTCATTCCGAGTTCATCGGTGCCCGAAGTTTGAAAGTCCATCGAAGAATTATCGAGATATGAATTAACTAAGTATGTTTCTTTGCAGTTTTTTGCAGTTGGGTACATAGTACACGAAAAAGTTTTTGATAGAGAAACTTTTTTTCTTTACGAGTTTCCGCTGTGGTTTGTTCTGAAGAGTTATAGGCAACTAAATTGTTTACCTAAAACCTTCATTTGAAAAAAAAACAAAATGAAATAACCGATATTTTTGAAATCACTTTTTCCTTTTAAAATTACATTTTTTTCAGTGTAGGACCTGATTTTCAATTTTTTAATACTTTCAGTGAAAAGTTCAGATAATTTTCTAAAAGTATTTATTGCAACTACTCTCTATTATTTAGATATGTTGATTTATAAGAAAGCGGTTTGAATACTTCAAACCTTTTCAAAATTCAGTCCAGATAAATTTTTCAAAATTGCGTTGACGTTAATTTGACAGAAAATGTATGGACTAACTGTCAAGTTGCCGCAAACGCAGCCCCAACATATCCATTGTGTTTAGGCTTTCACTGGATACTAACACAACTCGCAGCCGGCAGAACAGCAGCTGCACCAGTAGTTTTTCTTTTCAAATCAAATAAAACGAAAGGATGTGGCGACAGTACAAATTTAAAAAAAAAAACAAACAAATGCGATGTTCAACCATATATCTACGTTTGAGCACGGTAGAGAATTGGAACATTTGCAGATTTTGATTTTTATGAAAGAAGGTTATGTAAGTACATTCAGAATAATCAAATTGAACATTGATGATTTGTTTTCCAGTCTGAAAATGAACTTGATATAATAAAACAATATTTTCAGAATGACTCTCGTTCATAGCTCAGCATCCAGCTCATCAAACCTGTAAATTTTTGTTTATGCTAAATTTTTTTTTGATAAAGTCTGAATGACATCGCTTTCGAAGTGGCAAACTTTCTTCTACCAAATTGAATAGACGACTGCGTTCGTTGCAGAATTGAGACGTGCTTGCTTCACCGCCCCGGGGTTGGAAATGGATAAGCTGCTCAGTGTCAGATTGTTTTACTATGGACAATTTCCGTTGCTGTATTATCCAGTGCTGATGGAAAAAGTCCGGTCAGCAAATGTTTGTCTTTGAAAACTTTTATCACTTTTGCAAACAACTTTGCTAGATGGTACAGTGTATTCGGCTTACAGTGAACGCGTTTTGAACTGCACGTTGGCTCTAATATTCGTGACGCAGTATCAGTGGATTTCGAATAAAAAATTTTTAGTGTGGCAATTGCTAAAATGCGAAACACTGATAGAGCGTGAATAAAATATAAATTTATATCATAGTTACCTACAAAAAAGATGAAAGGAGGGATTTATGTTCGTTTCGGGAAAATATCGATCAGAAAGAGAATTCCATCCGTAGGGAAACATTTTTTGCTCAGTGGACAGTAATTGTGGATTGAAAGTTTAAAACGAAATTACATTTTCAAGTTGATTTTCTGCTAAGAGAAAATTCAACCATTACTTTTAACCATCAAAGGTGGGATAGGAGGTGGAAATAATTTCATCAACGCTTCCACTTGAAATCTTTCATCCAGCACGAAACAGTGTTTGTTAAGCACCGGCGAATATTTTCACAGCACTCCACACTTTCTCCTCTAACTATCAAACAGTGTCAGTGCCAACCGCCGGAAGGTGTGGTCGCGTTAGTAAAGTGAACTAAATGTTCTACATTTGCTAAACTCCATTTACTTTCTGCTTTTTGACAACCTCAGTGAATACGGATTAAAAGAAGATAATTTTATAGTTCACTGAGAAACGTATATCGCGGCGCCAAGTACCTCGCTTTGGTGATGAAGAATAAGTTTGAGAGGTTCCGTTTTCCACAACGGAAATTACAATGGAACCATCACACATCATATCCTGGCTTTGTTGACACTTGACGAGGATAGGATAGGAGAGTTTCGCTGTGTGAACTTTCTTGCATACCGATTGTTCGAATGAACAACTTTTAAGCGTACCACTTTCGTGCAGCACCCGGAGGTGGGAATCAGAGCAGCAGCTCTTCGGAAAAGGTAAAGTTCTTCTGCGGAAGATGAATGCGAATGTGGGCAAACATGTGTCGGGAGATGTTCCGGGTCGAAGGTGAAAAGTTTCTATCTAATACTTCCCCTTGTTAACAGAATTGCTCAACGCGTTGAATAAAACGAATGAAAAGCAACCCTGAACGTCTATCGGGTGACCTTTTCTCGAATATCCATTATTGAAATGCGGTCAATGAACATTTAACCTTAACGATTCGTAATTTGTTATGTGAATAAAAAGTGAGATTCGCATCCGTTCTACTCCTGCTTTATTCGTTGGTAAGCCGAAGGGCGACATCTTCCCGTACCAGTGAAGATTAGTCGGGGTTTTGTTTCGCTGCTCACTATCAGCTTCATCATCAATTAACGAACAATACTAATTAGCAGAGCTGAAGACAATAATCACTTCAAAGATTACTGTGATGTTCGTGAATCCTTTTCGTCGCGGGTAGGTTGACAGGCAGATGTTTTTTTTTCAATGAAAATCAGCGACCTTCAATTTTTGCAAGTCTAACGAAGAGGCGAATTAGAATGACTGATGACACCTCGCTGGTGATTCTTTTTTCGGTTTTACAACATCACGTTTGGTTGTTCGGAAAGAAATAAACTATCTTTTCGATTGAATTCCAGTTACTACGAACTGAAAAAATATGAAGTGCAAAAAATAAAATCTCCGAATGAAATGTGTTATGATAACGAAAAATGAAATTGATGAAATTTAACCCCACCAAAACATCGCTGAAACGGCCAATTAATGAAAGTGGCATTCGGGGAGACATTTTAACCTGGATCATGGCATCATTTTCCAAACTACTCATTTCTCGACTTCGAATGAAAATCAATGAGTTTTCTTTCATATGACAATACTTTTACGAACCCCAATAGATAGCGCTTGACAGAGGAAATCACATCACGTTAGTTTAGCTTTGTACGTGGTTTGAAGCTCTTCAAAGTTGAAAAAAAAAAGTCAAACATCCACGGGAAATTCTGATGAGCTGATTCGGGTAAAACACAATTTGAGCCTATTTTCCAACTTAAACGAATGTCTTAGTTTGCCTCGAATTCAATCAGTGTATTTTGGCAGTCGGTGAAACTTTTCTGCAATCTAATCTTAAACAAGCAAACAGACACCCACGGTAGGGGCACTTTTATGCCGAAAACTTATTCAATCGACTTAGAACTCCTTCGAAATAACTTCTGCGTTGTGCTGTGCGTGACTGCGTTGATTCCTAATTCCCGTTTTGCGGCTATGTGCCAGTCAGATGCTGTTCGTGGCTTGATTCAAACATAACATGATTCGGTGCTCGGGGGTAGCATGGTATGCTTAGCTTGTTGGTACTGTTTTTTGTCCAAAGATTGAAAACAATAATATATAAATTGTTTTGCTAGTCGAAGTAAGAACAAATTCTTGGACTTTTTTACCCACCAAAATTGCTTTTTTTCTTATCCTCAAAGTAAACAAATGTGCTTTTTTGCTTATCATCTAGAAGCTATAGAAGTATACGCTTTGTTTTTTTTTTTGTTTTTACTAGCTCGGGATTCAGCATCATATTTTCATCGGTTGAGTTCATTATCTATGCTACTATTCAATCTAAAATTTTGAACCGGATTGTAAGCAGATCATTCTGCCAATCAGGGGCCAACCTTTGGTTTACCCTACTATAGCTATTCTCTTTTGTTTGGTGGATATAGATTAACTGTTATGATGGATCACTTTCATCGCGTATTTTGCTAGAATTTCAATTCAATAATAGTCCAGCTTTAGCAACTTTTTCAACGTGTTTGAGCTTTCCGCGATC
This sequence comes from Wyeomyia smithii, assembly GCF_029784165.1. Taxonomy (NCBI): domain Eukaryota; kingdom Metazoa; phylum Arthropoda; class Insecta; order Diptera; family Culicidae; genus Wyeomyia; species Wyeomyia smithii. The sequence continues at coordinate 54,131,514 of NC_073695.1, read as the reverse complement.
AAATTATAATCGATTATTATCGGAAATGCAACATCACCCACCTTATATATTTTTTTAAGTCCAATAGCCGAACAGCCAATAGTGACCGACAGAAACAACGAGGATTAATTTTGTATACAGAATATCGGAAAAGTAGATTTTCTGTAAATAGAAACCTATTCTCAAAAAAATATTTCGTACAGATAGTGTGTCAAATTAGTCTGCACCATCTCTATCAATTTCTTAGGCATCATTTTCCAGTCTCTGAGGTTACCTTGCTTACAAAAATAGCTATATTTGAGCGTTATTAGCTATCCGCGAACTGGAAGCTATCAAACGACATGAGTTTTATGTTTTTTTGGCCATAGTCCTTGTTCTATAGAAGTAAATATTAGAGAGTATTTGAATATTTTTCAGTTTTACATAGCTTCGAAGAAACCGGAAGTCGCGAATTGAATTCCAAAATGACGCTAGACAATAAATTGCTATTTCTTGGCGTTATGTCAGTTCTGGAAGTAAAAGTAGGCAATAAGTAAGAATATTCGAAAATATTCCTCACTTATACACAGCTTCCTAGAAAACGGCATCCTCCATCTTGGATTAAAAAATGATGTCACAGACCGGTATTTAGACGTCATCCCGTTTCATATAGTTCAAATAGAGGAGTGTACAATAGACTGGGACACGGTTATATGGGAAAAAAGCGATGGTGTTATTTTTTCGTTCCCATGCACTTTTCGTGTTCCTTATGGGTTTGCGCCGATTTGCGCCCGATTTTTAAAGCTTCCATACGATTTTATATGGGAAAAACCACTTTTTCAAAACTTTTTCAAAAACTCACCATTGAATTTTACTAGCAATACTGCTGCAGCATGCACATTTACATTTTTGTAACCAGTCAAACCAGTAACCAGTCAAAAAAGGGAAATTCAATCAGACGTTCAAAAGTTATGTTAAAACGTTCAGATTCTAAAATCGATTTCGCAAGCTTTAACAATAATCAATCAAAGATCCCTATCGAGGGACACTATGCCAATCACCTCGAATCTTTTAAGCAGTTTGCATCTGTTTTGCAGGGGATTTATTTCAGCACCCAAATAGAACCTGAATAGCTGCAACATTTTTCGTTTGATGTTTTTTTTTTCAAAGTTTTTTTACGTGTTGAACGGAATTTTATGTGTTCGTAAGACAGCTAGTCAATCAGAGTTTTCGTTCTTATCATTGAAATTGTCGATATTGATCAAAATGAAGCTGAATTTTCTACACGCAATCTGTTGTATCGAGTTGAGCGTAGATTTTTGCATTTGAAGGCGTGGCCACGCAGTTTCGAGAAAGAAAAACGGAACAAAACACTTTGTTGAGTCAGAATATGTAGGCAGTGGAATTTATTCCATTCATGTTATTGTTATCCGTGCTCGGGAAGCAAGGGAATAGCAGGTAAAATGTATGGGAAAGCTTGACTTTGGAACTTTTCGCCTTTTTTCACCATTAAGCAGTAAAGCAACAATGTTAAATATTATATCAAACAATTGTTACACATTTTATCTATCCACCGACATATAAATGACTAAGATGCATTAAGTCGTTTGTTTGCTATAATCGCTTGAAATCTGACACAACTTTTGCCAGTTTCATTTTCAATTTCACAAAATATAATCTAGTATAGAAAACAAAGACGTTGGAAATGAAAGATTATAGCTATTCAACTATTCCTGTGAATTTGGTGTCCCTAGAGATTACCGTTTTCAGGGATTTATATGAGTTTCCTCGTAAACACAACGTTAAAGTGACGAACCCGGCGAGCAATTTATATACGACACTCTCACGTAAGTTGACGCGGTTTGGTAATGGCTAGAGTGTGTGTGGAAACATTTCTAGATCTTGTTTTGTCTGGCAATGATATAATGAAAAAAGACAGTTGCAATTATCTTTCATTTCTGCAATAATTTTAGTTTCGGAATCTAGCACGTGTTAGCTCTACCGACCTTCCAAAGATCCTTTTCAGAATGACTGAGTACTTGCAGTACATTCCGGAGTAATTTTCCATTCGGTAAGCCTCGCCTCAAAATAATAATAGAATCTTAGAGATTTTATTATTATTTTCAGACTTTCATTTATATCAACAAAATTCACTCGTATATAAGATTATGTAATATTATTTGGTTAGTGGAATGCCAATGAGTAGAATGAATAAATTTTACCATATATACGTTGGCCCTACCGCCAGGCCCTACCCATCATCATCATGGGGTAAATGATGTCCAAGATCGTTGATTTCTTGCATAATGGTTCTTCATGACACAGAGCACCTTCCTGCAAAATATTAGTTCTTTATGACTTCATTAACCCCCCGGGTGATAATAGGCAAAGCCTGACGGTTATAGAGTCGATACCCTATGTACCAAAATATTACCTTTAATTTGATACCAAATTGCTAAACTTGTAATAAATAATGTGTCAATCGATCTCCTCCGTAATTGCAACACGAAGAAAATTAAACCAAAAATATTAATGATATTTTTAAAAGTATGAGCAAAAAAGGAAAAAAAAATACATTTATTTGCAATGCAATTGCTCCATTTACGGTGGAAATAGCAGCACTGTCTGTCCACTTGGACCTGCACACAAGCTTTCATGCAAGCCTTCATGTCGAATGACGCTACTTTTGATTGTCACTTTCTATGTATGAAGCAGGGCTGGCGTCACACTATTTCCCCGAGAATAGGAAGGGGTAGGGTTCATGGGTGGCCATCCGGTTAACCGGATGGCCACCCATGAACCCCACCGACGACTCTGAGCGACATGGAGCTTCAAAGGATGCTGAAGAGGAAGACCGAGGGAATAGTGGCTGAATCGCTGCGTGCACTTGGCCAGGAGGTTGGTGCATGCGGTAAAACAGTGAAAAAGTATCTGGAGAACATGGACATATATGCGGTAGTCCCGTCCACTGATCTCGGAACTGCAGGCAATGACGCAGTGACAGCGGTTGAATAAGATGGTCAAGTCGATTTTTTCCCAAGAAGATGCGGCTGTGGCTGACAATCAGCGAGAAAGGGATGTCAGAGTTGCTCTTCTTTTGCTCCGGGCTGGTCGTGAACGGGGAAGTTTAAAGTACGAAGCGCCTACCAGAAGTTGCTTCGCTCATCAAGAAACACCATAAGGGCTGAGACACGGTGTTCTGGCCAGATTTGACGTCGGCCCACTACTCGAAGCAATCGTTGGAGCGGCTAAATATCGATGTGGTACCGAAGTCAGCGAATCCGCCCAACGTCTCCAAGCTGCGTTCTAACGAGAATTTCTGGGCAAACTTGAAGCGCAAGTTATATTCCAACAATTTTGTCGCGAAAACGGCGGAGGAGAAATTAATAAAAAAACGAAGAAAGAGCTTAAAAACATGCCTACACGCATGTTTTCGTCCGCCATGGCGAATGTTCCGGTTAACTGCCGGAAGGCCGCACGCAAGGACAAAAAATTTTTTTCCGTGGAGCTAACATGATTACCTTTCATGGGAAATTTATCCAACCCAATTATCTGTCTTAGTTTTTTTTCATTACCATCTGAAAAACGTCCATTTTTTTACCGCAAACATTACGCTTCAGTTTTGCCCAGAAACTCTCGATGGGGCGTAGCTAGGGAATGCTCAACTCCTCCAACGATTGCTTCGAGTAGTGGGCAGACGCAGATCCACCCAGTACACCGCGTTTCCGCCCTTACTTACGACGCAACTTCTGGTAGGCACTTCTTACTATGAATTTCCCCGTTCACGACCAGTCCGGATCGAAAAAGGAGTGGCCTGGACATCCCCTTCTGGCTGATTGTCAAATGAACTTAACCTCGGAGCTCACTTCTTTCGTGGAGTAAGTAAAATTCAAAGTGCCCTGCCAGTCGTTGCCATGCATGATCGCCAGGTAATTTTCACAGTTTGGGCGGTGGCACCAACCTTTCCCTCGGTCTTCCTCTTCAGCATCCTTTGGAGCTTCTTGTCGCTCAGGGTCGTCGGCCGGTCGGAACCGGGTTTTCTTTCGATGCTTTGATTCTTGTCCAATAGTGCCAAGATATTGAAGATGCCGAAGTGGGAGTATTCGGCGTCCACAAAGTGTCGCACGATATCCGTTTTTGACACGGCAGGGTACCGTTTTTTGAACGCGCACACTTCTAAATGAAGTAGTTTCACGGTTAGAGTTCGAGGTAATTTTTTTCTGCTGGCTCGTGAGTTATTATGATTGATGCTGTATGGGTTGTGCGTGCAAAGGTAAACCCATGATAAACCGACAATTTTTGTGCATTTTTATTTAAGCAAACGTTAAGGCTCAAAAGTTTTGTTTACTCGAAAAAAGTCTCCGTAAAATTTAACCCTCTAGTGCCCAAATTAGTTTTTAGACGGACTTCGAGAAAATCACTATGAAGCTTCATAAACATGTTTTTGGTTCTCATTGAAGCTTTTCAGAGGCTTAACTGAAGATCGCCCAAAGGCGGCACTGGGCACTAGAGGTTTGAACTTAATCACACTTCTGGTAAGGCTTCACTTACAGTAGTGAAAGTCTCACTTTTTTGACCAATGAAAAAATGCACAGGAGTAACTCCTGAAACGATATCCATTAAAAAGCTATCGCTGTGCGCGGCAATTTTAAGTTTCGAAGATAGAAAACATAACATTTTGTTGGTTTTATCCGATAATTCCGTGTGGATAAGTACCCACAGTGGTAGTTTCCAAATGGGTACTACTACTCATACTACTCACATCCACCCCCGGCCCCTGGTATGAAGTACAATTTTGAAAGTAACAAAAAAATCACTTTTAAGTTACCTCCGGCATGTGCACTATACTTATCTCCAGCAGCATCGTTTAAGTGTTCATTTCCACTACCACACGTGATTTCGTAGTCCCAATTACACCACTAAAATTAGTTGTTTTTACGAGCCGATGCAGGACTCTGCACTTTCAAAAGCAGTGTAGCTTAATTGTTTCACGTGTTTTGATAATAACTAGGGGTACTAAAATTCAAAGGAATGGTTGAATAGCTATTTTTCAATATAAATCGATTGTTTTCAATGATAGAAAAAACTTTTTTAGCAAAGATACTTAAAATTTTCGGAGTTAAAACATTGTAAAACAATGTTTTCTTCTTTCTACAAAGATAAAAAAATTAGATACTTGATTTCATCGAAAATTTGGGTCACCCTAATTCAATTTAATAATTTTTCAACAAGCGCTTTATCATATGTAACAACTTTATACAAGACAGTTTTTCTCTAAAATGTTGCTATAGAGCTCTAGACCCAAATTTCCTTCTAAATTTGGTTTCTGGACCATTGTGCACCGTGTAGCCCCTCAATCGAGTTGGTGTGAAATCTGTCTATAATATTAAAACTCCTCTACTTTCATCTTCTTTGTCAAGATTGAATTATTGTATAATTTAATCGTCGAAAGACATTTTCGCTCCTTCACACGGCAAAGAATCTTGTGATGCATCAGTAGGAACTCTCAAACGAATTGCAATGAGTGCAAGTCTAGCTCAAGAATATGAATACATTATTAGAACTCTAAGAGCGCTCTACGAGCGGGCAGATCAACAAACAAGATCAACAAACAATGAACGAGTTACGAAACCAAATTACTATTCGAAAAAAAATTTAGAAAAGGCTTTTCATCCACGCAAACGCACTTCTTACACATCTACAAAAATGACATTATTAATGCTTATTTGACTTGATGGTGTCAGGATTCTACTTACACGTTGAATGATGGTGTAATGGAGTACAGCACTCGTGCGCTAATTGCACGAAAGTTTCAGTTTCAATTGCATGAACTCAAAACTGTCAAAAATTTTTGGGGGGTGCGCTAATGTTTGGTATTCGTGTATCCGTTTACGAACCAATTTCGAACCAGTCAGATTTTTTCATACATTGCAACTTAGTTGGAGTGTAACGAACATTACTGTATTTCAGAGAATCCCACGTTTTCAGAAGCTGTTCAGCGTGTGGACAGCTTAATGCGACATTTCAGTGAGGATTCGACACAAGTGATCAAATTGAAATCAATTAGATCGACTATAATTGAAAACAAATTGGGCAAACGTGCAATGTGATTATGTATATTTGTTATTTAGTACATACAACCGGAATCTAAAATAACAAAATTAAAAATATTGAATTTATTTTCAGTTGATTAAATATTTCGCGCATTCAGTATTCCCTCGCAAAACTTGACAGAGAGACATTAGCTTCAAAAACCACGTGTAGTTTGACGCAAAACTGCTTTTTAATTGCACTTTCGTGCAACTAACGGACGTGCAATTAAAACGCAGTGCAACTAAATCGCGTGCAATTAGCGAACGAGTGCTGTACATTAACTTGTAATTTATGGTTTCACAACAGAGAGACTGAAGGATCAAGAAGCGAAAAGGCGCTCACTGTTATGGTTAATGTCACATCAAACGGTGATCGAACGGGCTTTCCTGTTTTGAACAAGTTATTTTTTTCTATTTTCCAATAATGATGAGCTTATACATAAGCTGGACAACAATAAAACTCGGAAGGTAACTTTTACAGCAAAATTTCACGAAAACACTGTTTTTTCGTGGTTGAAACAAAAGAATCTGATGAAAGTACTAGAACACTCGAATAATGCGCAGAACGTTAAAGGTTCGAGACACAGTGAAAGTCTTTAGATAATGTTCAGTAAAAAATCACTATGTGCTCCAGAAAATGTCACAACTGACTATGAAAGAGCAACTTGTTTGCTAACTGATTACAGAACAAAGTAAAACAGGCTCAAACTTCCGATTATCTTTAGCGATGAGGGATTCAAGAAAATTCAATAAATTGCTGATGCTCTAAAACCAGTTTTGGCTGCCGCCGCACTGTCTAAGACGCTGGCGTAGATTTGAAATTTATGCTTCATGCAGCTCTCAGATCAAACTTCATCTGCTACTCGAGTGGTTGCTGGAAAGAGTTTTAGAGTGGCAGTTCTTATATGTAGGTTGTTTGCATTTCTGAACAATCGCTCTCTCCGTGCTATAATAATAAACGACTTCAGAGTAGGTAATCTTCAAGATAGCAACCTATCAAAGTTCTGCGTGCTTTGATTATGTTGGATGATAATGGAATGAACTCAGAAGTTGAGCGAGAAGAGGAACTTAATCGACTGAATAACAATTCAACTGATGTGGTGATCGTGGGTTTGAACGAGAAACAAAAATTTGGAAGACGGTCTAATCTGTCTAAACTTGAACCTTCCAGTGTAACTTCAGCATCAACAAGCGTTCTACCAAAACATCTTTAACAAAAGTTTTCCTATTGCGATGCTGGGTTGTTAAAAGGAAAATTCATAAAGACGATTTACGACGCTTTCTGTGCTGTTTTTCGTACTTCAGTGGAATCAGAACGACCATTTTTGGCTTCCGGATACTTTGTCAATAAAATTCGATCTCGTGTGGGAGATGATACAGTAAAAGTTCTCCGCGTCCTTAAATATTATTTCAGCGAACTTGCCATGGATATTTTCTAGTTGTTTTGTTTTTTTCAAAAACTTTTTGAAATGGTAAATGTTTCACAATGGGCTTGGCAATCGCCTCCCAAGATTTGTTTTATTTTTGCTATTAATTTGCATATTACAAAAATAAATCAAAACTCACGCCTCTAAGCTAAAGGCATAAAAGAAACTTTGACCAAGCTGTCCGTTTCATGTACGCTCCATATCCATCAACTTCCATTATTGTACCCTTCAAAATTATGATTCACAAACAGAGAACGATCAGATACCGAAAATTTCCGAAATACGTCACGAAACAAGTTAAGGAAACACCCACAACCTCGCATGCCCTCTGGCCTTTTTTAGCAAAGTCCGAAACAGTGTTCATATCACGCGGGCATAAGCACAAACTAAACTTATGCAGCAACACGTCTCGTCCTACGTAGTCACAGGACTAAATTGCTCCGGCTTCCACATCGTACTAGCTTGGAACTGACTATTATCTGCACTTTCGAGATGTGCGGAGATATCCACTTGAAATGCACCAAACTGCAAGCTTTTGTTCCACTCTGGGTTGCCACGTTGTACAGTTCGCTGCTTAAAATCGACGATGATGCTTCGTTCCACAGTGTGGGTGAAAAAGCATAAAAAACACGGGTTGAAAACAGATAAAAGTAAGGGTCGTGAAAATTACGGTTTCACATAGCCGGGATCATCCACACAGTTTTCCTACCCCCATTTGCATCGAACTAGCCCTCCGTTTGTGTTGGGTAGAAGAGCGGGAAGTGAAGTCACGATATGATTCGAACACATGGGCGTCAATCCACAGTCTACAGTGAATCTACAAGTTGAATTTGCTGGCGATTATAGTGAAACTTCGCCATATGATGATATTGGATTGTCGTCGTCATCGCGTGGTCACCCGGCATTACCATTCTAAAGCTGCTTTTTTTTATTTTCTTTTTTTTCTATTTAGCTCCATCGTACAAGCTTTGGTCCGAGCCTCGGTAAGTTTATCCTGTAACAGGCATACTTATATGGGAAAATTATTTTTTAAGTGCTTCTCCGACGATGTGCGCTTTTACGGGGGGGGGGGGGGGAGGGGTTTAAGCAAGAGAACCAGAAAATGGCTGTTGTCCGATGTTGTGGCGACGCTTTCATGTGTGTGTTGCGTACAATTTTTCCGGCCTGGCAGATGATGATGGGTAAGTTGAAAAATTAGTTATGCTTCTGGTGAGAGCATATGCGTAATGTTAATATTTGAACTAGTATGTGAAAATTGATGACATCGACATTTGATGTTTGTGCTCTCAGCCGAGAATAGCAGTAATATGCATACAAATCATTCATTTTTTAGTAATTGTCTTTAAAGATATATGCCCGGTCGTATTGAAAAATCTACCCCGACCAAGGTAACTCTCGGAATTGTAGTCAATCTCAACTTGCAAGCGTAACTGTTAACTGTAAATGTTCATAAATAAGAGTGCCGAAACTGATGCAGCATACACGAGTTACTTAAAGCGGAAATAAAAAAACGGTTGGGGGAAACGATTACTGCAAACATTTTCATTCCCATGTAGCCCGTCTGTGTGTGGAAGATGGCAGACCAGAAGGCCACTGTGCTGTAGTTTTGTTTTGGAGCAATTCTACAGTGGTTCACGCCTATTAGGCATCAAATAGCGAAACTACTTTATGATATTATATTAGGTAATTTAAATCGTCTAGACTAATATATTACTCGAGAAAATTCCATCTAAAACGTCCTTGGAGGTTAGTACTTCAACCGTATTTTCGCCCAGTTTTTTGAGCATGGATTAACCACTCTCCATGCGAATAAATGTTTCATTTTGTGTGTTGTGGATGGTTGGCAATCTGAGCCGATTCCGAGCTGCCAGTTTTCTACTGCTATGTGATGTGGAAATGTGAATTGAAATAAGCATACTATGCTACGAGGGGAGGCGGGTAAACGAGCTTTCAAGGAATGTACGAAACATTTGTTTTTGTTTGTGAAATCTTGGAATGAATAAGTTTTTTTTTCATTCGACTGACTCGAAAATATTGTGTTAGAATCTGGCGAAATACTATATTTAGAGTTCAGCAGCGGGTGGGAACGTTTATAATTACTAGAGAGTGATGAAACTCTACTGTAATGACGATGTGGATAAAAGTGCACTTATGCTCGTGTCGTAAATACAGTCATGGATAAAATAATAAATACACTTGCAGTGTTGGATAATTTTTCGTATTTGCGCATTGATTTTAATTGTTGTATGATGTTATGTTACGTCATTATGATCCGCAGACACTCTTTTTAAAAGAAGCACGGAGAAATGACTGGAGAAATTTCTTTGTCGGTGATTCCGAAAATTTTTTGCGTGAGTTAGTGTTTTTGAAGTGGCGACAAAAATAAATACACTATTGAAATATATATACAAAACAATCAAAATTAGCTTTATTTCTCTACATATCGTTAGCAAAGTGACCTTTAACGTTACAAAACTCACTTTAAAATTTTTGTGACTTGTCTTTGTTTTGCAAAGCCATATTCAATCTTCCGGGTTAACATCACCAGGTTTTCACGAGTTGAAGCTGAACTAGCATTTCACGCTGCCTGTACGACGTTACATAGGTCTTTTTTATTTTTTGGATGATGCTTTGCAACCTAGACTTTCCCAATCTTCCATAGAATTTCTAAAGGATTTAAATTGAAAGTCTGCGCTGGTCAAGCTAATAAATTTATATTTTCGTTTGAAAATCATCTTCGTGTTTTAAATGCTGTATGTTTAGGATCGTTACTCTCCAACGAAGAAGAATATTTTTTCTGGCATACGGAAGCATTGCGCTACGTAAAATATCTACACAGTCGTTAGTATTCATAATCTATGTTATAAAATCAATGGGTTCCATACCAGCATCAGAAAATAGTATTACACCGTTTTGTGATCACTTCCAAATTTGACTACTCTCGTGGTTAATTGTGCTTTGAAGGCAGTATTCACCGGTCTTCTCATCAGCTGCTGACCGTTTGAAACAAAAAGGTTAAATTTCGACTCATCCGACCAAAACACGATGTGCTATTTAGTTGCACTCTAGTCTAAAAACTTTTTAGAAAATTCAGTTCTTGCCGAAATGTGTCGCTTTTGAGGTAGAATAACGCTTCCTGTGTACCTAGGTGGTCGATTTTGCTTCCATATGCCGAAGAAAACATGCCACTTTGCTGGATCTCTATGCAGTATAACGATCCTAAACATAAAGTATTGGAAACACGAAGATGATTTTCAAACGAAAATATAAAACTATTAGTTTGACCAGCGAGACTTTTAATTTAAATCCTTTAGAAATTCTATGGAAGATTGGGAAAGTCTAGGTTGCAAAGCATCATCCAAAGAATAAAACAGACTTATGGAACGTCGGACAGGCAGCGTGAAATGCTAGTTCAGCTCCTACTCGTGAAAACCTGGGGGTAGAGATATAAAGCTAATTTGGATTGTTTTGTATATATATTTCAATAGTGTATTTATTTTTGTCGCCACTTTGAAAAAACTAACTCACGCAAAAAATTTTCGGAATCACCGACGAACAAATTTCTCCAGTTATTTCTCCGTTCTTCTTTCAAAAAGAGTGTCTGCAGATCTTAATGACGTAACATAACATCATACAATAGTTGAAAACACTGCGCAAATACTAAAAATCATCCAACACTGCAAATGTATTTATTTTTTTCTCCATGACTGTACGTTCGTGAGGACTTACTTGCAATGGAAGCAATGCTATCAAAGTATGATAATCGGCAGGCCATTACAGTTTCATATGGTGTATTGTGAATCAAGTTTTGATATGGTGTAACTCTTTCAATTAAAAGAATGAGAAGATCAATCCGTCGATTGCTTTTGATTATGACACTCCATGATACATTTTAAATTTATTTGCTAAATATTGCATTAGGTGTAACGGTTTTTAAAATGATTATTAAAACTAATCCGCAGTACAGCAGATTATTATTACGTGATGAACCAAGATTACCAAGATTATTACGTGATGAACCAAGATTACAATTAGTGGTCTAATTGCGGCGTCATATGCCTTTAGTTGTGTAAAATGTCTGTAAAGTCATAGTTTGCAGAAAGTGTAACTTTTCTCATTTTATTCGAAGAAAACCGTCAGCTGAAGCGCATCGAGAGTTGAAAAAAAGTTTACGGAAACACTGCTCTAAGCGAAACATTGTGCCGGTAGTTCTAGTGTTGACGACTGTTCGCGTGAATGGAAGGCCAATTTCCATACATTTTTCTTGTCAACGGCCAGGCCTACGGGGCTGTCCACATTGCACTTGCCAAAAAAAAAATTACCTGCAATAAAAAATCTACAGTTTTTCCAATTTTAGAGTCGTTATCAGCTGTATTTGTGAGAGATTTGGCTCCTAATTAGGGTGGTCGGTATTACCGACTTTTCGAAAAACCGGTATTTCAGTATTCGTAAAAAATAAAAACCGGTAAAACCGGTAAAAAACCGGTATTTTTATTTGTTTCTGACTAATACAAACCAGGGGCGACTCGTGGTCTTTAAACCTACTTGTTCTACTACAATATTCTGAAAATCATTGTTTGGGGAAATAATGACAATCATGTCTGCGGAAAAACGCAAATAATTCTCTCTGTACTATTTGAAAATAAAACTGAAAAATAATTAAATATATACAGAAATTTGGATTTGAAATTTATTTTTTGCCTAGCGATTCAGGTCGCATCTATGGACGTGTCGCTGCAAAATTATGTTTTTGCGTTCATGAATTCTGCACGCAAAAGCTGGAGTGTGCGTAACCAGATCATTTATGAGCAAAATCATGTGCGTTGGGCATAACGCGTTTGATGCTCTAACCACTACACTTATAAAGCATCAACCGATGTTCAGAAGATTGGCATCGTTAAAACAGTGCAACCAACAAACAATACTGATAAGTTGGGTACTGACAAAATAAACAAATTATTGTCTGATCGCTTCACTTTCATGAATCAGGTCATTTGAAAACATTGCATTCAACTATAACTCTGGTTTTATTCAAAGGCATTTGGTTTCGCGTTACTGGCACTAGCGTCAGCAACTTCTGCGGAAACAGCGCTCGCTATTGGCTGTTTCGGTTGCTGACGATTTTTAGGGATGCACGAGCCATTGAAACGCACCAGCTCGCAAAAGTAAAGAGCGATTTTTTGAGCACCTCGAAACTGATCGTTCGCCCGAAACCGAAGTTTACCGGAACAATACTATTTTTGTGTATAAGATACATATTCTGATTTTGATCTCTGTCAATGTATTCCTTGTACAATTTTTGCGTTATGCGTTTCACGCATTTGTTGTGCGAAGTCAGAGCAAATTCTGTGCGAATTGAAGAACACAATAGATGATTAAAGCTTGAACTTTTGCGTGTATGCTTTATTACGACCCAGTTTTTTTTCTGTAACATTTGGGCCACTTGTTTTGATCTCTTCCCTAGTAACAATATTGGTTTTATCAAAGTTTTATAGCGCTTAATACAGCCAAAACAGCGATATAAAACTTTCATAAAACCAGTTTTGTTACATGGGTTGCGGTGTTAAACGATCCAGATACAACACTGGATAAATTTAATAGTGTTTGGAAAACGTTAATGAATGAATCCAGTGATTTGATTACGAAGAACATTATTTCGAAACTCATATTAATAAAAAACCTAAATTAATCCACCTAGCGGTCAGACTCAGCCTTTCTCATTCAAACTTATTGTTTGTAAAAATAGATTTACATGGATGCTTTAATCCAATAAAGGTATATTCACTCTTTGGGTTCTAAAATATTGATGTTGTAATTGAAGTATAAAATATGAAATTTAACGTAATGTTAGTGCTCAAGAAATATCGAAATAAAAGAAATGACTCTTAATTTCGAACAATTTAATCACGAGCGATACCGGGAACGTTCAAATACATACGATACCACATTTAAATCATGTTGAGGCCATATATATTGATCAAAGCAGGTATAGTGTTGAATAGTCTTTGAATTTCTTTTCTTTCCAAAACTTTTGAACAGCATATCAAATTGTTATGAAGTTTGTTATTTGTAAGTTTGAGAGATGACTCGGTTGTATGACACTAGTTATGTTCAAATAAGTCGTGTAATACTTGAGATAATAGACTTCCGTTGTTTTACCAATTTAATATATAACGGTTGCTTAAGTTTGATAACAATCAAAGGAAAAGGGAACGTATAGGCCAGCCAAACTTGGAAACCACGTGTTCAATCAAAATTCATCAGTTAACCCTTAACTAGCCCGTTCATCTGATATCAATATTGTTCAAATCGGTTGTGTAGTTTCTAAGATAATGAAGTTTCGTGATTATCACATTTCGATACATTACAGACGAAGTTACAGTCCGATAACAGTAAAATTCAATAGGGTGTTATGAGGCAGGTAGACCTTTCATTTAACACTAATTTTGTGGAAATCGGTTCAACCATCTCTAAGAAAAGTGAGTGAGTCCAAGTAGTCTTCGGAATATGTTCCTTTTCATAGCTGGATTTCACATTTTTAAACATAACAGGCAAAGTAATAATCCGTTTGCAAAAAAAATTATTAGGGTCTTATGGGGCAACAAGACCTTCCATATGACACTGATTTTATGAAAATCGGTTCAGCCATCTCTGAGAAACTTGAGTGAAGTGAGATTAAATAGTCTCCAGAACACGTTTCTTTCCATAACTTCTGAACCACAAGTTCATTCTTCATAAAATTTAAAAGCTAAGGTTATTTTAGGTAGCCCGTTCATATGAAACTAATTTTATTCAAATCGGTTGAGTAGTTTCTGAGATATTGATGTTTCGTGATTTTTAAATTTTGATACATAATCTATAAACTAGAAATCAGATTACAATAAAATTCAATAGGGTCTTATGGGGCAACTAGACCTTTCATTTGCAATTAATTTCATTGAAATCTGTCCAGCCATCTCTGAGAAAATCGAGTTAGATTGGGAGAGCGTTACACTCACACACACATGCACACACACATATACGACATTCGGCCCTTTTGAGCACTTTTATACCTTTAGTTTTTGCAGTGATTGCTATACCTTTCTAGGAGAAAGGCAAAAAGTGGCTTTTAATTTCAACTTCAATCCCGAGCAAGGCCACAAAAATTGAAATAGTAAAATATCAAATTTAAATGATGTTCAGGCTACATATTTTGATCGTAGCTGTAGTTTCAAACAGTCGGTGGGTTACGTTTCTTTCTATAACTTTCAAACCACATGTTTAAACATTATGTAAGTCATTGTTTAAGGGTTTAAAAGCCCATTAATTTGAATTCAACTATGTTCATAGCTTCTGAGATATAAGAGCGATTTTCACACTCTGACGTAGCGCCAAAACTAAAAGTTTGATTACAATGAAATGCTATAGCGACCTAAGCGGCAAATAGACCTTTCATTTGACACCAAGATAGAAAGAATCGGTCAGACCATCTCTGAGAAAAGTGAGTGCGAAAGAAAGGTGCACATACACACGTACACACCCTTACACAAACATATACACTTATACATGCCTATATGCAGAAAATGCTCGATTCGTCGAACTGAGTTGAGTAGCATATGACATTCGGCCATTTCAATCATTTGTCTACCTTTTAATTAGCCAGTGATCGTTAGGAGAAAGTCAATATGTTTACTCTTATTATGTGATTTCACATTTTTATGACCAACGGACAAAGTTACAATCCGATTACAATGAAATTCAATAGCAACCTATAGGGCAGCTAGACCTTTCATTTGACACTAATTATGTGAAAATCGGTTCAGCCATCTCTGAGAAAAATGAGTGAGTTTAAACAATCTCAGGTTAACTTTTTTTTACATAACTTTTGAACCATATGTTCAATCATAACGAAATTTAAAAGTTAAGGGTTCTGGAGACAGCCCGATCATTTGAAACCCGTTTTATTGAAATCGGTTATGTGGTTTCTGAGATATTGATGTTTCGTGATTTTTGCATTTTGATACATAACCTCTAAACTAAAAATCCGATTACAATGAAATTCAATAGCAACCTATGGCGCAACTAGACCTTTCATTTGCAATTTAGTTTATGAAAATCGGTCCAGCCATCTCTGAGAAAAGTGAGTGAGAAAAAAAAGTTGCACATACACACACACACCCATACACACATACGCACATAAATACATACATACAGAAAATGCTCAGTTCGTCGAAAGAGGTCGAGTGGTATATGACATTCGGCCATTGGGACCACTTTTATACCTTTGGTTTTTCCAGTGATTGCTATACATTTCTAGTAGAAAGGCAAAAACATACAGATTATTATTTCAATTTTTTTTCACATCGCAAAACTTAGTTTGAAATTAATGAATAAATTTAAAATTCTTAGAGGAACAATTATTGAAACTGTTGAGAAGAGTGAATGAATGAAGAAGAAAATGAAATGACGATTAGAAAAGAATTAACATTACGAATCCGAAGGAATCGAAAGTAAATTCTTCTTCATTCTGTTTGACAGTTCTTCCAAATTCAGTTGAACCTGAGAAAGCATTTTTCTCAGCTAGAATTATCGCTAATAAAATTATCGATAGACACAAATACATCATTCGAACCCAAGCAGAACAAACAAGAAAGAAACAAAAATTGATAAATAGGTTAGAGTAAATTAATATTTAATGTTGCTTCTTTCTGAATACATAATATTATATACACCGTCATGTGATTTGTAACGCCTACCTAAGTGGGTAGCATTTATTAACCTTACAATGATTTATGAATATTGTGACAATTATTTTTTAAATTTTAAGAAAAATACCGGAAATCCCGGTTTTTCGCCTCTCCAATACCGGTATTACGGTATTGGAAAAAATATCGGTTTTACCGGTTTTATCGGTTTTTGTTTTACCGGTAAACCACCCTACTCCTAATATATATATTTTTTTTATTGATTATCTTCTGGTCTTTGGAGCACCTTTAACAAAGCTCAATTTGGAATGAGTTTTGTCTTTAGTTTCATCCATTCTATCAATCCTCTTTTCGATAAATTTTGAATTATTTTCTGCTTTGCCCTTTTCTTTCAAAACGCTTCTATTCTTCAACCATTTGGCTGAACTTGAAATTTTTTCTTTTTGCCCTTTTCCTCTCCATAGAATAAATTAATTAATTCGAACCAAATTTAATATCATTTTTTTACTTTCTGTTTTTTTTTTGCATTCCAGGAGCGTTCCCAAACATTTTAAGTTAGTTCGAAATACCTAGTTCGCTTTATCGTTTTATGAAGGTTTTTTCATCATAATTTTAGACCATTTTTTTCCTCCAGTTTCTCTTTTACCTGCGAAACATTTTACAGCCCTTTTTGGTTGATTTATCATCATATTTTATTTCAATCTTTCCAGTCTAAATAAAGCGTTATAAACCATTACTTCCATTGTTGGCTTTTTATGTACATCAGTGACGTTTTCTAATAATTTTGAACTAAATTTAGTAATCATCGAAAGAAGTGTTTCCAGTTGTTTTTTATAAACTTGATATAGTCTCTCCTTGAGTTTGGAATAGTTTTTTATTTAATTTGGAATTTATTTCTGCTGGAGCCTGCATTTCTTGGCTCTCTCATGCTGAATTTTGATGTGATTCTTTTCATTTATGGCTTGATTGGTCTAGATGGTTTTGGGCTGATTTTAAAATTACCACCTTTGGGTATTTTCGGAATCGTAATGATGCACTGAATCGACCTTGGACAACATTTTGAATTGTAAGAAGGTAACTTCTGGTTTCTAGAAAACAGCCGAAAATGGCCGATTACCACCCAATACGATTAAATCCGGAACCAGAATGATACACAGCCCAAGTAACAATTTAAGTCGTATTGCATTCTTTTAGCGGTTTTCATGACCAATTTCGCAAAATTGCTGTTAAAACTAAAAATACTATCAGAACCTCCTGATAACCGCTATAAGTTTGCTTTACAGCCAGGTGGCCCACCCTTGCCAAGCTTATTGAATCAATTATAAGAATGGCAATAAAACTACTTTAAAACCACATGGAAAGAGTACCGCATACTATAAGCAGCTGGCATTACCTCTTTAAGAGCGCAATAAGTTTGGTTGCATTATTGCGCTCTGCTACTTGCCACAATAAGTCCAAATCAACTTTTCATTGCTTGACAGCAACTGTAATAAGTTGATTTGTTGTGCCGTTCCTGCACACACACCAGAACATCACGCCACTTTTTTTAATAAGGAAATCTCTCGTCGCGGGAGAAATGTTTCACCTGTGTTGGTTATCATCGTGCAATCGATTTTATTTGATTTTGATATTGTAGGAAGATAAGGAATAAGGAGGGGTTTTTGGTAGGTTTTGTAGCTCTCAAGCATATGCGCATGAAATTTTGTCGTGCATTTTGAGATCATAGGCGCTTGAAATTTATGCGCCATCAAAATAGTACGGGCTTACAAAAATGATCTCATTGTTAGCAAAAATGAATTGGATTGTCTCAACTCAGTTTTTCAGAAAAAAAATCTAGCCGTGCTCTTCAATACAGAGATAGATCAAAATCAACTTTGGATATTCAATTTATTTGTTAGTCAGACGACGATTCGATTTTCGTTTCAATTATTAGATTATTAGAGTATTATTATTATTAGAGAAAAATATGGTAAATCCCTGGGGCCTAGACAACTTTATTTTTATGAAAAATCTGACATCACACCGACGATAATGAGGAATCCACAAACTTTGATATAAATAAAGAGGTGCACGAAAAATGCAACGATACATACTTAGTTTAATTGAATATTGAATATATTTCGAAATATATCAATAGTGTCTTGCCCCTACCTTATTTTTAAGGACGCATAATTTAACGACATAGGAAATTATTTTCAGCCAAAACAAGACAAACTGGCGATAAAATTAAAAAAAAACCACCGAAAAGTACTAAGTTTGCTGTGTTACTTCATTAGATTTTTGGAGTTCTACGTCATCAATGTTTACAAATGCGCTGCAAGATGCTCTAAAGCATTTTACACACATCTTACGGAGACTGCGACAGAATTCTGCATCACACTAAACCAACTCAGCCGCTTTTGTCTCACCTGTATGTATATTATTGCCTGCATTTATTTGTTTACAAGTTTGACAGGTTAAAACTGGGCATTTGAATGACCGCAATAAAACTGGTTTCTATGATATATGACAGCAAGCTGGAGTGGTTTCATGGGGCAATAGATAGTAATAATAAAACCAATAATAAAGCAAAATCGCATTGACTCATGCCGGTTTTAATGGAAGTTTTATTAAAGTTTTATTGACAGCTATCAGTGTTCATTACGACTTGCTATTTTTGGCAACGGGTTTGACCGCCATAAAACCGTTGGTAATATTCATTGTTGTGATAAAACCGTTAGAAAACCGAGTAGCTATAGAATTGTTACTTGGGAGAAGCTAAAATCGACCACAGATACCATTTTTAATTCTAAGATGGCGGCTTCCGGTTTCTGAAAAACAGTCGAAAATGACTAAATAATACCCAATATGGGTGTTTCTTCAACCAGAATGACGCTCAGGGGCCGAAAATTGCCTCCAAATGCCATTTTGAAATCCAAGATGGCGACTTCGGTTTCTGAAAAACAGTCTAAAGCGACCAAATACCACCCAATATGAGTATCTACGGAACCAGAATGATACAAGTAGCTAAAAATTGACCTCAGACACCTTTTTGAATTCAAAGATAATTACTTTCAGTTTCTGGAAAACAACCAAAATAACTGAATACTACCCAATATGGGTATTTCCGGATTAAGATTGATGCCAGAAAATCAGCTAAAATTGACCGAATACCACACAATATAGATATTTTCAGAATAGAGGTGATGTACAGAAGCCAAAATTCGAGGATGTTGTCATTCCGATAGAATCATTCATTTCAATCGATTTGTCTTTTGATTTTGATCATATCCTATGGCCGATTCGTCGTGCATTTGCAATAAATTTGGAATGATTAAAATTATTAAATTAAACACAAAAATAGCGGGTCGAAGTTTGCCGGGTCAGCTAGTAATACAATAGAATCTAGGAAGAAGTAATATAATTCGTTGGGAGTGACAAAGCTAAGAAAGTACACTCCTTTGTTGACCAATCTCCTGGGATGGAACATAGGTATTTCCTCCGTATATGCGGGTTTCGAAACCAAGGATATAGCGCCTTTACTCACTTTAACTGTTACGGTTGGACGGCATTTTTAGCTTATGGTTATAGCGCGTTTATTGTTATTGAAAAAGGAAAGACTGTCACAGCAACATTCAAAGTGTTGCTAAAAATCTAAAAGGATGTTGAGAGTGTAAGAAATCTCGGCTCATCAAAAATATTGACATAAAAATTCTTAGTTTTTTTCCAGCCTCCGACCAGCTGGGAATTTATACACAGTTCCCCTACTTGTTGACGCAAAATTTATATCAGTATATGCGAAAACAAAAACAATTAATGCAATTTAGCTTTCACTTAAAACTAAAAACGCTCTACGTGTTGAATAAATGTTGTGTGAACAAAAACAAATTGCCCTCTAGAGTCTTATCTTAAGATTCAATCCGAAACTTGTTTTTCCACAATCTTATTCCCTCAGAGCAGTCAAAATTTCCCTGGCTTTTTTTCACAACAAATTTGGATTTCTCTGATATAAATTCACATTTGGCACTCATCATACAAATGACTAAATAAATTAATCTGTACATTGTCGATATTTGGTCGCTTTGTCTTCCAGAAATCATTTTTTTCCTGAAAAAACGCGAACGCGAAAAACAAAAAGAAGTCTGCTTGTGCCTACGCTTGCTTCGATGTTCACAGTCGGCTGCGAAATCTGTGTATAAATAAACAGAAGGTCGAGTTCCGAATCGGAATGTAACACCAAGGCTTTGCTTAGAAGATTTGCTTCGATTCATAATTTGCTACTGCAGCCGTTCAGAACTCACTGTACGACTGTTTGCTCTCCACAAGTGACTAGTAACCGTTTAGTAAAGTTTAGCAAACATCAATGAATCAATATTGACCGCTAATGTGAGTTCCCCACAGTCGCAGTTATTTGGCTTTGCGTCGAGTTTTTTTCTTTCATCATTTCAATTACTGTTAAACACTGGTTCCTTCATCAAAGAAACTGTTAAAAGCTTCGGTGGAAGAAGGGCATCATTTAATGGCACAAGCTGCTGTCGTGCCGTCCTTGCAGGTTTTTTTTGCTGCCTGGTGCTGTTTGACACTTTTACCAGCTTTCTGAGGGTGGTAAAAAGTCAGAAAGTTGAAAGAAATACCTATTTATAATTAGGCAGTATCATACGATGGTATTATGTCTATTGCATCATTCTGATTTTAAAACGACTTACTCAACATTTTTTATTATTAGGTGCGTAACTAAGTCCTGGCTGTTGTTTTTGATAAAAATGTACCTTAATTTAATTAGTTCAGCCTCGAAGACCGTTAAAATAACAGTCTTGCTGTTTTGAGGCTATCCACGAATTAAGTTATTTCGGATTTCTTCATATGAGTAGAACTACTGATCAGTTAGATCATGAGCGATTGAACGGAATAAAGTAATAATGAGAAGATTAATATGTGGGAAATATGGTTGGTGGAGTGGGACTTCCTATTGGAGCATTTCAACGACTATGGCAGTATGAGGCGAAGCGTTGTCATGCAAGAGAATCATTTTCTCGTGCCTCTGCTCATATTGTGGCCGTTTTTCACGCAGTGTCAGGCTTAACCGCATCAATTGATTAAAATTTTCATAACCCGTCACGATGCTATGAAAAAAACCCTTCCTTTTTGCCACCGGAGCAGTTGGTCACAGGCGACAAAAGCTTGGTAGGTAACTCCTAATACCGAAGCAAGCTGTTCCTGCGTTTGGCATGGATTATTATCCAGAAATTCCTCCAAAGCAGCATCTTGAAAGATTTTACTACTTCCTTCGCCAATATCAAAATTAACGTATTTGAAGCGACGGAACCAATCTCGACATTTTCTCATTTCATTCGAAGGAAACGGCGGCTGAAGCGCATCGAGAGCTAGATAAAATTAACATTCCTCGCAAATGACGATAATTCGGTACGTAATCAGACATTATTACACTGCTGAAAGTGTACCACGCTACAATAAAATCACTAACATGTCAAACGGGTTTGTTTACCAAGTCTCAGCTTGGTTCATAAAGTTTTTAATATGTCGAAATCGACCAGCGCTCACCTCTGGCGCCATGTATTGACAAATAGCAGGAAGTTTGTTGCGCGCCCAACACTTTTGAGTCATTTAATGCGAATTACATTTGTGGATCACGTTCCATTTTTTGAAAGTTATTTCATTTCGTTCGAATTGGAGGAGGTCGAGACTAAAAATTGAGCATCGAATACTCTTTAGATTTATTATTCATAAGACATTCATCGAATAAGCTATCAAAGATTTGCTCTTTCGCAACACAAACACAATATTCTTGATCCCCGCTCGGAGCTCGGACCTGTTTCCTGTCACGCAGCTGCGCTGTTGTCAATGCTGAACAATTTCCACTGCCGCAAGCATCCGAACTCATGATAATAATTTGAAAATCATCTTTCGTGCACCCTCGCCGGACTTGGGTCAGGATTTGCAAGTCTCCGGCGTTTGAAATATGGTTCTGGGAAGCATACAACAGGCCAGACCAGTCGTTGAGCATCGTTGCATTCACTTCTGCCCCCGAGCTCACAATCCGGAAACCGATGAAAGAGAATGGAAATTGCTGAAATATGTGGAAGATAAATTCTTGTCTTTATAAGCTTTCCCCTTCGATGAGCGTCGTATCCCGTTACGTCCGATCTTCCGGCCCAAGTTAAGATGTTGTACTACCACTGCATGCCTTTTATTAAGGCCATTACAAGGCGATACAGCTCGTTAGGGAAGGCAGAAAGTTTTCCGTGTCTATGGCCGGGAATGCACAAAGATTTGGTCATTTCTCAGTTAAGGAAGTTTGAATAGACACCCAGCGCCATTTGGCTAACTTCCCTGTGGGCTGGACGCTGGACGGTCGCAAAGTTATGACGTGAATAGAATTCCCAGGTAAGTGATTTTCTAAAACAAAGGCACAAAACGTGTGGGCAGAGGCTTTATGTTTTCTGATTTATTGGGTACAATGCAAACTATTAGTTGTGTGGTCGTGTAATTAAGTTGGTAAATTGATAAAATGCATAAAGAAATGAGAAAAGGGTGTGAGATTAAAGAGTTTAGAGTTTGTATTCATTACTTTGCGATAAATGTTAGAGTGATCCTGGCAACATGGCTAACAAAACAAACGCACATTAAATCGGTCCGTAAATTTTTCATAAAATTCACTTGTATTTTCGCTCTGGAAGTTATAAAAAGTTGAAAAATCTCAAGTTTATGGAGTGTCGCGTGTGTAAGATACAAATTAATTATAGTGGAGTGAAAATTAGAAGATCAAAAATGGAATTGATTATGCAGTATAAATTGGCACAGAAGATATAGTTCGCTCGCCATTCGTGTACGCTTTCATTTCTACCAAGTAAACGGTAGTGTTAGTGAATTGAGAGTGAAGTGGAAGCCGTAAATTGAGAAGAAAAGGGCTTTATCACGCAGCAAAGAGCAAACCTTTTTGCTTCAGCTGGCTCGTAAAATGCAACTGGAAAGACAGGAATCAGAAGCTAAGTATTGGTGTTGATAATATTTTACATTTACAGTGAAACTGTGAGGCCTGAAACTTGCTGGACGCCGGCGCGGGCGGTCCGGTAGGATTCTTGCCGTAGGTTGGTGAACAGATCTACTTACGGCTGTTTATTGAGCTGCGGCGGGAGTCTCGCCCGATCGCTCGCTTTGGCGTTCGACGTGTTTCAGGCCTGACTACCTATGTTAACGAACACAACTTTTCTTCCATTCGATTTGAACAGCATAGCGAGAGAGAATTTGTTTTTTTCTGCCTTTTGTGCTGCGTGGTGATTAGTGCATTCGTGTACATTTGTGTTGGCTGCGTGTGAGGCGTGAAGAGAGATGATGGTTGCTTGGATTGAAGTTTGCTTGTGTGTGTGTGTGTGTGTGTGTGTGTGTGTGTCGAAACATGATGAAGTCGATGCGAAGTGTTGCCGTGTTTTCAACAATTTGTTCGACATGCGTGCGCAGTAGGATTGCTCATTATTTTCATTTTTCATGAACCTGAAACTAAAATTCAATTTATGATTTCGTAGCTTTTGAACGAATAGTGTATTCTAGGATGATTATGTTCAATTCGTGTGAGTCGGGCCAACATGAGTCCACACTGACCACACCAACTAATCGTTATTAGTTTAACATTTTGTCAAAAAGCTTTGCTTAGTTCGGTCAAAAAATATTTGTACATATACACTTTTTTGAATAGTTAAGTTGGAAACATACAACACGCCGTCCATGATATTCGCATTTCAATTGTGATCAGTTTGGTATTTTGCAAATAAACTTAGAACTCTACTTTGTTTCGTATCCATATTTGCCTTTTTATGAACTTGTAGTAATTAGTAGTAACTAGCATTGATCTAACATTTGCTTCCTTTATTTGACCGCCAGGTGTCAGTATTGATTAGCATGCAGGCGCGAATAAATTATTATCTGATGTACAATTGCGACTGATTCTGATCAGTAGCTCAAGCTCATTAGATCAAGCTCAAATTCAAGCTATCTGATCCATTCCAAGTCTTTACGGGTATTTTATTCGATGGTACGCTCCAATTTTATGATTTAACTAGCTTTTGGACGAATGTTGCAAAACCTGAACAACATTTTTTAAATCTATTTTGAAAATCTCGTTGGTCGGTATAACATCTTACCATGCGACTGAATGTTGATAGCGATTGTTTTGGCATTTTGTAAATGAACTTCTAACTCTGTTTTGTTTGATATGCATATTGGCATTTTTCTAAGTTTTCTTGCTTTGAAGGCATGCAACTCTGCCAGTTTTTATACTCAGTAGGTATTATAGTTTATATAAAATTTTCCGCGAAGTCCACGTTTTTAGGCAAATATTCTTAGCCGGTAACCCTGGTCGGTTTTCTTCCCCGTACCGCATTATTACTCAAGACAAGAATGGTGCATGAGTAACCTAGTTTTACATTAGTATTTGCGCGCGGTATTTTGACCGCGCTCAGTGTGACTATCCTCATACATCGGTTTCGAAGTCCGATAACCACGCATCAATGATCTTACATCGTACAACGCTCGGGTGTGCCTCGTATTGGCTCTTTGGTCAGAGACTTTTCCCCCTTACTCGCTTTATCGGTTATTTGAGCGCTTATCCATCATGCCACGAAACAACGCGGTATGATATTTTTCACTGGTACCAGTAGTTTGCTTAGTTTGCGTTTGGCGTGCGTTTGTTGCGTTTTACGAAATCCATTCGTTTCAAGGTAAATTTAAAAAGCTCACAGGATGAAACGCGAAGTTTAGTGTGATACAAACTGTTAATGATTGGTAGGTTGCTGAAGATAACTAGAAACTTCAATTCTCCTGTATGCCGATGCAGCGATCGTGGCGTGGTTCTATTTATATCGTCTCCTGGTGGCCGGTTGCCCAGAGACCGAGAAGTAACCATATCGTGCGCGAATTTGTGTAGAAAGGATCGCACCATCAACCTCGATGGATCCAGATCAATTCCTTTCCACTAACACTAATTCCTTCCTTTGATACTTGTGGATGATGCAGAGGATTCCTCGGTCTCTAGTAGCAACAAGTATTAAACTAACATTCCCGATATCCCTTCCTCGATTGATCTGCATTGGGCGTGGCCAGCTACGTTATTGATCAGTGAAAAGAAAGATCACCAGGAATTGTACACTGAAAATGGCTTGCTACTCCTAAGCACCATTTTGACGGTTCTTTGTGCAATTTCAGCTGATTCTGGTCAATCGCGGGCAACACACGGGCGATCAAATATGCTATGCTATGCTATTACTTTGCGATAAATGTTAGATGCACAATCGTTTTTCAGGCCTACGTCAAATAATTATTTATCTGTTTTTGTTGACCTCGATCCTCTTTCTACAAGCAACATCGTGGAAGAGAATAATTACAACGAAAAATCATTAGCAAGAGAATAATTATTTAGCTTTTACAATCCATGAATATCATGAATTGAGTTCAAATAGTATCTATTGGCAACAATTTTTTAGTTTCTGAGACAAAAATGTCTTAAAATTTGAATATTCTGTGTTTGTCAATTTCGTTTGCCTTTTATCAAAACAACAATGCAAGGAATTTGTTTCTGGAATTAAGTCGAATCCGACGGCAAACGATACTTCAACGGAAGAGTGACAGTGCATGCAAACTATTGTTATTTACCTCCCAGTAATATATACACTAATATTCATTACCAAACACAGTCCAAAGATTTAATTAATTAAATATGTAATTTTAATCATAGCTTTCCGAACCACGTTCTGGGTGCTTGTTGTGTTAGGACTTAACTTTCGAAGCATCGAGTAAGCTTTGAAGCAAACACACACACGAGACCCCGGATTCCTGGTAACGAGAGTCTGTACATACGGGGGTAGCCTTCATCCACCGAAAGTGTTTAATAATGCAAATTTAGTCACAACATATTTTCTCTTGCGTCCAGCCCGGAGCGGAAGCACGTTTCCCGTATTCTTGCGCTTGCAGTAGATGCCCGGTGGAGCGGAATTTTGTTGCATAATTAGCACCTTTCTGTTTGTATCAACACGTTCATAATATTGTAACACACTCAGACCCAAGAGCAACAGCAAGCGAAAGCTGGCTGTAAGTTGCTATTGTTGTTCTTGCGAAACTCCGGAGAGTATCCCCGGAATTGGAATTAGCGGAATGAAAGTTTTTTCGGAACACTGCGACGAAAACTTTCAATGAAGCACGCTCCGAGCACCACAAAAAGTGTTCTGTTCTGTTTAGAATCTTAAAGATACCACGTAACAAGAATTAGCCAAATTAGTGTTGGTATTAAAGAAATCTTAACTTAAAAGGTGTACATAAACTATTTTTCTCATTTGAACCCGAGTTTCAACTGTAACCTGAATATTTTATAAAAATCTCGCTTTTAATAGAAATTATAGACTTCCCATGAACTCAAATCACTAAATATTTCTTTCTACTTCCGAAGGCCGAAATATGACATGGTTATAACCATATTGTTGCACGCATCCGGTATTTTTTATTCAGTGAATTTTGAATGGTTCTGTAGATTTGCAGATTTGTATCGGTTCCAATTTATGTTTAGGAAGACATCACAGCTCTAATTTTCAACTCTCCTGCTGGAACTTGAGTGTCTTTTTATGTCATCCGAACAAATAAATCAAAATTTCAAAGTAACCGTTAGGGAGCAATATAGGACCTTGTTTTATATTTTTAATTTCTAGGATGTGGAAAATCGAATTATGATTGTATGGTAAGTGCATATAAAACTACAAACATTCGATTGTCGCATATTTCCTATTACAAGGATGTATAATGTTACTTCTGTTTTAATCAATTTTATTTTTGCATAAGATTAATGCAATACAGAAATACTAAAGCAACGCAGGAATATTGAAACAATATATAAAAATTAAAGCAATAACAATATGAAAAAAAAATTAATTCACCTAGTGGTCAGACCCTGCCTTTCTCATTCAAACTTATTATTTGTAAAAATAGATTTACATGAACGCTTCAATTCAATAAATGTATATAAACTTTTTGGGTTCTAAAATAATGATGTTGTAATAGAAGTATAAAATATGAAATTTGACGCAATGTAAATGCTCAAAAAATAGCGAACCAAAAGAAATGACTCTTAATTTCGAACAATTCAATCTCGTGGGATACCGGGAACATTCAAATGGTACGATACCACATATAAATTATATTGTGGCCACATATATTGATCAAAGCAGGTATAGTTTTAAATAGCCTTTGAATTTCTTTTCTTTCCATAACTTTTGAACCACATATCAGATTGTTATGAAATTTGTTATTTGTAAGTTTGAGAGATGACTCGTTCGTATGACACTAGTTATGTTCAAATAAGTCGTGTAATCTTTGAGATAATAGAATTTCGTTGTTTTATTAACAATTTAATACATAAAAGTTGCTTAGTTCGATTATAATCAAATGAAATGGGAACGTATAGGGCAGCCAAACTTTGAAACCACGTGTTAATTCATAATTCATCAGTCAACCCTTAACTAGCCCGTTCATCTGATAATACTATTGATCAAATCGGTTGTGTACTTTCTGAGATAATGAAGTTTCGTGATTTTCACAATTCGGTACATTACAGACGAAGTTACAGTTCACTTAGTTCAGTTACAGTAAAATTCAATAGGGTGTTATGAGTCAGCTAGACCTTTCATTTGACACTAATTTCGTGAAAATCGGTTCAGCCATCTCTGAGAAAAGTGAGTGAGTTTATGTATTCTTCGAAATATGTTTCTTTTCATAGCTAGATTTCACATTTTCAAAAAAATCAATAGGGTCTTATGGGGTAACTAGACCTTTCATATGACACTGATTTTGTGAAAATAGGTCCAGCCATCTCTGAGAAACATGAGTGAAATTAAACAGTATTCAGAAGACGTTACTTTTCATAACTTTTGAACCACACGTTCAATCTATATAAAATTCAAAAGTTAAGGGTTTTTAAGATAGCCCGTTCATTTGATACCAATTTTATTGAAATCGGTTGTGTGGTTTCTGAGATATTGATGTTTCGTGATTTTTACATTTTTAAACATAACCTCTGAAATAAAAATCCAATTACAATGAAATTTAATAAGGTCTTATGGGGCAACTAGAACTTTCATTTGAATATAATTTCATTAAAATCTGTCCAGCCATCTCTGAGAAAAGTGAGTGAAAATAAAAATCAGCACATACACACACACACACATACATACAGAACTGAGTCGAGTGATATATGCCATTTGGCCCTTTGGAGCACTTTCATATCTTCGGTTTTGCAAGTGATTGCTATACCTTTCTAGGAGAAAGGCAAAAAGTTAAAAAAATTATTAATTAGGAGTAAAATATTCGTGCTGAAGAAATAGCGAAATAAAAGAAATGACTTTGAATTTCGTACACTTCAATCACGAGCAATACCGGGAACGTACGAATAGCATAATACAAAATTTGAATTTTGTTGAGGCCATATGTTTTGATCAAAGCGGTTACAGTTTTTAATAGTCTTTGAATTTCGTATCTTTTCTTATTTTTAAACCACATATCAAATTGCTATGAAATTTCTTACTTGTGAGTTTGAGGGACAACCCGTTCAAATGACACTAGATATGTTCAAATAAGTCATGTGATCTTTGAGATAATAGACTTTCGTTGTTTTTATAATTTAATACATAACGGTTGGAATTAAAATACGATTATAGTCAAATAAAATGGGAACCTATAAAAAAGCCAAACTTTTCATGTGACACTAAAATTGTTGAATTTAGTCCAGCCATTTTTGGGAAAACGAGTGAATTTGAAAAGTCACCGGAACATGTTTTTTTTTCACAATTTTTGAACCACGTGTTTCATCACTATAAAATTCATCAATTAACCTTTTACTAGCCCGTTCATTTGATACCAATATTGTTCAAATCGGTTGTGTACTTTCTGAGATAATGAAGATTCGTGATTTTCATATTTTGATACATTACAGACAAAGTAACAGACCGATTACATTGAAACTCAATAGGGTGTTATGAGTCAGCAACACCTTTCATTTGACACTAATTTCGTGGAAATCGGTTCAGCCATCTCTGAGAAAAATGAGTGAGTTTAAGTAGTCTTCGGAATATGTTTCTTTTCAAAGCTGGATTTCACATTTTTAAACATAACAGGCAAAGTAATAGTCCGATTGCAAAAAAAATCAATAAGGTTTTATGGGGTCATTAGACCTTTCAAATGACATTGATTTTGTGGAAATCGGTTCAGCCATATCTGAGAAACATGAGTGAGATTAAACACTCTCCAGAACACGTTTCTTTGAATAACTTCTAAACCACATGTTCAATCTTCTTGAAACACAAAAGTTAAGGGTTTTTTAAGTAGCTCGTTCATTTAAAACCAATTTTGTTAAAATTGGTTGAGTAGTTTCTGAGATATTGATGTTTCGTTATTTTCACATTTTTAAACATAACCTCTAAACTAAAAATCCGATTGCAATGAAAATCAATAGGGTCTTATGGGGCAACTAGACCTCTCATTTGCAATTAATTTCATGAAGATCGAGAAAATCGAGTGAGATTGGGAGAGCGTTACATACACACACACATACACACACACACATACACACACACATACACACACACACATACACACACACACACATACAGAAAATGCTCAGCTCGTCAAACTAAGTCGATTGATATACGAGATTCGACTCTTTGGAGCACTTTTATACCTTTGGTTTTTCCAGTGATTGCTATACCTTTCTAGGAGAAAGGCAAAAACGATCTGAAACGAACATTTTGACGTTGGACTAACGTCAACGTAAGATTTAGTCGTTATTGTATAACTGATTGCTGTAGCGAGAGGACGGTTGACTCTTAATGGAAACTGGAAACTGACTCGATCCGCAGCCAATAGAGCAGCAACAGTGACTCATTCGATCGAAGACGGACCAACCGGCATCGTATCACTGCACAGCAATGCTGAACTTGTCCGGGCATTTTAGTATTATTGTCCGGGTTTATGCATTCAGCCACTGCTAATTGCTCTGAGTGTGCTCCAAATCATATTTGAAAAAGTTGATATCTTCTTCTGTAACTTGCCAAAACCTTCATAACAACAATAAAAACTACGAAAAAAATGTATTAAGTTAAGTTCTTGCTATTCTTTGTGTTAATTTTTCAACCTCGGTCGGTGCAACTATCGAAAATGTTATACTTTCCCTGCCATTCTCTCGCTTGAGATTTTTTGTTTTGCGACACGCCTGTGGCATTATACTCTCTCAGCTTTCTTTGGCTTTTTTTTTGGGTTTGCTACCGCGACCATATATCAGATCTATTGTAGCTTTTTTCTTTTTTTCCTATGATCAGAGTGAAGAATTACTATGAGAAGTAACCCTTAGCCCTTGGTTTAGGTAAGGTCTCAATTGGGTGTTTTGTGACGTATTATAAGGACAAGATATCCAAATTTTTTAAGGACTATAACGATCTCATATCAAAAAAACTCTTTTGTTAAAAAGTGATGTACAGATGCATAAAAAATATGCTGAAGACTCGATACCTCCATTACAAAAACGATAAATATCATCATTAGCCTATCCAATTAGTTTCATATAATAAAGGGTGATTTTTTTGCTATTTGGTTTTTCGTGTATTCAGATTTGACAGTTCACGCGGGAATTCTGACAACTGTCAAAGTCTAATGTACTCAGTTTGGTTTGCCATTTCACCATGAACAGACTTACGCCTGAACAACGCTTACGAATAATCGAATTTTATTACCAAAATTCGTCCTCTGTGAAAAATGTTTTTCGCGCATTAGGACCATTTTTCATTTCTGGTTAAATGGGTATGTTAATAAGCAAAATTGCCGCATTTGGATCGAAAAGCAACCAGAGGCAATACAAGAATCGCCAATGCACCCAGAAAAATGCACGGTTTGGTGCGGTTTACACGCTGGAGGCATCATTGCTCCTTACTTCTTCAAAGATGATCAAAATCGCAACGTTACGGTCAATGGCGCTCGCTATCGCGCGATGATTTCTGATTTTTTTGCCGGAAATGGAAGTGCTGGGTCTTTTTGACATGTGACATACTGCGAAATGAGTTCGGTGAGCAATTCATCTCACGAAATGGACCGGTGAATTGGCCGCCTAGATCATGCGATTTAACATCGCTAGTTTTTTTTGTGGGGCTACGTTAAAGCGGCTATTACACGAAGCAAATATTTGCATAAAATGACAGTTATTATTTGTTTGTCCGTGTAATACCAAAATATTATTTGCGAAAAATTATTTGCTGTTGTATTTGCTAAATAAAATATTAGCAAAGGTTTGCTTTGTCTAATGTCTTTCTTTGCTAGTAAATTCACGACTGAGCGAATATTTGGTTGAATTTTTTCATTGTTCATACCGAAATCGGGTATGAGCAAACTACAGGAAATGAGTATCAATGTGTCAAATCAGTTTTTCACGTAGCAGACTAGCCAGTGCGATATTTTATGATATGCTTGAAAAATTATTCACTTAATACGATAAATTTTGCTCACTCAAAACGATAAATATTGTTGGGTTGCAAAAAAAAATACTAATTAATAATTTTTGAGACTGTAATTTACGGAATTGTCTATGGTTTGTGATTGCAACGTGAAAACCTTCGAGTGTTTATTTTGTAATTTTGAATTCACTGCTGCTATTGATTGGACTGCATTGAATCCGAAAACCATTCCACCAATGACAAAATTTTGTTTGACATCGGTTCAACTTGAAGATTAGTGGTAGTTTTATTGTCGTTTTTGTATTTTAAATACAAATTATTAATAAAATACAAAAATAAAAAAAAAATACAAGTCAGTTTTTCCTTCTATCAATTTTATCTAATAAACAAAACAATTATTACACGAAATTTGAATAATTTATTTATATACGACCATATTGAAAATTAATTTCCCCTTCATGTACAAAATATTGGGATTATCCATCACGTAGTTGTTTGTTAGGTAACAGATACCTACAGTGCGTGCGACATACTTCGAGTGGGTAAAAGCTATTCAACGTATTGTTAACTCTACGCCAATCACCATCAATGACACTTCTTTGCTCGTCGTAACCATCGTAGGATTAAAATAAATTCTGCTTCGTATCATAAGGTACCTAGTTGTGGAGAGCGTAGCAAGAAATATTGTGATTTTCATATAGTATTGTAATGATTTCTAACCTTTATAATTATAATAAACATTTCCTTAATGTGCTGGGGCTTTCATCACGATGTGATTTCCGTCTGTAGGCCGATGCAATGAGAAAAATTCCATCTATTGTTGTAATTTTCAGCTAATTTTCTTCAGTTTATGAAAATTATGACATAAATAACATCGTTAATTGTTGAGCTAAAAGATGTTTGAGAGAATTTTACCTTAAAAAATCAGGCTTCAAAGCTTTGTATATTGCGTCAAAAACTTCGGGAATTATTGTTGATTGTGGGATACGAAAGAGATATTGTAACGACTTGAAACTATCACCTGTTGCATCAAAGCGCAATGTGAGAGCTAGCGTTTCACCGGCAGAAATAGCTTCTCACATATTTGAATCCAGCTTTTTGATTCATGGATATACCAATTCCAAGAGGGTGTGAAAATCGTCTATGTTCATGCGCAGAAAGTTCTGATATAACAGCGGCCCCTCATCTTCGAGCTCTCGAAGAAGTTGATTGTAGAATCCTCGGTCTTTTCGTCGTTTCACCCAATCACGCACCCACACACTGCGCATCCGACGACGTTTCCGATTCTCACCATTTCCAACGCAAACCAACAGCGAATCTTCTCCTTCGAAATTAGCCATTCTCACTTAAAACAAAACATATAATGTCGAACACTACCGTTATTGAACCAAAACCACTAAAACACAGAAACAATGTTTTCGATTGACAGTTGAATTATTGCGCTGCGAATGAAAACTAGATTTGCTTCATACTTTTCGCATCGTGTAATAGCATAGCAAATAAATTCACCATAAAATGAACAAAGAGACTTTGCTAGCATTCAAGCAAACAGGTTTTGAGGTAAATATTTGCTGTAGTGTAATACCATAACAAATATATTTGCTAGTAGAAAAAATTTGCGCAAATAAATCCGGTATCAAAAACAACAAATATTTGCTTCGTGTAATAGCCGCTTAAGTCTCTCGTCTATGCGGATAAGCAAACAAAAATTCCAGCCTTGGAAGACAACATTACACGCGTTATTCGCGAGATACCAGCCGAAATGCTCGAAAAAGTGACCCATAATTGGACTTTTCGTATGGACCATTTTAAACGTAGCCGTGGCCAACATTTCAATGAAATTATCTTTAAAAAAGTAAATGGCATAAACCAATTTATCGGCTCAAATAAAGATTTCATGCAGTGTTGTAATTTTTATGCGTTTTTTATTTCAAGAAAAACCAAAATTTAAAAAAATCACCTTTTATTTTGCTAGACGGTGCCCTGTAACTAAACCTATGGGTCATTCCATACGAAGTGTATATGCCACTTGGACACGACCATCACGGATTTGGCTCAAAGCTGGGGGAATTATTCATCTAGGTTCACTATGAAAAAATCTCAATTTTGGTGTCGATTGGAATACCTCCCGCTCTGTGGGACCCCCCTCTTTGTGACAAAGTCAGGCAATTTTTGTTCAAAATTCCGTTTTTCTTTTTCTTACAATTCATAGATGTAGGACGTCCGCAAAATACTGATAGATGATTTTTAAAGAAAATAAACCAAGGAATCCAAAAAATATATAATTTTTGACTGGAAGTGTTACCAGATAGATATTTTTTGTATTTGAAAACTAAATTTACATTTTTCGGCAAATGCAGCCATTTTTATTTTAAATTTGATGTTCATCGTGTTCCTTGGAAAATTTCAATTTGGATTTGAATTTCATCGTGTTCCTTGGAAAATTTCACGTAAGAAAAAACTATCATCCCGAGGTAATATGAGCCAATCTCGAGATATAACATTTTTACGAAAATAGTTGTAAATTTCGTAATTAATTTATTTCATAGTTTATAGCCGTAAGACACCAGAAAAATAGTGATGAGTGAATTTTGAAGAAAATAAACCAAGGAAACCAGAAAAAATATTGTTTTTGACCGGAAGTGTTGCCAGATAGATTATTTTTCTATTTTAAAACTAAATTGGCATTTTTCGGCAAATGTAGCTGAGTTTATTTTAAATTTGAAGGTTTCATCGTGTTTTTCGGAAAATTTTACATAAGAAACACTTATCACCCCGTGCTAATATGAGCCAATCTCGAGATATAGCATTTTTACAAAAATGGTTTTAAATTTCGTAATTAGTTTTTCGTAAAAATGCTATATCTCGAGATTGGCTGGACGAGAGAAATTTTTTTTCTAAGCCTAAAAGTCACACCTTCTATTCCCGTTCATTTTGGCATCCTCGCAAACTGCATACATTGCCCGCTTTACTAAACTCAAAATGTCAGTCATATGACAAAAATGAAATTAGTTCGTAAAGTAAACTTAAAAAGTGTTTGTAAAGGTTCATAGTGATTTTACCGGAGGCCGGCTAGAAATTAACTTGGGCACTAGAAAGCTAACGTTTGAAACAAATACCAAGTCTTCATTTCAAACAAGAATGGTATTTATCTGTTTCGCGTGAAACTTATGCACTCTTACATCTTTCATTAGAATTATGAGAGATCTGAACTTGAGTTCTCCATGGGAGCAACATAGGACCTTCCATATTCTTAAACTCCAGAAATTGTGTTAGCGAAGTCAATTCTGATTTAATGTGCACAAAAAACAAGATTAAATCACATAAAAAATAAGAATACACTAAGGTCTTTTTTACGCGGGGATGCGTTCCAAGTATGTACGGAACCGCTTTTTTAGGTTGCAAATATGACGCAGAAAATCGTCCTGAAAGGTTTGAATCTTGTTTTAATATGATAGTGGTCAATCTGGAGACCAAAATGCAATATTTTAAATTTTGAGTATTTACACCAACAATTGTGAAAACTGATATATGATCACTCGTGGCCTAAAACGAAAAACGAGATTGAAATGAGGTCGATATCTTGTATCGTTTGTGAGTTATGGAGGAAAGCAATCCGCGTAAAAAACCGCGTAAAAAGACCTTACTGTATTCGATTACCGCATTCTGGTTTTGAAGTCCTCCGGCAGGTTTCTGATATAGAGTGTGAATGAAAATTTTAAATCACAACATGTTCTAAGCTTTGTTTAATTTCAAATTTGAATACCGTGGTGGACCGAAACCCGTACAGTATCGAAATCCGTACACCTTAATGTTTTTCGTCAGTTTTAAGCATTATAAAAATGAAAATTCATATGATAGTTACATGTACAAACATGTAACGATCCAGCACGGTAACTCGGTTAGCTTCCAATGAATTCACTTCGTCTTTACAGTAATCGATTGGAAAATTAGTTACGCGGCCATCAGAATGCAAAAATTGTAATTTTGAAAAATGTCAAGCATTGTTTTGAACGCAGATTTCGACCAATCAGAGCTGAGCTCAAGGTCATATACCATCCAAAATGGGTATTTTCGGAACCGGTATTATATTCTGAGACCGAATATTGGCCCAAAACGCCATTTAAAACTACAAGATGGTGTCCTGCGGTTTCTGGAGAATAGCCTAAAATCACCGAATTACACCAAATGTGGGCGAATAATCCCCATGTTGAATTACGATATCAAATAATTTTTTACTGAGTCTAATTTGCAGACCCTTTAATATCTTCTCAATCGGTAAAAACAATAGTAGGAGGTTGTGTGTAAAAACGGCCGCATGACTGCACGCACACAGTATTATGGAAAAAAGTAGGCAGAGCAACCAAGTTTAATCTCCCGTACTGTGTGTGCTGTTACCAGGAGAGATAGCCAAGTACGCTGGGTCCGAAGCTGAAGCTATTACGAAATACACTAGCTCAAAGTGAACTGTTTCGTTCCTCCTGGCAAATACAAATTACAACTGGCATTTCTCATGGCCACAAATACGTTCTTGAAACAATGCTGAGTTTTCTAACCTTGCAAATTATGAAATATGCAGTTCTACAATTATTTCAAGCGATTGTAAAGTGACGCTAAAATTGTTTTTCACTAAATGCGATCATATTTTAACTATCGAGCTAGTTTGAATTAAAATTGTTTGTTTAAAATTTGTTTGTTTTTGTTATCGAATATGTATGTGTAATACAAATTAAACAACAACTACACAACTCAGAAAAATTGATAAGTTTAAAATATTCCATTGATGTGTCACAATGTAAAGAAAATATAAACACAGTAAAAGATAAAGAAGAGACAATGGTGAAGGAATTAAAATATCTTCGATCGTTACCTTTGCCGTCTGCGGTCGAAAAATGAACAATAAGCATAAGAGCGAGTTTTCAAAGTTTTATCATTGTTAGCAACGTTCTGGTGAGTGACAGGAAAATAATAATTACAGTCATACCTCAATCTCGGTATAACGTAACTTGATATAACAATACCTTTTTAATTGTCTCAGAATAAGATTACAGCAGTTGTTTTTGGGGTAATATGTTCCGAGTAAATGTTTTTAGTAAGTTTCGAAACCGATAAGTACTGTAAAATGGGGTAATATTAATCTTTTTTTTTAATGTTTTGTGACCGTCTATGTTTGTCCACAAGAATAGTCATTAAGAAGCGTAGAAACGCTTATTTACACTGCTAGGTGAAAAATACTACAAGGTGTACAGCCCTAGGGTTGATTGAAACGGTGACGTGGAACTAATCATTGTAATTAAAAAGATTTTTAGTAACAAAGTCCGCAAACAGAATTAATTCGTTTGTCTAGTGACTTACGTATTTTCATTCACATCCTCCAAATTTTTTTTTAGAAATATATTAAGTTGCAAAAATGTTCGATTCTTGTTGAGTAATTTATGGTTTTTATGGTAACCATATTCACGAGATAGACTTTTAATCGCCATCAGAGCAAATTTTCGTATGCAATAGTCAATTTATGTGTGAAAACAAAAGCAAAAATATTTCCTTCCTTTACTTCCGCAAGTAAAAACCAAACCAATATCAACAGAGTCGTCAGGGCCAATTGCAGTTTTTCTCTGATTGCACGCGAACAAAAGTTGTGTACCGCTGCAATGATAGACGACGAAAAACCAGCGGCGCACTGTTCCACATATACTGTATGGTACTGTTACTTTTAGCAGCATAATTTCTTTCAAGACATCAGTTTTTATTACGCTCTAACGGCAGGTTCGAAAATTGTTTAAGAAAAAGGGTTTATAAAACTTTTCGAAAAATCTTTACCTTCGAGACATCAAATTAGTCTAAGCTCATGGAAGCAAATATAAATTGACGGGGAGATTCTGTCAATTTTTTTTTGAAACTGATACAAAGAATATGACAAGGAATGGTCGGTGTCTATCATTGTCGTCTGTGCTAGGAATTCTCGCATGTGATTGGTTCATTATTCGCGTAAATTTGTCCTTGGAACTTTTATCAATTTTCACCGCTTAACAATGAAGTGGTAGTGATAATTAGCGTGTTATTAAACTGTCCCACATTTCATTCATCCAGCAACATATTGGTTAATGTTATCATGTGATTATGCTGTTATTATCGTTTGAAATCTGGCGGAGCATTTGCCAGTTTCATACCCAATTTTACAGAGTGCATCTCAGTATAGAAAACAAAGACGTGGTTCTACGTCAAAAACAAGTTTTCGTGCAAAAATGTGGTTTTGTGCTCCGACATAACGTAACGAAAAAAAAGTTGCCTTATATCGAGGTATGACTGTACTTTAATTAAATAATAAATTAAAGTAAGACGTATTCTACGTCAAAAAAACTAGTTCATAATTTTTCGATCACCAAACAAACTTATCTACAATTCTTGCAGTGTATGTTTACATTATGGATGAGGACCTGAAAAATATTTTTGACGTAGAGCTACGTTCTTCTTTAGCCTACCACATAGGGATGTAAATAGGAAAACTATTACCGAAAAGGGGACGAAATATGTCCCTTTTTAAATGCTTATAAATCGGTTTGTTTTCAACCGATTTCCTTCATTTTTGCAGCAATTGTTTGGAAAATTATACACGCATCCACCAAAATGTAGAAAATTGTTGATTGATTATGCAAACTATTGTACTATTGATAATTGTCAAGCCTTGTTTAAACAAAAATTACGTCCTCTAATAGGTCGTTATATGATTGCTTCCCAAGCACGGTCGACAGAATCATATACCTTGCAAATCAAAACATGCTATTTGGCCTATATAAGAGCCTGTTTCTGCCGAAGCCGCTTATAATAGTTCTAGACAGCGACAACAGCAGTCGTCCTCCCGCAGCAGCAGCACTAGCCCTCTGGTTGGACACCACGTCTCAGGAGCAGCGCGGTTCTTCTCAGCGTGCCTCGCCAGACTGCCATTATTCCCACGTGTTAGGGCAGCATGAAGATCGTCATCACCAAATCCAATTTTGAACAGCAAAATGCCTTTTTTCAAGGCAAATAAACAAGTCATTGAAAGTTAATAATTTTTGACAACGTAAGCAAGCATACTGTGCGGATTCTAGCAGTTACATCTGTCGCGGCCGTCTAATTTACAGAAGGTGAAATAGCTTCCACAGTGCATGTTGTCCGTGTATCTTAACTCCCCCACTGTTGGGGCAGCACGAAGGTTGCGATCAGCAACCGATTTTGAACAGTAAAATGATTTTTTCGAGGCAAAAAAAAAAACAAAAAATATTGTGAATACTATGGGGATTTATGCCGTGGGGACGATTTGGGATATTGCTTAGTTGAAATGATGGGATAATAGATAAATGGGTTGATGGATATGGGATTTCCCATAACCACGTGAAGGTTCCCGACCACAGACATAAATTTCGTACTCAACACGGCACAAAATGTGAAAATTTTTTTTTACTCCAAGTAGTGCAGTATTACTTTGTAGTGTTGTATTATTCTCGTACGATAGGGGCCGTTCAATAATTACGTAAGCATATTTTTCCACTTTTTCAATCCCCCCTCCCCCCCTTGTAAGACATCGTAAGATTTTTTGATACCCCCCATCCCCCCTAGTAAGATCTTACTATATATACTAAATATAGATTTTTATTATAGTTTTATCATCCTGAAGCAAGCACAATACTTCTTTTTCTTTTCTGTCTCTGATTCGAGTTAATCGGCCTTCCGTAATTTTCTTTTTATGATTTTTACCATCCACACTTTCATGAACATGGTTTTTGAATAGTTCCATCAACAATGTTTTTCTTACGTAAGATAATCAATTCACCCCCCTCCCTCCCCTGTAAGATAGTGTAAGAAAATTGCACCCCCCTCCCTCCCCCCCCTACTTGCTTACGTAATTATTGAACGGCCCCATAGACTCCCAGCCTTTATTGAGGAATCAATCAAAAGTTTAGTAGTGAAGTAAGATGTCAAAGTATATGTGTGTGTGTGTGGAACCTCTCTAGAACCCACTGTCTGGCAGTGATATAGTGAAAAAAAGACAGTTGCAATTATATTTCAATTCTGCAACTATCTTAGTTTCGGGTTCTAGAAGGTGTTAGCTCTACCGACCTTCCAAAGACCCTTTACAGAATGACTGAGTACTTGCAGTACATTCCGGAGTAATTTTCCAATCGGTAAGCCCCGCCTCAAAATAATATTAGAATCTTACAGATTTTATTATTATTTTCAGGCTTTCAATTCGTTTGATACATTTATATCAAAAAATTTGACCCGTATTTAATAGCATGTTATATTTAGTGCCAATTAGTAAAATGAATAAATTTTACCATTTATACGTACCAAAATATAACCTATGTATGTACCAAAATATTACCTAAAAGCTGATGACAAATTGCTAAACTTGTAATAAATAATGTGTCAATCGGTCGCCTACGCAATTGCTACAATAAGAACTTAAAATAATAATGATAAATTAAGAAATATAAGCAAAAAAAGACATTTATTTGCAATGCATTTGCTTCATTTATGGTGGAAACCGCAGCACTGTCTGTCCACTCGGACCTGCACACAAGCTTGCATGCAAGCCTTAATGTGGGAAGCAAGCGACGCTCGTTCCAATTGTCACTTTCTATGCATAAACAATTTTGAAAGTAACAAAAATATCACTTTTAAACTACCTCCCGCATGTTCACTATACTTATCTTCAGCCGCATCGTTTTAATGTTCACTTCCTCTATCACACGGGATTCGGTAGTCCCAATTGCATCACTAAAATTAGTTTTTTTCTACGACCCGATACAGGATTGACTCTACACTTCTCAAAGCAGTGTTCATCAATCCTTTCATTCGTAATACCCTTTAAACACACTGGACTCTGAACGAAGGCTTCTCGACTATGACTACAACACGAATTACACTTTCCACGTATTATGAATCACGACAAAACGCGACAACTTCGGACGCAATAAACGAAGACAAAACCCGCTGCAAACGACCGTGGCGCCAATCCCATATGCTAATTCAGCTATTTCATCGAATAATCTTCACGGCACGGCATCAAGTAAAAGTTTCGCAGCACACACAACATCACAAACATTTCTGAAAAAACTCACTTCGCGATATTAAACAACTTTTCTTCCGAAAAATCGCACGAAGATGTTAAAGTATATGTACACCAAAAACAAGCGTGATGCTCGAAAACGCGCGAAGAACCTGCAAGGGGGAAGTGCGTCGAAGAAACCAAGAACCAGTACTGAGCGTTCTCGGTCCTTGCGAGCCAGAGTGGCAGCAGACGGTGGTGAAGCGAGTTCAACCACTGGTTGGGACGCCGGTGAAGGGCCTTCTACTCGAGGTAGGAGGAATTTAACAATTTTTATAAAGCATCAACTTTTATCGAATACTTTTGTGTACTTATACATGGAAGAACCAAAAAAAATATCGAATCTGAAAAATCACTTCATTTCCGCATCATTTTTAAAGTAAAAAATGGTGACGTTTAATATCAGTGGGAGAGAGTAGTGTTAGCTTTTTGTAATCTACAAATGGCATTCCAAAAAATAATGTCAGGCTTGGCACATTGATTTGATTGCGTTCAACTGTGTTAACCTTATTAATATCGATAACCTTAAATAAAAAGGCATATTGTGGTTTGGATTTAAGTCGTATAATATAGATACAAAAAAATATATGGAATATATTTTTTGGAATATATGTAATGCAATCGTATGGTTCTGAAGAGATATGAACCTACAGAATTTTTCAATTTTTAATAAACAATAAATATACTGTTTCAATATATTTATGAATGAAGAGATCTTGGCGAACACATTAGGGCTGATCTTACAGTATCATCTTCAATATTGGATTGAGGGAGTAACTTTAAATGTTAACAAAACTAGTGGGAGTTTGTTCTGCTGCACTAGTTTAGTAAATGATAATTTCAACAGTGTTTGTTAACTTTTGCAGTTAAGCTCTTTTATGATTATTCTATTGAAATTTTTAAGTAAACAAAAGTGGAATTAAATAAATATTTATAATAATAATTATAATAATAAATATTTTTTTTTATTCTCGCTTATTTTCCGTCGGTCTAGTT
This sequence comes from Wyeomyia smithii, assembly GCF_029784165.1. Classification (NCBI taxonomy): domain Eukaryota; kingdom Metazoa; phylum Arthropoda; class Insecta; order Diptera; family Culicidae; genus Wyeomyia; species Wyeomyia smithii. The sequence continues at coordinate 54,089,793 of NC_073695.1, read as the reverse complement.
CCGCCACTGTTGTGGCCAATCACCGACGCCCAGGGAGGCGACTCCACACCCAGGACCCTAACTCACGACCCGTTTATTAACGGACCGGCGCCAACGGCTTTACTTCCTCATGCGATGGAAGGCGTGATCCCAGAGATTTTTCGCCTCAGAAAATCTCCCGGTGTCGGCTAGGATTGAATCTAGACCAGTTTGGGTTGGTTGTGAGTGGATCACGCCACCTCACAACCATCGACACCTATGTCGGCGGTGGGATTCGAACCCAGGCGTCGAGCGTGGTTGGCGGAGACGTTACCAACCACACTAGGCCCCTGCTATTAATAATAAATATGGATAATTATGAAATAACGGAATATTATTTTTTTGACGTAGAGCTACGTTTTACTTTAGCATACCACACAGGGATGCAAACTGAAAAACTGGGACGAAATTTGTCCCTTTTCAAATGCTTATAGGTCGGTTGGTTTTCAACCGATTTTCTTCATTCTTGCAGCAATCGATTGGCAAATTATACACGCATCTGCCCAAATGCAGAAAAATGTTGTTTGAATTTACGAACTATTGCACCATTGAAAATTGTCAAGCCTTGTTGAAATAGAAATAACGTCCTCAGATTGGTCGCTTGCTTGCTGTGTGTGTATGATATGGTATCATGTGTGTATGTGTGTATGATATGGTATGATGTGTGTGTGTCTATGATATGGTATGATTTGTGTGTGTATGGTTTTTAACTCGGCACGATCTGCTAACAGCTGAATCCGTTTCACGAAATTCACAACCCTTCATTAGAAGACATTATAACTCATTACCCAAGTTAAAATATTGGTTTTATCAAAGTTTTATAGCGCTCAATACAGCCAAAAAAGCGCTATAAAACAGTTGTGTGACTGGGGTAATGAAACACTCAATGCATTTGTTAATAGTGTACGTAGCTCTACGTCATTTTTGCGGTTGTGTCTTGGATACAACCTCCTACTTTTATTCCTCTAGCGCTTTTGACATTTGTGAAGAGCATGAAAATGTTTTTGTGAAATAAGGATGAAGCAGATGAAAATCAGGATTAATATTTTAAAGGAAAAAATTGTAGCCTAGATCTTAAAGCATTATGAAAGAGAATGATAAAATTCTGCAAGCAAAACTTTATAAAATTTCTTGGTTCCTAGAAATATGAGAGGTAGTTTACGTCAAAGCTAATGTTTTCTAAATGACAGAATTACTGTCTATAAAAATTAATAGTCTATATAAAATTCAATTCTTCGAAAAACTCATTTCTTGAGCGATAAAAACGGAAAAAAGTAAAAAAAAAATATTTAAATCAAAATCTGATTACAGCATTGTCGTAATCTCATAGCTCTTTATTTCTCTGCGATGTTTCATCGCCCGTGGAATGAAGGAAAGCCCACATACATATGTTGAATTTCAGCTTGAAATCCTACTGGTTCAACATTATAATTACACTCCAGAACCACACCCTGTGTGGTGGTACCAAACTAGAGGCGAAACTGAGGACGCAGAATTACTTTTGCTAAGCAGCTTATCTCTTCTGATGATAATTCAGCCGCACAGTTCTTCTATTGGTACGCCTTCGTAAAACCAACAAACATAAAATACTGTGACGCAGAAGTGACAGAATGTTTGATTGGAGATTTTATAGCGATTGTCAAAAAAAAAAAGCCGTGAAAGTTTATTTATCTACTCATTCTAAAGCTTTTACCTAGCATAATTTATTCCGTTAGTTCACCCTTGACAATAAACCGGCTCGGGAGCTTTCAAGAAGACCTCCCGAGAATAAACAAGGTGCCAGCATCAATCATAAACTGTTGTTCTTCTGCCGGAGGGTAACAACAGCAGCTGAGTTACGTATTTGATGGAAACATAAGGTGACGTGAGAATATCATCGTCCTTCATGTTGAGGTTATCCCGTCTTGCTAGCAAAAGTGGCGAAGAGAAAGGGCCTCGAAACGGGCCATTTACCAGCCAGCGGTGGTGCTGTTGGTGACGACTCATATGAATAATGTTTGTAATTATAAAACAAATAACGATGTCTCAGGGTAGTTAAATTTCATTTGCGATGGTTATTTTTGCACCTAAAGATAAATGGTTCTTAAGTGGCACGTGCAATGATATCTTCATAACGAGAGGAGAAATAAAGCGAGCGAGTTTTTCATATTGAAATTTGAGATGAAACCAGTTTAAACTTAAATGTTTTTTTTACTTTTCAGAAACCACAGTAGCTGTTTTCATAATCGCAAAGAGATTCCAGCTGACTTACAACAATTTGTTTGATATCCTTCACACTGGTTGCGGGTTTGTTATGAAGCTTCCGCTGTGGGCTTCCATGCGTAGCAATCTCGGTTAAAGATTATTTATTGTGCTAGCTGTGCAACAACCCAGAAGTGCACTCCGTTGCATTCCAAATGAAGGAAGGAAAATGGAATCGTGAGTGCGCTGCCGGTTCTATTATGGGACGCTCCGAGAGGACCTACTTTCTCGTATACATATTTACTTTTATCATCAGCAGCCACCGCCAGCTAGCTTTGCTTTCCCAGCATCGTGTCGGGGAAGGCTGTTTGTCCAGTGCTCATATCATGGTGCTGTCACGCGGCAGCCTCAACTCATGCGACAGGCGTGATCGCTATTAATCAGTACGGTCGAGTTGGAGATTTCTCCTGCTTGAGAAGCTTTCCGGCACTTTGGTTTTGAGGAGTGCAACGTTAGTTAATCTCACATAATCATAGCAAATTGTTTTCATAATTTCAATCATAATACTATCTAGAACTGTTTGCGTTAAAAGTAAAATTTCAGATTTACAGCTCTACAAATTCCACTAATCCACTGAAATTCACACCACGGTTTGACGCTCAAATCCACCGGCGGCGCTAATAATAATGTATCCCAACTCCTAGCGCCCGTCAATTTATTTGAAATCTGGAGCGTTTTTTTTGTGCCTTTCAGATTGCTGGCTGGCTTTCGGGCGAATGGTTTTTAATTTCCGGTACATTTCCACCGACAACTATGTCATTCCGGGTTTGCTGTACGTACCTCTATTTATTGATATATTTTACCCAGCTACCAAATCTCACCATCCATCTAAGTCATTTTCAGCTTGCTCCGGTCCCAGCAATGAAAAAAAAACATTTATTTATTGGCTTTCGCTTCTCGGTTACCAGTGAAGTCGAGCTATTTCCAGTGCCAGCTCGGCAGTACACAGCGCAGACTAAACGGTGCAATCGATCGACGAAAGGAGGAGGAGGATTTAGCAGCAACAGGATGGATTCATCAAGAAACCCTTCCGCTAAAAATAAGCCATGCTGAGCACATAACATAAAGTTTAATTTTTTATGCTTTTTTAACCACCATGAATAGCTGTTTCGATTCGAGAAACTTTTCGTTCATGGCCTTTAACTCATTTCTAATCGAGGCGTTTTGAGCAATTGACCGTGCGTCCCCATAAATTCGTTAAAGAAGCTAAAGACTTTGCTTAAAGACTTTGCGATTATCATTTCTAATCTTCTTTCGAAAGTAAACCGCCATGTGGACGATGAAACAAATGGAACGGAAATCTGATGTTGTATGTTTATGTGATGTGACCTCCCCGGTGGGTATCTTCCGTCAAACTGCGACAGGCGGAAGATATAAGAGCGTAAAAAGCACCGTAATAGGGGACAAAATAGCTGGAGCGGGCGGATGATGGCCGACGGCATTGGATAGAGTTTCTCAGCAGGATAATAAAGTTGTGAATTGCGACATCTGCGTCCGGTTCGGACAAACACCGGTCGGTGGGCGAGGAAACAGACAAAAGAACGAATCGAGAAAAAATGCTTTATACTGTCAACACACAGTCAACAGCGGAAGTGAGTACGGACAACGTTCGAGTTCGAGTACACAAGTGGAGTACCATAAATATTCAACTCGTGCATTGTCGAGCACTTTTGGGATTCGCAACAGAAAAGAGCTACTACGGTAATGAACAAGAAGAATTTAGTTTGCTCAAGGATTTGCGGTACGTTTGAAGTTGCGTTCCGTTCTATCCTGTGTTGTTTTGTAAATTCAACGCAGAAAGCATACCATTGTCAAAATGCTTCTCATATTTTTTTCTGTTTGTTGCAACATAATCCAAATATTACCCTTTTGAATTACAGTTGACCCCGTTCCACCTAGTAGCAGCAAACAACGTGAGGGGATTCCCTCCCAGTGCAGTGCCAACAGAATCCTGTAATCAAATGAAAGCGCACCTCGTTGCACGTAATTTCATTCATTTACCAATTACTTCCACCTAATCTGCAGAGCATCAGTGACACACGAAAAGAGAAACTGCTGTTCATTTTCAGCTCGATTCCCGAAAGACTGAACCTGTTTGATTTATGCACTGCCTGGTGCAGACTAGGCAGAATAGACGAGTTGGTGAAGCAATTAATCAGAGTGCAAGCATACGGGATAGCTCGAACCACAATCCTGGAAAACATTTCCAGCTTCTTTATTGGCCACTCGGTTGAACTCGGGCCGACGTTCTCTCATTCGTAATGCCACGAGCATCAATTCTTTTAGCAAGTATACCTAATCGGGCTCTCATCATCGATTGAGACTTTGGTCATGCCAAATTAGAACGAGACGCTGGAGCATCAATGCGCTTGCATCTGTCAATACAGATTCCTGTCAGAGAACCGAAGCACGGCACCAAATTAGCCTATCTATTGTGGCACCGCAACGCGTTTCGGATATAAGGAATAATGTGAACCACTCAGATCGCTTCGAATCCACAGCGGACATAAATCTGAACGGGCGTGTCGGTGAGATTTCCCGGCTAGCGCTGTACCGAGCGGTTGGGAAAACCGTTTTGTCGTGAGTTATGCGAAAAGTACGTGCCGTAAGTATTTCACGGTACACTTGGCTTCTTCAGGAATGCACCCCTGCTTCAGTAGCAAAATGTGGAATGGGCGTGACGATCTGCGATGTAACTTTCGCAGAATAAACAATCATAATTTAAACTTTAGGTGTTCAACTTGCTATTGCATCTTCTGCACGGTTAACTACTCGTTTTTGCGTGAACATCAGAAACTTTTATTGCGATTTCATGAGGAAAAAAATTCACAAGGGATGTGTGCAAACACACGACCGCAAGGTTGATGTAGAACTACATAAGGTTGTTTGTTACATTACTTGTATTGAATATGTTTGAATTTTGTGCAAAAGAGTGCAAAGAGTGCAAAAGAGAATAGAAACGGAACAAATACTAAATGACGCAAACAATTTTTAACAGAGTGTAGATAATTAGATAGAGATAATCAACTGTTTGGTTACGCGAAAAACAAGAGAACATTGAATCTTCAATCATGTATTTCTTGTCCTACTAAGGACAAATGTTGTTCATTTGAATATCGGATATAATGTTGATCGCATATCTACGCTTTTCCCGATAGTGGGAGTACGGCATTTCTCTGTTAACACAGTGGAAAGCTGTTTTCACTCTGAAAATTTGACGGCCCTCATATTTTGGAAGCCAGCATCTCAAAATTTTTATGTGTTGTCAAAAATACGGCAACTTTTCTTTAGGGAAAGTGCCGGCTAATGTACCTACTACTGATGCTGCCCGCTACCACACAAAGGCAGTTTTTTACTAGAGAAAGCGCCGCTGCACCAGCTGGCCTTGCCACTATTCCTGCTGGTACTCGTTGCCACAGCTGCTGCTATACACTGCACCTGCTGCGGTTACTATCCGCTGTCACTGCTACTGCTGTCAGTAAGGACTGTCGTAGTCGCTGTCCAGACTAATATGACTAGTTTACGCTGAAGCAGGCTCTTCTATAGGCCAAATAGTACATTCCCGATTTACTAGGTCTATAATTCTGTTGACCGTGATTGAGAAAGTAAGCATTGGGCGAACAATCAGAGGTCGAGTTTTGCGTTCTAACAAGGCTTGACACTTTTCGATGGATCTATAGTTCAAATAATCAAATTATAATTTTCTGCATTTGGGCAGATTCATAGAAGATTTAACATCGAATTGCTGCAAGAACTAAGAAAATCCATTGAAAACTAACCGACTAATAAGCAATTGAAATTGGACATTCACTTCACTTTTTCCTTCGCTTCACTTTTTTAGATTTTCATTTTACATTTCTATGTAGTAGCCGAACTTCCTGGGAGACGGAACTTGACGTAGAGTTCAGTCATTCAGTGAAAATTTATTGGATATGTTCAAGATGCTGTTAAAATTCAAAACTGCATAAACTCTTGTTAATGAAAATCTTATATCAAGAGGTTCGTCATTAAATTTCTCACAATAAAAATAGAGTCCAAAATGTCACAAATGATGAATTTAGATAACAACTTAACAAATTCAATGATGTCAAAAATGTCGAATATATCCGAAATGTTAGAAACGTCAAAAATGACAAAATGTGAAAAATGTCAATAATGTTAAAAATTGTAAATTTTTTGATGAATTGATAAATGACAATGATGTCATAAATGTCATAAACGTCATAAATATGTATCATTAATGTTCATAAATGTCATAAATGTCATAAATGTCATAAATGACATAAATGTCATAAATGTCATTAATGTCATATATGTTATATACAGTCATACCTCGATATAAGGCAACTTTATTATTATTTTCGTTACGTTTTAATTGATACAAGAGTTCAAAGATGCGTGAAAACCTATTTCCCATCACCTATCAGTATTTTTGAACCATTCTTATGCCCATTTAGGACAATTTTCAACAAGCAAACATTTTCAATTTCAATATATTTTAAAAAGTTACGTTATATCGTGGTAAAAGTTACGTTATATCGAGGTTGGCTTATATCGAGGTTACCTTATATCGAGGTATGACTGTATGTCATAAATGTCAAAAATGTCAGAAATGTTATAAATGTCATAAATATCATAAATGTCATAAATGTCATAAATGTCTTGAATGTCTTGAATGTTATAAATGTCATAAATGTCATAAATGTAATAAATGTCATAAATGTCATAAATGTCATAAATGTCATAAATGTCATAAATGTCATAAATGTCATAAATGTCATAAATGTCATAAATGTCATAAATGTCATAAATGTCATAAATGTCATAAATGTCATAAATGTCATAAATGTCATAAATGTCATAAATGTCATAAATGTCATAAATGTCATAAATGTCATAAATGTCATAAATGTCATAAATGTCATAAATGTCATAAATGACATAAATGTCATAAATGCCATAAATGTCATAAATGTCATAATTGTCGTAAATGTCATGAATGTCATAAATGTCATGAATGTTATAAATGTCATAAATGTCATAAATGTCATAAATGTCATAAATGTCATAAATGTCATAAATGTCATAAACGTCATAAATGTCATAAATGTCATAAATGTCATTAATGTCATAAATGTCATTAATGTCATAAATGTCATAAATGTCATAAATGTCATAAATGTCATAAATGTCATAAATGTCATAAATGTCAGCGGTGAAGTCAGATAGGACCTTTCGAAATGTTTATCTAGAAATGTCATAAATGTCATAAATGCCATGTCATAAATGTTTCAAATGTCTGAAATGTCATAAATGTTTTAAATGCCCTAATTGTCTTAAATGTCCTAAATGTCTAAAATGTCTAAATTGTCCTAAATGTCAAAAATGTCTTAAATGTCTGAAATGTCCTCAGTATTTTAAATGTCTTAAATGTCTTAAATGTCTCAAATATCTTAAATGTCTTGAATGTCTTAATGTCCTAAATGTCTTAAATATCATAAATGTCAAAATGCCAAATGTTAGGGCAGAAATGTTAAGAATGTCGAAAATGAAAAAAATTGTAAAAAAAGTTCAATATTCCAATCATGTCAAAATTGCAAAAAAAAAACAAACCGTTCCGTGTAATTATGTATACAAGCATCGTTGTGCACAATTTTTATCATCGGCAAAACGGCTTCGTTGAAAAAATGCATAAAAATTCATTTTATTCTGGAGACAGGCGTTTGAAGATTACGGGAACGATTTTCGCGGGATAATGACTACTAAGATACTTATATTACAAACACTGGTAATTTTCCATTGAAACCAATAGCTTCAGGGGAAAAATAATGGAAACAATATTTATGCGTGTTGTTCACAAAGTTATAGTAAGCGCAGGGTCTCCATGTGCCTAATTGCCGTGGAAAATGACTTGTAGGTCATACCATTGCTCCTTTTCACTTACATCAATTTCTTTCTGTTATAAATTGGAAATGATGGAAGTTCTTTGTTCTTTAGCCAAAATTAACTGAAATGTCTCTACTTGTGTTCTATTAATAGCAACCTGATGCTGATTTTCAGCATCCATATGCTAAAGATTAGTAACAATGCTTTGACTTTGATTGACTTGACTAATCATAAACAATTTCCATTAGACTTTCGTTCTCCAGTCAAAGTTCTTTTAATTTATACTTTTTTTACTACTTTTCACCGCAACCAATCGAAAATGTAGAGAGTGTATCTGAAAATACAGCAAGGAATAGTTAAGTTGATTTTAATAGTGTGCACAAAAGCATAAAATCAGCGGGGGAAATGTTTCTCAAGGTTACCAGCTGGTAAATGGCTGTTGTAAGCGATAGAGAACCGGTTCCGAAGAAAAGGGAGCCTCCGTACCTACCAAGCTACTTGTGGATATCGTATCCTTGGTCTGATATGAACAATACATTCTTCTCCACCAATGCTCACTTCCTGCTGTCGTCTCGCTGAAGTTGAAAAAACAAGGAAAAAATAAAAGAAATACAACATTTTATGTGTTGTGAAACCGACCATAATTGATGGTGATTTTTCATCTGGATTTCCGTCAAGCTTTCCCACAGTGGGCGACTGTTGTCGAGCGGCAATGGCAGTTGAATTGAGTGCTTAAGATTGTTTCAATCCGTGGAATCAGTCCCACGGATGTGGTTTCCGTTTTCCTCGACGACTATGGAAAAAAACCATACTGCGTAGGAGAAAAATAGGTGCAGAATACTTCTGCAGCAATTCACACACATTTAAACATGAATAGGATGACCGTTCTGGATTTCAACAAATTATTTTAAAACAACCTCTTTGTTGGGGATTCATCAGGTGGAAAAGAAAAATTGTGCTCTACACTAAAATTCAGCTCAACGACGACTTCAGTTTCAGTATATTTTAATTACGGTGGCATTTCTGTGTTATCCAGTGTAGTTTTTCTTTCTTAGAATCATCCGCCAAGAGAGAGAAAGAGCGAGGATAACGCACACTTGATATGCTCTTAATGTCAACCATTCATCGCAAAGGAATTTAATTTTGCATGAAAAAAATGTTCGCAGTGTTCTTTGCGGAACAACAGAAGCTAACATGCCCAATACTGAGTGGATAACACATCAAGCAAACAAAGAAAGAAAAAAAAACAAAGAAAAATTCCGAGCAAAAATCTTCTGCGTTCTGCTGAGCTACGAGTGACGTTGGCTTAGTTCCGTTAAGACCCCGGTAAGATGTAAGGGAATACGTTCTTGTTTCGTTTGGTTCTCGTTGCTTGCTTGAACATATATTAAAGTGTGTACTGTAAAGTGAAGCCCCGGTTTACATGATACGTACATGATTGCCACACTTTGCGAACGACATCGATGATGTAGGAACTTGTGCCGCTCGGTTGCTGCCAGTAAGCAACCTTCCCGATGTGTAGGGCACTTACTTGATGTTGTGCATCCAACATGGGTAAGCAATTGCTCTAAGGATTAATTTATTAAGGTGAAACCTCACTGAATCCAAAAATGGCCGATTTCGAGTCATCACTTCGAATTTTCAAAAGCACAAGACTTGGAAATACTCATTGCGTTCCCTTTGAAAATTCTATTTTATGTTTGCTTCACCACAGCAAACATAAAATAGCATTTTCACAGGGAACGCATTAACTATTTCCGAGTCTTGTGCTTTCGAAAATTCGAAGTGGTGACTCGAAGTCGGCCATTTTTGGATTCAATGAGGTTTCACCTTAACGTGTTTCCGGTAGAAATACGGGCAACAGTATTGGATGGGATCGTTACTCATGTCATTCGGCGATTTGTTCGATTTTGTCAGAAAAAAATGCGTACTATTTCCAGAGTCAAATATGTCTATTATTTTTTAAGCACTCACAAAAAAATAATCGAAAATTCCACAAACGTAAATACGAATGAATTTGCACAAATTGCCATAATTATGTGAGGATTGTATTAGCAATGTATAGCGCATAAATAACTGAATCATCTGCCAACCGAACGAACGTTACTATTTATGACAGAATGCTAACCGTCAATCGCAGGTCATAAATGAAAAATTAGATGCTGATAATTCGTTTTTATTTTAACTTTTACCTCTAGCTAACGAAAATCAGCAAAGCAGCTCGAAAATTTTTTTATCTTGTGATAATATAACCATCCTAACAAGGCTAGAAAACGAGCTAATTACTGAATTATACTCTCAATGTGTGTGTATGTAAAAGCATTGAATAATTAAATAACGTGCCGAAATCTACAAACGTAAGCGAAAACCAACTGGAGGCAACATGGCTGGCGCCGGCGCTGATGCTGCCGAAGCACAGAGACACTGACTGCTGCTGGCACCAGATGGCAGAATTGTGACCGAAAAATCATCCGTCATTCTGCACTGGACCAATTAGCAGCAGCTTCATATTTAATTATTTTCTTCATAAAGAAAGCTGGTTTTTCGCAGAGCTTACCAAATTGATATTAGCCAAGCAGATTATCTTGATAATGCGGTGAGACAAAACACTAAAACCGTAAGCAGCAGCTGCACCGGCAGTTGGATTGGCCGCTGCAGGTCTTGCTGAAGGCAAAGGAATAACACACCCGACCATCATCAAAAACGCTGTCATTGAGTGCTCAGCTCGCCGAAGAAAGCGGGAGCGGGAAAGTTATGTTTTGTAACGAAGGGCAACGCAGAGCAAAGTTCAAAGCCTTGTAGAAGAAACGACTTCTTTGGTGAAGAAACTTGAGAAAACCAGCGGGAGGCTTTGAGTGGTGAAGCCTCGCGTCGCAGTGGGGTGCGGATTTATTTGTCGTACTTGAAATAGCAATAGGTGCCGGAACTAGTAACTCGTTCCATTCGACTACTGCTGTGTTATTATGGTGCTACTCCTACCATTTGCGTTTTTGCGGAAGGTAATGAGAACTAAGATATCTTCGCCCGGTGTTAAGCTTCGCTTCGAAGAGGATGAACTCGAAAGAAAGTTGATTTATAAGTATTCCTCTGCCGTTCTCTGCTTGTGCAGGCTATAATTTTACTTCATTTATTGCCTTTATAGCAAAGGCTGAGATAACCGTTTATATTAAATATCAATCGACAAACTTTGTACTCCTTGTGTCAATTTTACAACAAAAAAACTTCCTTTGTTTCACTTACAAAGGATATATATATGTGGAGAAAATAAAACCTTTTAATCCTCAAATTATCCATTCAGACTAACTAAACCAGAGAGGAAACTATCCTCCTAATGTGCTCCTGTTATTTATCAAATATTCATCATCAAAGTAGGAGGATGATTCGTCCTGCATGATAATAATGAGCGAAACGAGTTCGTCGAAACAGTCGGAGCGTAGACTTGAAGTTAATTAAAACTTACGCGTTTTGTTGTAAACTAGCTTGCACAGTTTTTGAACCAGGTTTCTCTGGTTCGTTGATGCTATTTCTTTTCGCACGAGTGAAATTGTTAATTTACCTAATCAGAAAGCTTCAGATGTGCAGACATCGTTACAATGTATTTTTGAAAATGGTTTTAGAGATATGAACGATTAAATTTCATAAAACTAAGTATTTCAAAAGTAGAATATTTTTAAGGTGTTTATTATTAAATGAAGTCCACGAAAATATTTTCTCAATTTTTTTAAACATTTGTATTTTTTTAAATAAATTGTAACCGTACTATTTTTCATAATCCCCAAAATATGCGTTCGTTAAAGTAAATTCAAAACCAGCTTATCCCAATATAATTCACTTGGAAATATATTCTATCAATTGAACATCGGTAATATATACGTGCGAATGTTAATGTGCGTGTCGATGATTCCGTTTAATAAACTTTGTTCATCCGACCTAACGTGTATCGCAACATTGCAATAATCAATAAAATATTTATGGCTAAAGGCTATACAGCATTACATGCATCATATGCTCGAATTCATGTGGTGGAAAAAAGGCAAGCGAAGCAAATGGGCTAGGGTTTGAGCGCTGAATGAGAAAACAAAAACCGACATGCCAAATAAAGCCAGCAGGTTTGCGAACACCCAATGTTGGGTGCAAACAGCTCAGCTTAGCAACGCATAAACAGACAGTAATTTTCCACCGGAGGTTTTGGGCACGTGCCAGTTGCAGGCGGTTTGAAACTGGTCCTGATGATTTATTTGATTTTTTTTGGACAGAGACAGATTTTTTTTCTATTTGTCATTTCGATTAAGCTCTTTTCAATGTTTACGATAAATGGTGAGGGATAGATAGATTTGTTTTGAATTAGATTACTAAAATGTGTTTTTCGTAGTTTCCCACTGCAGATATTTTAACCTTTATTTTGTAATATGTCAATATGTGTAGTGCATAACACTGGTCGACAGAAGCGAAAATAATGTTGTCCTAATACCCTTAAAAAATTATAGGTTTTTAGCTATTCCTGTAAATTTTGAAGCCCCTAGTGTATGTTCGTCGCTTCTACGTTGGCTCACGGGAAAACTCTTTTAAGTCTCTGGAAGAGGTATCTTTGCGAGGGGTATCAAAATTCACGGAAATGGATGAAAAGCTATAAACTTTCATTTTTTGCCAGTTTGAGCCCTAGGGCAAACCTTGTGTTTAGCAGTGTAAGGAAATTAATTCTTTAAAACTGAAAATAGCATAATTGTAGCAAACCTGTTAATTTTGATTTAAAAATAAATCCTGTATTGAAATTTTGTGACCAAACTAACGAGTTTCTCGCATGTTAGAAAGTTCTCGTTATTTGTCAATGGATTGCGGTAGTAGTAAGTGCTGGTCGATATTGACTTATCTAAGACGCGATGAACCAAACTGAGACATAAGTTGTCATATACTTCTGTTTTCTCCACGGAGAAACACTACCGTGTAGGAGATTATACATCAAGTGACGTTCTTGTTTGAAGAGAGCAGCGAATTGTAGGTATCTGGGCAGCTCGCAAAAAGTACCACTGTGAAATCTGAAATATTTCTCCAGAACTTTTTTACAAGAAGGACAATACGCTCAATTACGATACAACAGGGCTTACAACAGTGCTTTTACTGTGTGTCTCTTAAGGGGTTATATACCTTTTTGGTCGAGAAAAATGAGGGAAGTTTGAATCTATTTTTAAGTGCATAGCACCATTTTCATTGCATCAAAGGGGTATTATTCTGAAAGTACAGTTTATCAACAACAAAAAAATACGTTTGATTTTGAGATATACCAATTATATGGAGTAAGGGCCGTTTCCCCGAAACGCTATTTTTTTGCAGAGGCTTGCGGTGATCCTGATAGAGACTCAGCGGGTCAACCGAAATCAAAAAACTCATATTATTTCATTAGTTTAGAAGTGTGCCGGGTCGTTGAACGATCGCTTTTATGAGTATTTTGTTTTCAGTGCAAATGGGAACATTTTTCCCAAAAAATGCACGTTTTGAGCGCTAAAAATTGCATTAAAATTTTTTTTACGGCAAAATGTAACTGTATGTTTCGAAAAGCGATCGTTCAAGGACCGGCGAATTTAATAACGAAAATTTAAAAAAAAAAGATGATGGAAATCGGTTCAGTAGTTTTCCCGCAATCAGGATCACGGCAAAGTCATTTTTCGGAAATCACTATTCCGAGATAATCGCGTGTAAAGTTTCATCTTATGCGGCCGTGGCGTGGCGCGCTGCAAATCGCTATAACTTTCTTCCTATTGCTCAGCTCTTTATGAAAATTTGTGAAAATGTTCTCAAGATGTTGTATTCGAAAAATTTTTTTGAAATTTGAAATTTCTTTCGGTTTTTTGAAAACTAAAAAGGTATATAACCCCTTAAAGAAACTTCAAATGAGGAGAAAATGTAGGTAATACACTTGCGTTGTTTGCTTTGCATCTCTTAACTTAAGAAAATTAATAAAACCAGACGCCCGTCACGCATGTTTGCTCTTTAATTTCTATCGAATTTATCTCAGTAGTGTACTAATGTACAGCAGTGTACTAGGGTGGCAGCGAAAATGGTCATGGACCATGTGCATTTTGTTTATTGACCTAAAATAACAGGAGGGTAGTGTGCAAAGCCACGACCGCAAGGTTGAAGTAGAATACTTTTACAAGAAAGATAACCCGGCTACTTGCGTGTCAGTCATTTTTTCTAGTAAATAAACGTTGACTAATAAGATCAATCGAATTTTGCGTTTCAACAAGGATTGAACATTTTCAATAATATACTAAGTTGCTTGTCATAGTTGAGGGTTGACAATTTTTAAATTTTGAGATGAAATATTTTGGATGTCGTGCTCATGATCAAGCATGGAAAAGTTCACTCGCTAGCAATATTTCATGCAAATGTGTTCTTTGATTTATCAGTTATCGTTCAACTATTTCCACTCGCGTACAAGTTTTCCATAGAAACGCTGCTGATTGTTTTTCGCTTTTAAGAGTTCCGAATACCATAGAAGGAGACTGAATGATTCAAACACGATAGTATTTACTGTATCCAAGTTCACTTGCATTCAACATTATCGCGAGAAGCTTTGAGATATTATCGCCAGTGATACAAAATAATGAATCCAAATGAACGTTAGATTGCGTTCAATTGTTTGCTTGCCGGAGCAAATAGGTATCATCAATGCTTACGGAAATTGTAGCATGGTGCATTAGCATCTGATACTTGAAATCACCAAGAATCATCGTGGTATATCACGGTGAAAGCACGACGTGGAGTAGCCGAATTACGCCTACAAACAACCAACATTTGAAAGAATCATTGCGATCGCTTGAGTGCAATCGTTTACTATTCTTTCGTGAAACACTCGCTATATGTTGCTCGCTCCGCCAAAAGCAGGCAATACTGAAACAAAATCATCAAAGAAAGCTACCATATATTTCTTTACTCTAAGTTGTCTCTTGCAAGCTTGAGAATGTGTAACTTTTAATAGCGAAGGTTTGCTAGGATTGAAAGCTTATAAATAGCACGTTCAGAAGTGATACCCGAATGATTGTTATGCGATACGAGTTTTTCCATCCTTGCTCATGACTGAACGAAAAGATAATTCAGTACGTTCTGAGACACGGAAATAAAGTAAAATTTATAACTTTTACAAATTTAAAAATGTAAATTAACTCAAGAGAAAACATTAACGCTTTAATCATCAGGTTTTTATTTCACCCTGAAAAGGACAATTTGTTGTTCATTTTAGTATCGAATAAGATGCCGATCACAACTTTGCGTTATCACTGACAGTGCGAATAAAGTATTCCTCGAGATAAAATAAACAGTGAAAAGCTGATTTAACACTCAAAACTAGACGGCTTATGTGTTGTCAAAATGAGTCAACATTTTTAATTGAATGCATTTACTAGTGCGCACTATCGCAACTAGTGCTGCTGTTGTCGCTGTCTAGAACTATTATGAGCGGCTTCGGCTGAAACAGGCTCTTTCATAGGCCTAATAGCATGTTTAAAATTGCAAGGTATATGATTCTGTCGACCGTGCTTGGGAAGCGACCAACGACCAATCAGAGGTCAAATTTTTCGTTTTGACAAGGCTTGACTATTTTCAATAGGATAATAGTGTGTATAATATAATTACAATTATCTTGTTTTGGGAAGAATCTTATAAGATTTTCCAATCAATTGCTGCAAAAACGAAAGAAATCAATGGAATACTAACCGATTTATTAGCATTTGAAATTGGACATATTTTTTCACTTTTTGCGGTTTTAGATTTTCATTTCACATCCCTATGTAGCCGAACTTCCTGAGAGAAGTATTCTACTTCAAAATGATCTGTGTAAAATTTCAGCTCAATCGGACATGATTTAGGGGTGCCTCAAAGTGTTCAAAGTTTTGATGTTTCGACCCTCGAAAATGGACATCCCTAATAAAAAATCTAATTCAAGATGCCTAATAAACATTAAAAAGATTCATTTTAATCAGAAGATCATCAGAAGAAAAGATCATTTTAATGTTTATTAGGCATCTTAAATATAATTTTCAATTGGCAATGTCAATTTTCGAGTGTTAAAACACTGAAATTTTGCACAGGTTATTATTTTGGGAAAATAAACAAAACGTAAATGTTCGGTTTTTTGAATTCGATGATGTTTTTTTTTTATACATCGCATTGCGTGTACACCGCGGTATACCTCTGTGTATTTTTTCTAGAGTGATTCACCACTCTTGTTTCGCTCAGCTGTAGTGTGGGCAGCAAGTGTGTTAGTTTTTCTGAAAAAAACGAAGACACGGCACAAAACAGAAAGATATGTGTAGTGCAAAAAATTGCTCCATGCAGCTCTCATGTCGGACAAGAAGTAGACGGTGTATATTTACTCTGCTCTTTTCACATGTTGAGGAGAACACAAGCATGCTTCCAGGTGTGTGAAAATGTCTGGTTTGGTGCCAGTTAATCATCATATGATAGGAAGTATTGTTTTTTTCATTCCATTCAAAGAAAACGGTGGCTGGAACGAATCGAGAGTTGAAAAAAGTATACGTAGTAATGTTAAAACAACGTGCCGTGATTGTTTCCGTCGCTTTAAGAACGGTAATTTCGATGTTATATGCTGAAATGTGCTATAACTTTGTAAGGAAAAGTCCTAGAGATGTGTGGTCTTCACCAAAAACGTGTGTTTTGTATGCCCAAATGCTTCTTTAGAACAAAGTTTTCTTATAAAATGTAACTAATAAAAGTTAAGTTCAAAAAACTAACTTTTAAGTAACTTTCATAGAATATACTCTGTAACTCTGTACCCAATGAAGATAGGAATTTTATTTGTTCAGCAAAGTTTCATATTTTTGCACGTTCTAAAACTTTGCCGAATAAACCATTCTTCTATTTCTTAACACAAAAAGGTTAGTATTTTGGATATATGAAAACCTACTGTAACATATTCTCGCCGTACTCTAACATGGGTGGAGTGGGACAAATGGAACCTAAAGGAGTTTATAGTACTTCAGCTTAACTTCAAGGAAAAGTATTGACATCATGATTCCACTAGCCCTTTTTTAACCAATACGTTCTTGAAGTTATCGAAAAAATAAGCTTAAATATGATATAACTTACTAAGGATAAATCCTGGAGATATATGATCTTTGGCAAAAATGTGTGTTTTGTGTGCCCTTACAATTCCTTTGAACAATACTTTCGTGTAAAATGCAACTAACAAAAGTAAAGTACAAAAAACTACCTTTTGAGTAAGTTACATGTAATATACTTTATAACTTTGTACCGAAAGCAGATAGGATATTCATTTGTTTAACAAAGTTGCAGATTTTTGAATCTTCTACAACTTTACTGAATAAACTATTCTTTTATCTCTTAACACAAAAAAGTTAATTTTTTTATTTTCAGTATAGTAAACTTTTCATACTTTTTGATAATTTGCGATTATGCGGGTCATTCATCCAAACAATTGTTCCGAAGACACTTTTATGCTAGGATGAAGGTAAAAGGCGCTATGGAATTAAGTTCCATTTTTTGCCTTATTGGACCACTGTGCACTGGGGTTGCAGAGGTATAAAAAAGTAATTTTACTGCATGGCAATGCTCGGCTCCATACTGCCAAAGTCGTTAAACCTTTCATGGAAACTCTCAAATGGGAAGTTCTACCTCCCCCGCCATATTACCCGAATATTACACCGTACGATTATTATTTTTTCCGTTCGATGGCATATGGTATGGCATATGGTATCGTAACGGTATTCGAGCCCTGCCAGAACGATGGGATAAAGTTGTAGCTAGCGATAGACAATTTGGAAGGTAATTAGGGAAACTGCTCCATTATTCATCTCAGCCCATACATTCATCTCATACAACATAAAAACACAATTGAAAACATGAAAAAACGCATATTTACTAACTCAACCAATACGCTAATCCATAGAATGGATTCTTCTTAGTTCACTTTAGATTTCTCATGAAGTAGAATCCTCAAAAACGCACTTAAAAGCTTTGAATTTGATATTATAGTCGGGCATCTGCACTCGAAAACTCATTTAATTAAATCAGCTACCTCAGAAAAAAAATCCGCGCGTTGTTCTATACAGCTACAACGGGACTCGTTCAGCAGCCAACCAAAGTTTTTTAAATCACTAGCGGACCCCTTTTTATTTTAATCACTAATCAAAATCACTCACTACACTAAGAATACTTTGATCTTTGAAATGTTCACCTCAAATTTACCAAAACAAGCTTGAATTAGCAGAAATATACGAGATGAATTTCTACAATTCCTAAATTTTAACTGTGAGTATTTTTATCTGTTTTCACTGCGTTGAAAAAAATCAAAAGTTGCCAACCCAGTTTCTGATAATACGATAAAATCATACTGAAAAAAGTGAAAATGTTGAATTATTCCGACATAATTGACATAAATCTGCAGCACTGCAGTGGTTACCTAGGTTACCAATTACGCACGTAAACAACAGAAATATAGGTAACCTACTACGACAGGCTGCGGCTACGTTCATTCATGATAATGTGATTCATTCATGATTAACAGTGTGATGAATATAGGGGCGTCGTGAGATGAATAATTAAGCAGTGATTCAAGTTTGAGATGGATATGGAAGTGTTGTAAAAAATGGTTTGTTTTACAAAATTCTTGAAAAATCTAGCTAATTTTACTATATATACAATGCTGAACGATTTCATAAGAGCACGCAAGCATATTTAGTTTATTTGTTCAATGATTTCGTGAAAATTTGGTTTTTAATCCGTGCATTCTTAGTGAATATCGGCTTAATGAGATGAATAATGGAGCAGTTCCCCTATTTTTCTGAAACAAAATTGCAATTTGATTTAAAAAAACAGCAAGTTGCGCACCTAATTTAAAACACTGGACAACACAGGTTTTGCCCTAGAGCTCAAACTGAAAATAAGCGAAATATTATTGCCTTTTTAATCATTCCTGTGGATTTTTGTGGCCTCTAGCAAGCTCGAAAGTGCTTCAAAAGACCGCATGATAATTGTTTGCTTGGTTCGTCGCTTTTGCGTTTGTCCACTGGAAAACTTCATTTAAGTCTCTGAAGGCTTCACGCAGTTCCAAGCTGCAGGCATGCCTAAATGCGTCAAAATTCACAGAAACGATTGACAATCTTTAATCTTTCGTTTACTTTCAGCTTGAGCTTTAGGTCAGAAGTGAAAAAACATTCTCTGAACTTTAATTTGGAAGAAGTGACGATCAAAGCTTTCTAATCGTTCCTGTAAATTTTGTTGCCTTGGAAGTGCGTTAAGTTTTTTAAGACTTGAATGATGTTTTTCCATAAGGAAACATTGAAGTGATGAACCTGGCGAGTAATTATTTGCTTGTTAGGGGCACCAAAATTCGCAGGTTCGGTTAAAAGCTACAACCTTCATTTTTTCAAGTTTCAGTTTAAAATTAGCTAGATTTATCCTGAATTTTGTGAAACAAAACAATTTTTCACAACGCTTCCATATCCATCTCAAAACTTGAATCACTGCTCAATTATTCATCTCACGACGCCCCCATATTCATCACATTGTTAATCATGAATGAATCACATTATGATAAATGATGGTAGCCGCAACCCGTTGTAGTAGGTTACCTAGATATCCGCTACAGTTGTTTACGTGCAAAAGTGGTAACCTTGCTAACCACTGCAGTGCTGTAGATTTATGTCAATTATGTCGGAATAATTCAACATTTTCAGTATGATTTACTCGTATTGATAGAAACTGATTTGGCAACTTTTAATTTTTTTCAACGCAATGAAAACAGATGAGAAAACATACAGTTGAAATTTAAGATTTGTAAAAATTCATCTCATATATTGCTGCTAATTAAAGCTTGTTTTTGAAAATTTGAGGTGAACATTTCAAAGATTAAAAAATTCTTATTGTAGTGAGTGGATTTGTTTAGTGATTAAAATAAAGAGTGGTCCACTAGTGATGAAAACAACTTCGGTTGGCTGCTAAACGAGTGTCGTTGTAGCCGTGTAGAACAATGCGCGGATTATGTTTTCGGAGGTAGGAGATTGAATTTAATGAGTTTTCGAGTGCAGATGCCCGACTATAATATCAAATTTAGTGCTTTTAAGTGAGTTTTTGTGAATTATACTTTATGAGGAATCTAAAGTGAACTAAAAAGAATCCATTCCATGGATTGGCAGATTGCTTTAAGATGAAAATATGCGTTTTTTCCTGTTTTCAATTGTATTTTCATGTTGTATGAGAAGAACATATGGGCTGGGATGAATAATGGAGTAGTTCCCCTAGTTCTCTTGTTTTCGAGATATACCGTTTCTTATCAGACTAGTTTTCAAAATTCGATTAAATATCTGAAAAACTTATAATTTAGGAGGTAACAATATTCAGCGCGTATTCCTACATCCATTTAACACACAACTTTGTAGAAGACACAATTAGCTTTGCTAAAAATTGCTACAAAATGTTACAAAATATATCTTTTTGAATTGCAAAATATCAGGTAAAGTTCAATCATTTTCGTCGAGTGATTATAATTATTCATTCAATGACGGTTTCGTTTGCTAGTTTTTGATTGGCTGTGCTCCAGAGATGTGCCAAAGATGATATTGTCTTTGTATTTTTTTATGGCAATAACTCGATCTGTGTAGAAACTATCTGTTTTGTGTCTTCTACAAACTTGTGTGTTTTTTCTATGATGTGCTAAACATTGTGTACACAGTACCAAAAAATTAAATTCACAACTAATACATAAGAAAGCACACAACGGTTTCTAGCACATAAAGTGAAAAACATATACAATTTCACACCGTTAATAATGCACAGTACAGAATCGTTTAAAACCATGTAAATTTGTACGTTAAGTGATGTAAACTTAAAACTTTGAATATAAATTTGCATGCAAATTCACATTATATTCATTTACATAGCATGTGAATATAATGCGACACGGAATATTACATGGTTTCCAATGCTCCATTTATGTGCATTAAAACAGATGTAAATTTTTTTTACTGTGTATGCTAAACATTGTCGCTTCTCAAATGCCACAAATGTTAAAAAAACCTTATCTTAAGGACTGGTTCAATATGAAACGTAGAGTGAGAAGTTTTTTGTGGAAATATTATCTACAACTTTGCTGCAGACACCATTTCTCTAAAGTGCAAGATCGAAAAGCTGGATTTCGCAGCCTAGCGGCTGAGTTTCTAACTAAAACTTACTTTAATTCTTAGAAGCTATTTGTATACTAATTTTTTCTGAGGGTAGTATGTCAATATAACCAGTATTTAGAGAGAAAACTAAAAAGTTTACGATTGTGAGCTATTGTCCCACTGTGCCGCAATTTATGGTTATTTTCATAAATTACATTACCTCTTAACACTAACTACATAGAAATCCTCTGTATTGAGTATTTATTACTTTTTTCACGAAATAATTCTGAATTATCATTATTTCATGCAATACATAATATCATTATTTATCCATCGATCGACTCCTCATAGCTTTTGGTAGCACTTGCCAGAAAGGTTTGACTCAGATTTAAAATAAAATAACAAATAACACATTTGGAAGGGTCCCATCAGTATCGAAAAATTGCAAGGCATTTGGTAAGGTTAAAATAGATTCAATTTTTATGCGGATGCGGAATCGCTGAAAATCAGAGGTAAATTTTCTTCGATCAATTTTCGCGCTAATCATAATTCAACCATTGCCACGAGAACTGTAATTAAATTAGTGGACACAAAAAATCGTTCACACATACGTGCCGCCAGTATTTGACTACCACTGAATTTACAAAAAAAAAAAAGAAAACCATATCGAAACGTAAATCAAGCGTACATTACTACTGAATTGCATAACGATACACCGTGTACCGAAAACTTGTGCAGTGCATTTTTTCCTGCACTGATTCGATGTATCCGGTAAACCAATTGGCACCGGAAAATCAAAAACAGAAAATAGCTGAATCGAGAAAGAATGCTATGTGCAATCTCAGTTACAGCAACAACAGTGTTGCACCGCATGGGTAAGCTCAATTGCAATTGGGAAATTCGAAAACCACCATGATTGTACCAGCAAGTGAACTTACAGGGAAAGTTTGTTAAAAACCGCAATCCTGAAGCAATCTTGCAGCGCTGAGTTTTCACATAACGGACAAATTTGAACATATAACCCTTCCGTTCTCAAGAGCAAGTAACATTAACGATTGAACGGCGGCCCTTGATTTTCGTTGCTTTGCGCTGTGTGCATGGAAGAAAGGGATCAACTTTGGAGCCAAAATGTGGTATTCTATAACACAGAAGCACCCACAGTTATAGGAGCAGCAGCAGCAGCAGAGAGCGGTGGCATCAGAAGCAACAGCATCTCGCAAATAATTTGCGTGCTTGCTTTGTGTAAATATTTTTCTACGAATGCCTGCCAGCAAGAAATGGTGGATAATGGGCAGCCAACTGACTCCACAGATAAAGGCGAGAGCGACAGCACAGTCAGCCCTCTGTAACTGGTGAATCGAGGTTGGATAGCAGCGATTTTCAGTTGGTCAGAAAAATTATTAAACTGCGTGTGTGGCTGAAATTTGATTGCGAAATTTTACGTTATGGTGCATCCACTGTTGAACCGATTCGACTGTAGCACGTCGATGCAAACGCCGGAGATCAGGTACGTTGAAATGCCCGTGACGTAAATATCTGGAGCTTAAAACATAAGACGGTGACTTGTCTCCAGCTCTACATGATGATAGAATTTATCGTCATCATTTTTGCAGATTATTTCTGCCATTCGTTTTATTTCTCAATAAGTTTTCTGACAGAGTTTCACATGAAAACGCATTTTGTGCGGAATTCGATTGCATAAGATTGAAACCGAAATTGAAAATCGGAAAGCAATAGCAGTTCTTATATTGGAATCAATCTAAAGGTATTGCTGCAATTTGAACTGAAGATAAAGTTAGCAATTCGTTACATATTAATTTTGGAGAAAAATGCGCCTGACATTGTAAACGTTTAATGACGATACGAACGTCGAAAATATATTTCACTCCACAGTAACTCAATCCATCAGTAGGAGGGATTCGAATACCGAATCACATGTTTTCATTTTCATAATCATAACAAACGAATAACCATTCGAAATTGAAACATTTTTCATTTTCCACAACTCAAACCATTGACGCTGGCTGGCTATCTCGGTCTCGTTCGAGCGAATCGAAAAACAGAACAGCGAGTGACGGACGGTCGTACCGGACGTCGCGAGGCGCCATTCAGGGTTCTCGCACACCCAGACGCAAAACTCGCTCCCTTTCAAGATGAGTTTTTCGCCGCTTACGGTGGCACGGTGCGAAACAAATCGTGATCGTTTTACCACCCGAAGGAGAAAATGCGATTCGACTGTTGCTTTTATATCACATTAACACTCGCTGGTGCTATTTTCAATCGATGGAACAAAATCGCAAACCTTCCTTTACCTGCTGGCTGTTGCTCGTGCTTGGGGCATGGTACCGTAGTGCAACCAATTGCCGTTAATGACTGCGCTTGGGAAGCAGATCGACATTAAACTTTGCCGGAGGGAGCAGGCAGTCAAATTAAATCGAGTTGTTCGGCTTGAATCGTTGTTTACGCAAACTTTTATAGTGCGGCGCATGGGGATGTTACCAATTTTGAGGGGGGGGGAATCATTTGTACAGGTTCATAACAAAACCCGAATTTAGTTTTTTATTTCAAGCGTTAAACTGCAGTATCAGTGCCAAAAATTATGCTAGAGCATTTTTTCACTTTGAAAGGCAAATTTATACGCTCGGATGAAACTTTACTTTTATGATAGCTATCAACTATTGAAGTATTTTCCTTCACTCATGAGCTTACCTTATTAAATTCAAGAGGCATTATTCTAATTATTTATTTCGATTCCAATGAAGATCCTTCAGATTTTACTAACTTGAAAGCTAGTCAA
Organism: Wyeomyia smithii; assembly: GCF_029784165.1. Lineage (NCBI taxonomy): Eukaryota > Metazoa > Arthropoda > Insecta > Diptera > Culicidae > Wyeomyia > Wyeomyia smithii. The sequence continues at coordinate 54,065,712 of NC_073695.1, read as the reverse complement.
ATGATTCTAAAAAATGGATTTAAAAATAAAAATTTGCTAATCATAACAATTTTTCGATAAAAAAACACAAGATCACATCATCATGACATTTTTTCTAACATAACTTTAGATCTAAGTTTTTGTTCAATAAAACTTTTTCAATGCAACTAGAACCGTATAAACCGGTTGAGCTGTTGCGGGGAAATTTAGTGAGTTGAACTAAATTGGGCAAAAAATTTCAGACGCAAGCAAAACAATCTATATTGTTGAACGGAGTTTTTTGTGATTTTCATACAACTATGTCTCTTTGGAAAAAAAACTATGTCTCTTCGGAAAATATCTAGAATTACTGTAACAGCTGGCTCACGAAAAACAATATTCAAGGCTAATTAAGTCCAGGAGCTTAGGTGAAGGTGAACAATCTGAAGAAAAACTGTCAACTAAACCTTCATGAAACTTTTTTTCGTTGGTCATGGGATTGAAATGTACTGGCCCTTTTCCTCAGAGATCAAAAATATTTTTATGGGGTATCGGACTACTGTAGTTTAGTGAAAAATACTTTTTCTTTCTGAAAAGTTCTTCTGCAAAACCTACAGAGCAATCTTGCTTCTAAAATCTTTTCAATCAGAGAGAGATGAGAAACAAAATTTTAACAATTTCAGTTATTGCCTTCAAGTGTGTTATCAAATATAATACCTTTTAAATGAGATTAATAGCGTCAAAATCAGTTTAACCATCTGCGAGAAAGAAACGTTAACATGGCAGAGTCGAATGGTATATAAAAGAGGGAAGAATCCAATGAAATATTGTGGGTGTGTAGCCCTAACAGAGCTTTGAAGCTTTGCATACTTGATTTGCATACTTGATTTTTTCAAAATTCGTGAGCATGAGCATGAGCGTGATTAACCACCCCTGGTTGCTACACCGTTATTGTCAGATCTGTTGTGATTACACAGAGAACCAACAAATGATGCTTGGGACTAACATTCATCCTCAATGTGTGCTAACTGATGACCTCCTTAATCTTTACATCAGGCAACACTAGCGCTGGATCGCCGCATCCGAATGCAGGTCAATGAAGTAATGTATATGAGCAATTACATAAAAAACGGGCAACCAATTCAATCGGCCAATTTTTATTTTGCAGAAACTTTGCATAGATGTTTCTCTAGACATAAGATGCCATTTTGTGTCATGGGTTTAATTTTTAGGAACACGAGTCATTTTCGAGAAGCTATTGAAAAATACTACTTTGGGAAGATATTGACGATTACGAAAATTTTTGGGACCGTTTTTCGTTTGATCGATGCGATGTCTTCGGCAAAGTTATAAAAAATAATTTTGTTTTTTATAACTTTGCCGATATGTTTTTTTTTTTAAATATATATATATATATATATATATATATATATATATATATATATATATATATATATATATATATACACTGAAAAAAAACTTTTTTTGAAAAAAAGTAAAAAGAAAAATTAAAAAATAATTATCTGAAGAAGCTCATTTTTTAAAAATCTATTTTTTTATAAAAATCACAAAAGATTACCTAAAAAATGTAACCACGTCCGATCATGGAGAAATAAAAAAAGGTATGATTTTTTGTTAAAAAAAAATCCATTTCTTTTCAAGCGGCATATTTTTTTGCAAGGAGAAAATTGTTATCTACAACTTTGCAGTACAAGTCGTATAGGGGGATTTATAACTGTTTTTCATAGTTTTACACTACATTCCAGAAACCGGAAGTCTTCAAATTTACGAAAATGGCATCAGACATCGTGTTCCGCTCTCCGGAAATCAACTTCTAGCTTCCAGACATTACCAAGGGTCCGAAAATCATCTAAATAATTCAAAAAAATTCTCATAATGCACGAAAAATCATATTTTTTGAACGCACCCTCCTTCACTTTTCGCGCGCGAAATCATTCAGGTCTCCCGATTATCGGCTCATTTTAAAAGCATAGAAATAATGGTAAAACTCGTGTACAAGTGTGATGTATTAGTAAAAATAAATTAACCCTCTAGTACCCAGTGCCGCCTTTGGACGGTCTTCAGTGAAACCTCTAAAAAGCTTCAATCAATACTTAAAAAATGTTTATAAAGTTTCATAGTGATTTTTTCGAAGTTCATCTGAAAACTAACTTGGGCACCAGAGGGTTAATGTGAGCAAACCGCATGCAAGGTTTCAAGTTACAAGTACAGTATCTTATTCCTTAGACTGGTGTGCAATCAGCAATCTGTTACCTTCCATCAAAAAGAATGCGCAATTTGCGTCGAGATTTTATGTGTAAGTATGCAACGCTCTCCATATGCACTCACTTTTCTAAGAAGATTGCTGAAACGATACCAGCAATCTTAGTATCAAATGAAAGTAGCTTAATTACTCGCTATAGAATTCTATTAAAAACTATTATTTGAAGCGAAAAAAACTTTTTTCTCCGCAAATTAACGTATAGGGGAGGAGTACCAGTTATGGCAATACCTAAAAAATGTACCAGTTATGGCATGAACCAGTTATGGCCTATGGAGTTTGAATGGACTAATGCCATAACTGGTACCATTGCGCTTATGCGATATAGCCATAACTGGTGCACTTGCCATAACTGGCTCACCTACCCTATCTGAAAATTATTTTTCTATTAGCAAGAACAGATAAACACCTTTGTACTAAACTCAATAGTGAGCTTAAAACAATGTGAAACCTAAAAAAACTCATTCAAATTTTAATGATATTGAAAACGAAACGAAACTAATTCAAAAGTTTTCCATTAATTATGTAACGCACAAAAAAACACAAAACGTAACAGCACCCTTATAAAAATTACGCGTTACGTAATTTATGGATGCCACCTTTGAAATTTTGATTTTCCAGAAAACATATGAGTCATTCCAGGTTGGAAAATGGCTGGACACGGGAAGCGAGCGACTGTACTATGCGATCCACCAGAAAATGCCGAACGACTGGTTAAAAAGCCTCATATTCCCTATCTATAAGAAGGGTCACCGATTGGATTGTGGCAACTCTCGAGGCATAACGTTGCTCAACTCCGCGTATAAAGTGCTCTCCCGTATCCTGTTCTTCAGATTGAGACCGTTGACAGAATCCTTTGTTGGCGAATACCAGGCTGGTTTTCGACAGGGGCGTTTAACCCTGCGACAGATCCTCGATGAGTTCCGGGAGTACAACTTACCGACTCACCATCTGTTTGTGGATTTCAGGGCGGCATGCGACTCAGTGAAAAGAAACGAGCTGTGGCAGATCATGCTGGAGCACGGTTTCCCTACGAAACTAATTAAGCTGAGTCGTATGACGCTGGAGGGATCAAAATCGTGCGTGAGGATAGCTGGCGAGACATCAGCCGCGTTCGTAACGTTGGATGTACTGAAGCAGGGGGATGCGCTCTCTAACTTACTGTTCAGCATCGCTCTCAAAGGTGCAGTACGATGAGCAACTGTGTGAAGAAATGGTACGATCATCACGAAATCTCACATGCTTCTTGGTTTTGCGGACGACATCGATATCATCGGTATCAACCGTAAGGCCGTGGAAGAGGCCTTCGTACCTTTTAAGAAGGAAGCAGCTAGATTGGAACTTGTCATTAACTCTGCCAAAACGAAGTACATGGTAGCTGGCAGAGAGCGTGGGAGTCCCCGTGGTGTTGGTGCCGAGGTGGAGATAGATGGGGAACGATTTGAAGTGGTTGACGAAATCGTTTATCTTGGTACGCTTGTGACATGTGACAACGATATGAGCCGTGAAGTCAAACGACGAGTTACAGCTGCGAACAGGGCCTTCTACGGACTACGTAACCAGCTAAGGTCCCGTAGTTTGCAAACTCGCACAAAACTAGCGCTGTATAGGACGCTGACACTCCCGGTGCCCCTCTACGAACATGAAGCATGGACGCTGAAGGATGCTGATCGACGAGTGCTCGGAGTTTTTGATCGTAAAGTTCTGCAATCGATACTTGGCGGTAAACTGGAAGATGGAGTGTGGCGCAGACGCATGAACCACGAGTTGTACCAGGTATACAAATATGCTGATATAGTAAAGGTAATACAGCAGGGCAGGCTCCAGTGGGCTGGACATGTAACCAGAATGCCCGACGAGAGAGCCGCCAAAACAATCTTCAGGGGAGAACCAGGAAGAGGCCGTCGACTCTGTGGTAGGCCTCGCACGCGGTGGATGTGCGCGGTGAAAGAAGATGCACGATCTGCTGGTGTACGAGGAGATTGGAGAACGGTTACCCAAGACAGAAGAAGCTGGACATCTCTAATTCGTTTGGCCCTAGACCGGTGAACGGTCCGTTAGCCAACAAAGTAAAGTAAGTATATGAGTCATTCCATCCCGTTTGCACATTTCATGTCTACGACTTTCTCAGTTTTGGCTTAAACATTAGAGAATTGTCCCCCCCCCCTTTCACGTTCCACTTGGTATCGAGGTATCGTACCTAACATAACAAGTCAGTTGTCGTAGGCTCGAGTCTCAGCTCGGGAGAGACTGTTAGTGTCAGTAGGGCGCTAGCACGGCAATTGTCCTGTACATCAAACAGTTGGCTGCGAAGGCTTCTGTGCATAACAAACAGAAGGTCAAGTTCCGAATCGAGATGTAGCACCAAGGCTTTGCTTTAATTAGGGAATTGTTCATAAAGTCCTTACGCAAAAACCCTAACAACATTGCCAGCTCATAATTGTTTAATTTTTAATTTTAGAATGACCATTGCACAGTGGTCCAGATCGTCGATTTAGCGGTATTTAATTTTTTGTGCAAAAACAGCTGTTTTTAGGTTTATAGTGTATTTGCGAAATATTTTGTGTTTGGAAAGGCGCTTCTTTTTAGAAAAAAAAATTAAAGTGGCTCCATTTTCATCAAAAATAGCAAAACTTACTTTTTTGCGGATAAAGATACGGTTCTTTTCAGTTTAGAGAAGTTGTAGATCCATTTATTCTAAACAACTTTGCCGAAGAAAGCTAGTCTCTGTCTTGCATACTTTTCGCGATAGGTGCTGAAGTAATGCACTCCATGCTAAAACACATGTAGAATATAAAAATATACTGTTGACTGTTTTTTTATGAAAAAGGTTTTCATGAATCATCAAACTGTTTGAAAAAACCTTATTTATTATTATCTTACGTTTGGGTTTAGTGATATAGACCGATCAATTACAAAAAAATAAAAAAAATAAATAGTAGCATGCATGTGACATGTATCGAGAAATCCAACCAAAACCGCAAAGTTCAAATTAAATTTATTTGAGATAGAAAAATATCCACCCTCCAAATTTTGGATATTATATACAGAAAAGTACGACCTTTCAAGCGCAATCAATAGTTTTAGTTTGTGTTTGCTATTTAACTAGATACAAACATTTGAAAAGGGCGTATTTTGAAAGGGAAAAACCTAATAACTTTTCTTGTGAATGAGATAGCGCTTTCAAGTATTCAAGTATTCAGAGTTCAGGGACCTCGAAAAGACCTAAAAGCTGTTTAAAAACCAAGCTTTGATAGAATCAAAAATAAAAAAGTTACATCGAAAAAACTAGATTTTTCAGCGACACTCTAACTTGCTTTATTAAATTCATCATACCGCGAAAAGTATGCAAGATAGAGACTAGCTTTCTTTGGAAAAGTTGTTTAGAATAAATGGATCTACAACTCCTCTGAATTAAAAAGAACCGTATTTTTATCAGCAAAAAAGTTAGTTTTGCTATTTTCGATAAAAATGGAGCCACCTCAATTTTTATTTTTTAAATAGAGGCGCTTCTTTCCAAGCACAAAATATTTTGCAAATACTGCAAAACCTAACAACAGCTGTTTTTGCACAAAAAATTAAAAACCGCTAAATTGACGATCTGGACCACTGTGCATTGATATGAAATATCTAGAGATATGAAAACAAAATTGTCAGAATCACAAAGAAACTATGAAACTTGAAATCAAATGGCAATTCAACTTTTGCAATGCAAAAAGAACATATCTGGCGACACTGCCGCCTGAAATTGATGTTTTTTTGGATTTCACGATTTCCTTACAAAAAATATCAACACATTATGCATTTAGCGATAATTAAAAACAAATTGGTTTTTAAGGAGAATGACACGTTTATCAAAAAAGGGGAGAGCCCTACGCAGTTATCTCTTGCCGTTCTGTTGATCTAGAGCATAGTGACCTTATATGAACATTTCCCAAAGTTCGAGCCAAGTCTGAGAAGGTCGTTGGTACGTCATCAGATCTATGAAGATCTATATCAAGTTAAAACAAAAGCATGGAAAGCGTCACAATGCATTTGTCCTGGTAGAAAAGCTTAACAAAGATTGTAAAATTAACCAATTAATGATTAGCGAATTAGCCAACTGGTGCCAAACATTAGTTCGTAAGCAACGAATGTACACTATACTGTACTATAATTTGAAAACCGAGCTCAACAACGTTAATATTGTTAAAAAAAAAATCGATGTTCATTACCTATTGTTTGAGAAGTTTCAGTCGCTTTATCCATAAACTTTAATCCAAAACTTTTTTCTTCAGAACCGAATCAGAATGAAAAAAAGAAATATAGCAGAAGCTTTTTGTGTGTGACAAAAAAAATCTGTATACCTTGAATAAACCCCTGGCTTTCGGACATTTTAATTCCCATTTTTATTATACCTTTCGTATGTATTAAACAGCTTCATTTCAGGCTAGCACATGCCATTAAGATTCAGTTTTGTTTTAGAGCTGTATGAAGTTTTGTGTGGCTTAGTTTTGTTGTTTTTTTTTTCGTTCGAATCAGTATTTTATAACCGTGCCAGAAAACAACCTCAGTCTTGAGCGGCGTAAAATAAATTTTATTACTGCTGCAGCTGAGTGCAGTGTATTGTGTATTTCCGGTGGGTTTCTGTTTAAAAGTTTTTCTCCCCAAAAAGTCTAGTTCACAAGTTTATTCAAGAAATCTTCGGAATTTGGAGAAAGATTGTAAACCATTTTTACTCAGAAGGGCTTAGAACGCCCGTTAAAATAACCCTGCCGCCTACCAATTGTTGCGCACTATAGCTAACAATTCCTACTACTCGTATCCTCAACAATATTGAGAACGGAAACTGCATCTTTCTTGGAGCGATTACATGTGTTACCTTCATCCGGTGTTTTTGAATGTGCCACTCCAAATCGGACACTTGATTGCGGAAAACCGAGTGGTTTTCCCGGAGCTGCAGTGTGCTACTGCTTCTTGCATCATGCTGCCTGCTGTGCAGATCGTAACGCTAAGAGAAAAATGGCGCTCATTATGTAACTGCCTGCTGTAGTATTAGCCCGCACTGTTCTGTCCCTTTGTCACTGAGGCTATCTCAAACAGACAAGGCACTTTTTCCATTGCTTATTGCAATTTTTCAAATTCCCCACGGACTTATTATGCGCTGCTCAGGCAGCATTAATTTCTAACTAATTCACAATTGATATTGAGAGGTTCAGATTAGTACAATCATTTTCCACTTACTGCTGGGCGTCACCCTGTCGAGCCTATTGTGGGTTCAAACCCCATGAAAGTATAAAAATAGATTATCTGTGTAACATGCACTTCACTCTTGCCGTTCTGTTGATCTAGATATTTAATTATACACCACCATCGCATCGTCACGAAATATCTTAGTTCACAGGCACTGTAGTGGCACACTCCGCTTCTGATCTTTTTCCACTAACGCCAAGTGATTTTCCATTTTCTTCTCTGGAAAGCTGAACGACGGCGGGTTTTATTCCGACAGATGATATGTTTACACAAACGGACTAGCCGCTATTCCCCAGTACATTTCTGTTTGACACGTTTCAATAGAAGATTTTCTTTCTCATGACCTCATTAAGTAGCGTTTTTCTTGTTAGGAATCAATTTTTGTTTCACAATCCTCTAGGTCACACCTACTTGAAACTGAATTTCATTCTCTGGTTAAAACGTTTTTTTTTTAACTTTTGCAGTTGGGTAAACTTCGAATCTTACTTACGAATCACAACAAAACACACCCCAATAACTACAAGCTCACATGTTTTAACCGTCAAAAAACTGTAACATCACCAGTATCTCCTGTATTTCGGTAGAATAAAATCGTCGAAAATTTTCAAACGGAAACCTGTAATAATTTCAAGGGAAATGCATTTTTTTTTTCAAATTGAACCGTCACACACGCGCACACGTTTTTGGGATCCAGCTAAGAGGCACCCGCGCCTGGAACGGAAGCCGAATGCAACGGAACTGAAAGCGGATATCCAGTTCTCTGGTTCTTCGATGTGCAGGCTGGATGACCGCCTCTTGCTAGTAATGTCACGGAACGGAAATGCCGTACGCTGCCTGGCAGGATGTGGGTGTTGTAACCCACGTGCGCGTGCTAAAGATTCGCTCCGACCGCCACCAGTTGTGAAATAGTACTGGCAAGTGCAGAATCCAATTTCGTATCAAGTTCGGAACTCACGCCGGAACACACCGTCTCGCATTGGCCTCCACAAATTCGTTATAGTCGAGGCGCAACAAGCGGCGGCACTCAGCTCCATTGCTACCGGTCCGATTTGTGTGAGCGTCTGGCAAATCTTTCCAGCAAAAAGGCGCGCCAAAAGCATTCTACCTGCTGACCTCGCTTACTGGGTATCCTTCGCAGCAAGAGGAACCTGGAAAAAGGCCAGGCACTCACCCACTCACTCTCGGTTTCGGTTACGGTTACGGAGTGTTCGGTTTGAATGTGGATAGAAATGCAGCAGGTGGAGAGATCGGTGTATGGGATGGCCACCCGTACGGCGATTGGCCAACTGTTGCGCACTACTTAATTGCCACAACGCCGAAAGGTGTTTCTCTTCCCCTTTGGCGGGCCTGTGGCGCTCCTTCGTTCCAAGCCGCCGTGGCCCGAAGATATAATGGTTTGTTTGGGATATGGGAATACTTGTCCGTTTCAAGGGTAGCTCGTGTTTGCGTTCAGTGTCAACAGATAAATGTTTACGTGCTGAACTTTTCCAGTTAATAAATTTCTTATATTCCTTTGATATTACTCATACGTACTAAAATACATTAGCCGATAGCATGGAGTTGAGTTAGGAACAGTTCAATTTCATGCACTGAAAGGTGGCAAGAAAATTCATTATTCCTTTGGGTGTGGCAGCACTAGTAATAAACCGGGTACCCGCTTCTGTAGAGTGTGCATTTTTTGCCAGCAGTAACAATTTAATAACTATTATGGAGAGACATACTATTATATACTGTTTTAACCTTCAAAAAATTTGCTTCGATAAAGTCTAAATTTTGTTTTAGTTTATTTTTTGCTGTTGGACTACGTCTCTTTCACTACACTGAGGTAGGTTCTGTGCAAATTGAAATTGGTATGAAACATTTTAAGAGTGGAACTTTTCAAATCATAATAAACTGTACCAAATGCAATAATTTAAATTCTCAATGTCGAATGAAAAATTTCAAGCATTCAACTCAAGCGTTCAAGCTAAATTTCTGGCATGTTTTTGGATCTAAAATTGCTTTTGTTACAATCTGGGATCATAAGCCTTCTATGTCACCTTCAAATCTTAGCGCAGTTCAGCCTATTTTTTAGATCTTGTTTGATGAACCCAAATGAGCTTTTTGTGTCTGAAAATGGTGTTCCGCAATCAACACATTTATTTCAGATTTTTCTGATCTACATCCAGGATGTACAAAGTCATTACTCTGTGATGACACAAGCATTTTTGTAAAAGGAATAGTCTTCGAGTCATATGTAGAAAAGATATTATATAAAATTTCTATCAATGCTTTCAGAATTCAATTGATCATTTTTCCTCATAAGCTTAGAGCATCTTTTCTCAATCCAAAGCGTAATCACGTTATGAAGATTCATGTCGTAATTTTTTTTACAATTTTCGAGAAAATCGTTGTACTCCTTAATTACTTCGCTAATTATAATTTTCTCTTTATTGACAAGCAGGTTTAACCCTCTAGTGCCTATGCCGCCTTTTGGCAGGTTTCAGTCAAACCTCTAAAAAGCTTCAATAAATACTTGAAAGGTGTTCATAATGATCCATAGTGGTTTTACCGAAGCCGTCTAGAAATTAATTTGGTCACTAGACACTCTAACACCTATAACTGCAAATTTTGAATGGCGTTGACAAGGCAACATTTGGGGCCAGACTAAATAATAATTTGATGTTAAATTATAAGATACCTACTTGATTTACAAACAAACCCTCTTATTTCAAAAATGCAGATACAGATTATAGTTAAAGCTAGTGCGTAAAGTCTTCAGAGACTTAAATAAAGTTTTACCGTGAGCAAACGTCGAAGCGACGACCCCGGAAATAACTCTGTGGCCTTTTAGCTCACTTCCGAGCTCACAAGTGGCACTAAAATTCACAAAAAAGGGTAAAAAGCTCTAATTTTTCATATTTTCCAATTCGAGCTCTAGAACAAAAGCTGTGTTAACCAGTGTTATTTGAATCATTTCAAGTTCAGTGTTATTTTAATACAACAACTTACAACTTTGATAAAGAAACTATTCATGTATCTTCGCTGTATCAAAAATTAGATTTTTTTATGATGGTAGGCCATGATCAAAAAAATTTCTTATCAACATTTCCGTTATATTTGTGTGAACAATTCATTTAAAAATTGTCTTTGGCTAACATCAATCGTTTGAGCACAAATGAATTAAGTTTGTCAAATTGCCTTTTCCGATCACTGTGCACAGGTTTCGGCACATCTTTATTTCAGGATTCGCAATACAAACTCATTCCGATTTTATTTTGTTATCAAAAGCATGTGTGAAAAAACAATATCGTATCAAAATATATTATTTGTATCTCCTATTGAAAGCATTTTGTAAATTTTTAGTTATGCTCTTTTGATCGGGAAAGGTTTCTTGTAAGTTTGTTTTTCTTTTTTTCCTTTCTGAATGTTTCTAACATTCAATGGATACAAAAAGTTATTAGATTGAATTACGAAACAATCATCAGAAATCGCAGCAAAATTTAGCACGCTCAATTTGATTGGTGTTAAATCTAAATTAAAGGTGTTGGATGAATTGTGCTGTGATACGAGTTAGATGATTTACATCTCATTAATATTTGCGACAACTGTGTCTCGTACATTTCGATGACAGACAGCACTGAATGATTGGTAGCAGTTACTTATGTAAAACTGATGCGTGCAGCAGCTGTTGCTGCTACCCCCTAACCACACTGAAGAGTTCATGTCGTTCCACCGGAACATTCATGATCAATATGTTCATTGACTTAGTGTTTAAAGTGTGTGAGGATAAGATTAAACAGAAGAATAAAAAAGCATTGGACGGAGGTTATGAAAATGAATGTGTTTGAAAGTCTTGTGTTTACCGACATATATTTAAAACATCTCGCGGCTCCACAGCAGAACTTTTTATGCTGACGCATGGTATATTGTAAAGTGCTGAACTTAAAGTAATAAATTAACTTATTTAATCCAGCTTCTAGAATCTCAGTGATAATAAATATTCTACGGTCAACTCATTTTTTAACTGTAATATCTTCTGGTATATAAATATTATATACATATAAAACAAGCTTACTAGACTGCAGTGGAATACAACCCTTCGACATGAGTTCCCATATGGTTCTCACACAACGTTTTCGCTGCCCTACCTCTGAAGCAGCTCGGTTTTCGCCGAGTGAGTGTCAGCCCGCGTGATTTGGTTGTTTTCGTTGTGATTTACAAGAACCACCGTAAATTTAAATGTCGGCTTCCAGCGAGGAAAATTTTCTAGCTCCAATTTTGGAACGCATCTGCACATTCACGTACGGGCGGTTGTAGACAGCAAGGGTAAGCTTCTTCTGCCCTCCGTACAGGGCGAAAAACGTTTCTATGTTACTACCTACGTTGCAAATAATTAATGGTTGGATGTACAGCGAAAACCGAAAAACCTGTCAGAACAAGGAACAATTTTCTCGATGAGCGTGTAAATGAGAACTTACAGGTCGCTAAAATTAAACATGATCCGGTGGATATGTGGATGGATTACGCTTAATTTGGCACGTGTTGCGATGTGGTTCAGGAACTTTTTTTCCAGCGTTTTGAACAGTGATTAACATTTTAATAATGCATACATATTGTTTGTCTTATCTCTGGAGAGCACTCATTTTGTTGTGAAAACATTCCTCACCTCAGAAACGTTTTTACCACGAAGCGGATCAGCAATTTGGTGCGTTGGCCGATAAAATAAATACTTCAGCAAAATAAATACGAGTGAGAAAATGTGCATTAGCCGTGTTTCTATGTGGATTGAAGAGTTGGATACATGAAGATTGTGTGCTACAACCACAGGACTAGCTTAATGTAATATACGCAGCGGTATCTGCATAAGCGCTATATGACTTAGTCAAGGTGGCGTGGTTTTAACTAGCATTTAAAATATGTTCCAAAACATTTGTCTAGTGGGGTTCATTGCAAAATTTGTGTTTGGCTTCCATTTTACTAGCGTGCTGCTAAAGGCTGTGCGACTAAATAAACAAAGTTTTCTCTTTCTCTCTCTCAAAAAAAAAAAATGATAAAAAACAACTGGAGAATTATTTTGCCAGGGACGACAAACCGGTGTGGGCGAAGTTCAGGTTAATTCGTATGTTTAGGGGGTTATTCACAAGGTTGAATGTTTCTGCAAAATAGCATACCTACTTCTCGATGTTTGTTTTTAATCGTTATGGTTAAAGGTGATTCGTTCACGAAAACGCTTGCACTTAGGAAGTAAAAAAGTAAAATTGATTTGTCTTCAATTTTTTTTACCCTGATAAATTTGAAAAATCGCTTGAATAAATGACACAATCCAAGCAGTATGTAATAATGTTTTGTTATTAAAAATCGTCCGTAGAATTCTCATAAGGCTCAGCTAACATAATAAAAATTATGCCCGGGTTACTCAGAGACAACCGAAACTGGCTCCAGTGTAAATATAAATCCCCTTCATAGCGATTACTTTCTTTTCGCTTCTCCGTTGAATTTTAAATATATGTTCATTATAGAAGAAAGACATCGAAATCGAAAGACGTTTCTTTTCTTAACGATTTAGAAAAATTATTCCCTAGGACGATCATAACATTTTTCACACAAACTAATCACTTATAAAAGCTGAGGCAACTTCGATTGCATGGGGAAAGTTTTTCTGCCGGCGCGGAAATTTTTTCTTTTTGAAGCTCATAAACATTGACCGGGGATGCTGTTTTCCAAAAATATACGGTTCCCAAACACCACACCACTTTTTCGCACGAAAAACTTTATTTATCATTAGTTGCTGCGCTCAGTCAGCCCCCCTAGATTTATATCAACAGGTAATGTTGATTTATTCAACACGAAAAGAACCCAACCAGCATATAAATATACAGCTTCGAACTGATAGATCAACAGGTTGCTAGCAAACGGTTCTCATTGGGCTAGGCCCAAAGCCGCAGTCGTCATTTATTATTTTATGCTAATAATCCGATCGTGGGAAAATATAACCTTAAATATCCCAGCACAGCTTGCTGTAGCGAAAGGGAAAAATAAACTTTCCCGAGGGCATGGGTGAAGCAATGCTGTTGAGAGCAAAAAAAAAAACGAAAATTATCCCTCTGCTAGTGTGTGGGTGAATGCTGTGGCTGCTCATCTAGTCAAAGGTAGAATCAGCCGAGACGGAGGAAACAAAGAAAATATGCAACAATTTACTGCGATTCTGAATGTCGAAGGGACCTTCACAGTCCACCAGAATCGAACACCGTTCGGAGGGTGGCAGGGAGGTGATCAAATTGCGACACTCAAACACACCCTTCTGATGACGAGCGGAAAACGAGTGACCTCTCACGTGACTTCGAACCACAGCGCGCCGTTCGGATGGGTACTTTTCCATTTCTGTGCACTGGAATAGAGCACCTTTGGTCACTGAACGAACGATTGGGAGAGCATTGAGTGCCCAAGCTGTGCTCAAGTTACAGCTATTGGAGCGCATAGTACATACACACACTCTGATTATGTAAACCGGCTCGGCGTAAGATTATAAACATTCGGGTACTCAGCTGCTGCTCTCGTGACGCCGCGTCGTTGGCCGAACAGGCTATGAACTCGTGACCATCGTTTTCTCTGAGTGATTAGGATAAGGCGTTTTCCGTTTTTACCTCTGATGTATGGGCCATGGGATCTTATCATGTAGGTTGCAGTTTGCGGTAACACCCATGATTGTGGTTTGAGGGAACAATGAAACCTATTACGATATAAAGCAATTCTAGTTGAGCTTAATCGAAATTAATCACTACAAAGTTCATTAGCGTGAAATAGATTGTCGGTGATTTCTATCCACCCTTTTGTCAGAGATAAAGAGGGTAATCTAAAATGTTTCAACTTTTAAACCAAAATGCTCCGTTATTATAAAAAAAAGGATCTTCCGAAGAGTATTTTTCGAGAACTTCAAAATAGGCTAATGATGAAATAATTTGGGAAAGTGTTGAAGGCTATGGGCATCTTGTTGTTCGCTAATGCTTATTGCATTATGATTATCGATCAGTATTTTCAGTATTTTTTACTGGTTTGCATCTAGTTAAACTTTCTTCAACTTTCATTGAACGAGCCTTTTGCAACATTTACAGAAAACTTGCCTGAAAGCGTAATTGCTTTCGAAGTCCAAGACTAGTTGTATCAGCAATTTTCCACATAAAAATGTTACAAACATTCGTCGATATTTGATTTGTCGTTTCTAATTGGCACTCAGTGCTCCCTAAATCCATCCTAAGACGATGCAGAGCACACACAAGATAAACAAAGCGGTCGCAGCAGCGTTTCCGTCCTAAAACGAATGTTGCTGCCAACCAACAGAGGTCAAATTCCTGTGGGTAATCAACAGACGAGACATTGTTGCGTTTGGCACAGAGAGCAAACCGATACGTTTCCGTACCGGTTTTGCGCTACCCGTTTTGTGGTTATTCCAAACGAATTTCGACGGAAGTGAACGATAGCGTATTCCTTTCTTCATCAGCTCGAGTTTTCTATTGCACAGCTTACAGGTAAGAGCGAAAAAAGTAGCGGAAGGATGGATTTATCCGGATCCCGTGCGTTAATGGACTTGTGATGTTGACCGGGAACGTCGCGCAGTTTTTACTCAGAGGAAGATTAGAGTATCCTTCGCAAACAGTACCTATAGCTCATAGATGTTTGGACTCCCCGTCGGGTCATTGCTACATGTGGTGAATACTCTCCGATTATTAAATAGACCCGACATGTGGTGCTGTACGAGATTATAGGAAGGAAAGTGCTATTGGAGCACGTACGATTCATTTTCTGATAGCGTTCAACTTCATGGTCTTTTATTTGTCGGAAGCCTTCCAGTTAGCCAGCAGACGCATGTTTGAGTATACTGTAAAGGCTGATTTAATAACTATAAAGTCTGTAGAGTAATAAAAAGTAATATGTAGTATTAAGATTACTAAAGAACGGATTAATAATTTCTATTTAAAACAATTTTTCTTTCAACACTTTGTGTTGAGTTTTTCATAGTTGATGGCTTGCTTGAGTGCAAAACGACACGACCACCGGAAGTATAACTTTCAGTAGTCACGTATAAAAGCTAGCATGCAGAAATTTAGTTTTCATTTATTTATTCATTCATTCATCCGATCACTGTAGCAAGAGGATGATTTACTGGACCAGCAGCAAGCGGCAAGATGGCCTTCCATAGCGGCCGAACCAACGGAGGGAAAGGGCGGATGGAAATGTGATTAAAGATAACCTTCCGCAGAGCTAGGTTTTGGATCTCCCGTCTGTGTGGGAAGCATCGTTATACAGGTTATACAGGCGCATTCGCTTACAGTTGTTCGGCCACTGCTAATAATTAATGGTGATAGCGTATGTTCCCTTGTAATATGTGGTGTTCGCTTGCTTGCACTGTATGAAGCAATAGTAAGAGAACAAGAATCATCCCGTGTCATTAGCGAATGGCAATCAGCAATGACGATAAATTAAACAAACTTGCCGGTGGCACTATAGTGATACACCAATGGCATCTTAGCGTCTCAGAATTATAAAATTGAAGTAGTTATTGTTTTACTGCCACTCGCCAAAACGTTACTTATTTGCATTATTTTCAAGATAAGAAAATTCAACATTGCTTCAAGAATGTTTTAGTGGCAATGAGAAAGGCTGATGGTAATTTGTACTTTGCAGTAGTAATGAAATAACTTCGAGCAAGTGTATTTCGGAACAGCTTCAGTTCAGCTTTAGCTTTGGATCCAGTGTTGTTGTTTAGCTCTACTGGCAACAGAAAACCTACGGAAACTTGAGCTTAGCTGTTCTGTCTCTCGTCTTCAGTTATATTTCAACGATATGCTTGTTGACGGTTACACCGTCGACGGGAAACTAATTTGGCGAAGGCCGTCCTCTTTTTAACATTCCTTCATTCTATCCCCTACGCAACGCCGTCTGGTTGTGGCGCTTGTTTTTATCCTAGAAATTTAGGACAATCACAAGAGTGTTTTCAGCATACAGGTACCAGTTTTGTTTATCGTCATATCGCTATATTGTTCAATCGAATGTTCAAGTTACAATGTCTGATTGTGCCAAAGGCGATAAAATCAAGAGAAGGACAGAGTTCCGTTCCTTTCGTGCGGGGCTTCAACTTCCTATAAATCGAATTCATCGTCTGCTGCATAACAGAAACTAAGCGTGTTGGTGTTGGAGTAGCTGGAGGTTGCAAAGGAGTATCTTGAGATAATAAACGAAAATCCGCAATTGAACAAGCTTTTTTCCATCGTCGTCATTGCTCAAGGAGGTAATCTACCGAATGTCCAAGGTATTCTACTCCCGAAGAAAACGAGGGTATATTCTCAAACCTTTTGCAAGAAATACATTGACATAAGGCAAGCTGTCGTAATTCAACGTCAATATTGCGGTCGTGTCTTATAAACAACCTTTTCAACTATTATGAATCAATATACCTGAATAATGACAAGAGTTAGAGAAAAGTTGGGAGGTTGATTTCTAGAAGATGCCTGAACTTTTATTTAAAAATATTGCAAAAACAAATAAATTTGAGATCCTACGCGGCAATAGAAGGAGGTTGTATCCAAGACACATAGAATACGAAAACTTCTCGATAAACAATTTTGTTGATTTATAGCTTGTAGAGCTGCTACTAAACGGACTTCGGTTGAACTACAGTTTAATAAGCTGATATTTATTAATTTATTTATTGATTTAACTTCAACTGACATAGTCTTAATGAAGTACATAACACGATTGTTCGGGGCTGGGTTGGTATTAAAAATGCTTTGTTGAGAGTGTTTTATTAATGATTCATAAAGTCTACTATTATTTGTTTAAATCACCTTCATTGCATAGCCCACATAGATGTTGATTCATGTAACTCGTAATTGTTGAACAACGCAACTGATGCAAATTTCTCAACAACGCAAATTGCAAACAAACATCACGAAAAAACGCTTTTATATTATTACTGCGCTTCTTGGTTGGCAAACTTCAAAAATTAGGTTTTATTCTACGTTTATTCAGACTCGTTCGCACGAGAAGTTGTTAAGCTCATTCAAAAAATTGATCATAAGCTACATATTTATTATTGTGCCTTATAAATAGATAGATGCTTTCAATTGACTTTTTCAAGTGCGGCTAATTCAAAAATCGTGTAGATTGACGCTATCACAAGTCGGACTTGATTATCCGGCGACTCGATTGTCCGGGACTCGGATGTCCGGAATTTTAGACCCGATTATCCGTAATTTTATTTTTTTGTGTTTGTTTTTTATGTTCATTCCGAAATTTTACGTTTACCAACCCTTCTGGCATATTTGATACCAATTAAGTCCTTTTCGGTATGTTTGAGACATGATGGAATTGAGTGAAAATAATCATTGTTCAATTATTTTTTTTTGTTTCTTAAGATTTTACCCATTCTCGCCTCAGAATAATTTGGTTACGCCACTGCATACACGTAAAATAACGAAAGGAATTATTTATTTTATGTTCGGTTATCGCAAATTTGAATAATTTTTCTGTGATTCGATTATCCGGAAAACTCGATTACCCGTAATGATTTTTTTTATATTCCGGATAATCGAGTCCGACTTATAATAGTAAACTCATGTGTACTGTATACACTAAGGTGTTTTAAATGAAAGCAAGTGACGGTTGGGTTATTTCTATACAATGCTGGGATTCAATCGAATAATGCCTTTTTCCTGTTTTCTTCGACTGCAGAACAGATTGGATATTCGGAAAAAAATTTCTCAGGGAAATTAGCGACGCCGAATAGAAGCTCGTTCATTTTCTCGTCATTGCGAATTGCCACTCGCATGATGATTCTCGTTCTATTATCTCCAGCAACGTTCTTTGCCAATTCAAACACTTCCGCAGCAAGGTACATTACAGCCACCAGATCGATGGATATTCCTGTACACGAAATGCAAGGACTTATTGTTTCAAATACCTACGAGAGGGCCAACATGAAAAATGGGCGGGACCACGCACACGGAATTATAGAAGTAATAAAAAAAAGGTTTGGCTACGCTGCGCGTTGTTTTTTGGTATACCCAACAAACAATTTTGCTAGCTTGTTAGCCCTTAGTTCAACCGAAATCAGCCTAATATCAGTTTATAACAAGCTATAAATAAACAAAATTGTTTGTTGGGTGAAGACGAACGTTGCGCGCGAAGAGCATTAATTTTCCGTCAATTTTTCAACTGTCAACAAACTCGTCCTTAAGATGGCATAGAGGACACAAGCGGTGGATTAGCCTCCCGTGCTAAGCTCGAAGTGAATTGTTTCGTTCCACAAATTACAATTGGCCTTTTTTCCAAGGCCGCAAACACTTTTTTAAAGTAATACTGAATTTTCTTACCTTGCAAATTATAAAATATGAAGTTCCACATTCATTTCAACTGAATAAAAAGTGATGCTAAAATTATGTTTCACTAAATACGACAATTCTTTCTAAGTATCGGGCTGGTTTGAATTATTTTTCAAATTTGTTTGTTATTGTTATTGAGTTGTTTAGGCTGCGTATAATACAAAGTAAACAGCTAGATTAATGCAGCTACACAACGTTTGAAAAATAAGTTTTATAAATGTTATTGATGTGTCACAATATAAAAAATATATAAACACAGTATAAAGATAGAGGAGGACTGAGAAAATGGTGGAGAAATTAGAACATTTTCAATCCTTATAAAATTAAATGTGAAATGTCAAAGTTATATTACTTATCAGTTCTTATTGCTAATAACATTCTGGCGGGTGGCACAAAATTGATAATTACTTCATTTAAATAATTTTGATGGTTGAAAAACAAGGCATCATCCGCTACGGATACTGTAGTCAAATGAGTGTGTGTTTGTCTTGGTATTGGTCGATCCGTCGATTGTTTTCATAAACTAGAGAAATTCGTTCTCTATCTTACGAGATTTTGATGCCTAAAATTCGTTCAGTGCTAACAAAGTTTCATTATACCGTTTTTTCAATATTTCAGAATGGCACCCTATTAGAGAGAGACGTATTCTTCGTCAAAAAATCAGTTCCACAGATGTCAAGCAACTTGGACCATTTCTGATCAAAACTGTTAGTTTCTGGATTCTTTGACTGATTTCCTTTAAACTGCATTATTCACCATTTCCATAATCAAAAGAGTTCTTGAGATGTAACAAAATAAGAATAGAAATTATAGACAAATCAGAGTGAATTCGTTTATTTAATCTTCGTTCTTTTAAAATGGTGTAACTCAAGTTTTGCCTATAGTACATCAGTGTGATGATTATTTTTCATCTAATTTTTTCCAGGAACATGATAAAAATATTAAATTTGAAATCAAAATAAATTCAGTTGCCAAACAATGCAGTTTATTTTTTTAAAGGAAATGGATCATATCTGGCAGCACTGCCGCCTAAAATAGATTTTTTGGTTTTTTTGGTTAATTTTCTTGAAAAATAATGTATCAGTTTATTTCTGGACATTATACAATTGTGGCCAGAATTAAAAGAAATAAGGGTTTTCAACGAAAATTGCACTTCTATCGAAATCGGCACCAAAGTTGACATTTTCGCAAAGCGACTTTATGTGAATAATTTCCTGAAGTTTGAGTCAAATCTGGAAAACTCGTTCACACGTTTGTACTTTTTTTGCACACTTGACTGCGCACTGGAATGACCCAGTTGTAAAAAACATGTTGCAAACAGTGAAATGAATTTATCAACTGGTAAAACTCATTCCTATTTAGCAAGATTTGTCGTTATCCCTTGAGTAGTAATTTTCTGGATACAATAATTCTGACGTTTTCGACATTTTTGATATGTTTGAAATTTTTGAGATATTTGACATATATGACATATTTGACGTAGAACTACGTCTCTCAGAAAGCTTGACTACAAAGGGATGTAGAATAAAAATCTTAAAACGGAAAAAGTGAAAAAAGTGCAAATTCTAATGTTAATAAATCGGTTAGTTTTCAAAGGGCTTCTTATGTTCTTACAGAAGTCGAATGGAAAATCATCTATGCATCTGTCCAAATGCAGAAAATTTGATTATTTGAACTATTGTGCTATTGATAATTGGCTTGTTAAAACGCAGGATTCGACTTCTGATTGGTCGCTTAGTGCTTTCTTTCCAGAGCACGGTTGACACAATTATAGACCTAGTACATCGAGAATGTACTATTCGGCCTTTCTAAGAGCCTGCTTCTGTCTAGCCTAATCAGCGACTAGGGGGGGGGGGGGGGGGGTGACATAAAATGAAAATAAAATTTGTAACGGCCTAATTGGAAAAAATACTCCCTCTCTCCCAATAAAAGAGATGACTCGATGGCTTCGTCGTAAGCAAATTAACCAAAGTCACCTATGTTACCCTGTGCTACAAATAAAGTAACAAACAACTTTATGTAGTTCTAAGTCAACCCTTGCGATTTTTTGAAATTACTGACATATTTGACATTTCTAACATTTTTCGACATATTTGACATTTCTCATATTTCTGACATTTTGAACATTTTTGACATTTTGGACATTTTTTGACATGTTTGACATTTCTAACATATTTTGACATTTTTGTCATTTGTGACATGTTCGAGGATCTAAACGATCTATCGCCATACACGTAAGTAAGTAAAACGTTTTCAACATTTCTGATAATTTTACACTTGTTACTGTTTACTTTTTCAACCAGAACAACAGTTAGTAATGTGCATTTCAATTTGTTTCAGCTAGTAGGAAATGAAACAGAAGAGCGTTTGTACACATAATACACAGGCGAATAACAGAAACGTTGAAGCTGTTTCCACTGTTTGATAGAACATTTACTTAATGCCTGCGCACAGCAGCAAAAAAAAATAATAATGAAGATTCTTTTTGGTATGGATAGCACAAGCGTACCAACGTTAAATGTTTTTTCAAGGACCCTTAAGTTATCCATTTCCACCTGCTTGTTCAGTTGTCAATATTTTTATTCCAACGGAACACTGCTTTTACTTGGAGAATGTTCGGAACAATTTCAAACTTGACAAACAATCGGTGTATCTATACTTTAAACGGTGTCCAGTGGCCACAGCTAGTGGATCACCGTTAGTAACAATGTACACACTACCTACGGGACCACAAAACTTGATGGTTCCACTTAGCGCAATTGCTATTTTGGTGCACAGAGCACTGAATGCATCACGTTTTTGTAAAGAAATCCATGCCGCAAACGGAAGGAAGAAAAAGTGAAAAATATATTTCAAAAGCGCTTTTAAATCACTTTCAAGTGCTCTAACAACCGAATACTTTTCTCTCTCTCTCTCTCTCTCTGATGGCGGGCTTTGACGAGACAAGCAAGGATGGTTAGTTATCTCTGCCACTAGGACATGGTGGCTATGAATGGCGAGCAGTATCAGCGTTGTGGCGAATACTGCGTGTAGTAAGTAAACCGTCAGTCGGTATGCGAATTCGTAATGTTGGGGCGACTGCAGCGGAAGTTGAACAAAAAGTTATAACGTTTTTGCTTTGGGGGAAAAATCCAGACGACGGCAAAGAACGAATTACGGAGAAGAAACGTTCGCATTTTTCACCGCATTTCTCCGCCGCAAGTCCGCGTGTTCTGCGGGGAGGATAAGAAGATGACGGGGAATACTTTCCGCCAGATTATACGGCACAGGGAGAAAAGCTCCATCCCTTTTTTTTTTGCAGCAGCCAGCAGCACGTTCCAGCTGGTTGTTGTATTTTTGAGATATGAAAAAATGTTTTTGCTCGTCGGAGATTTTTGTCGGTCGGTGACAACGAATATAAGAGTTAGTTTCCATGTTTTCCATGTTCACATGACTGAGTTCGAATCAGGCTACGATAAAAAGTGTTTATCCTTTCGAATATAAGTTTTCTTTCTAACTATTAAAGTTGGTTGAAAAAAAGAGCCCATTTTTTCAAGTTACAGTTTGATGACAGTATAAACCAACGCTGATGAATGATTAACCCGTAAAATAATTATTGTGATTCCAGGGTTATAATGAGCATTTTTTTCCAGCTTTTCGCTATTCAGCACATATTTCTTCCTATAATTCATGCCTGGGGAACTCAACTCGTAATTAAATCCACCCCGCAAGATTGTCATGCAGTCCGTTGCCTCCTTTCTGTGTCTGTTCCCTCGATGGAGTTTGTATCATCGATATCATACGTCCGCACTGAATCTGGCTGGTCTTGTCGTGCCTGAACGGGGCGTATATCTATGCTGCATTTGACTGCCTGTCATCTTTCGCCTTGATTTATTGATGGCAGCTGGTATCATTGCCCGGTGCACGTAGGTGGAGGGTTAGTAAGGGTTTCACTATCCACTCCCCACATCCCCCCAAAAGCGGAAAAATGTACCGTTTTTTTGAGAAAAACTTAGAAGCAGCCAATTGAATTAGATATATATACTAGTTAGTAGATTCGAACTCAAAATTATTGGAATAACGTAATCTGTAAAAATTTACCTACCAAAGTGCTGGTACATTGAAATAATCAGTCATTGAAAAAGCATCAATATTCATAAATTTTGCAGAATATTTTCAAAGTTTTATGAATTCCAAACAATAACCATTGACAAGGGGGGAAAATCCTGTGCACGGCTATGGCCCTTTGGTACAGTCGGGAAATCCTGTTGGCCAATAAAATTTACATGCTCTGCCAGACTGGACATTGCGCTTCCAGTAAGTCCTGCTCCCCGGAAGGCTAAATTGCTGCTGTGAACTGTTCTTACCCACACAGTCTGCTGCGCATATGTTGCTAGAATGCCATACAACCGCGTTCCATTCTAATCACTTGGGAATGGGCCTTTAAGAAGACCTCCGTTCTTCGGTCTGCAGCGAAAACTGTCTCATATGGGTAGTGACAATTTCTCGTAAACTAGCTGTGTCATGATGACGAAAGCCGGAGTTATTTTCTGGGAAAAGTGAAACTGTACCTGATCGGAAAACAAATATGACGGTCGTCACTGGCGAACATGACATGTCAGACTAACGTTGTTAATAGACACGCCGGGTAATGTGTCAAGTTACGTTAGTCTACAGTGTTCTCACATATTTCTCCCGCATTTCAAATACTCAAATTTAACTAATATCGAAAAATGCACCTCAATTCGCAAAACATTCGCATGAGGTATCTGTTTTAAGCGTGTCGCAAACCAACCAATGACCAGCTAGAGCAGACCAACGTGAGCTTTTCTGTTTAGTAACAAAATTTTTCGAACACGTGTTCGGAATACCTACAACGAAAGTTAAATTGCGTAGACGAAGGTCGAGCCAAAAATAGGAGTCGATTACAGCAACGGTGTTTGTCCCTGTGCCCGAGACTTTTGTAACGAGATTCTGCTAGCGGGGAATACTTTGTTCCGTCGACTGAGTTATATTGACTTTCGGACAAAGAGATGGGTTTGGATTACAGCAGCGGGTTTGATAGATTCGGATCATAGTCGTATTATAGTTGTAAGAAGTATGCTGCCAGCGATACTTGGAGCTAGGTTTGGCTTCTTGGATCGAATTTTTTAGACGAAAATTCACTCGTTTTCGTTTTAGTAATATCAATCGGTTTCGCTAGCTTAGTTAAAAATAAACAGCTTCCAGTGAGCACTGATAAAACATAAATCATTTTGTGCTTACGCTCTTCTCATGACAGAAGATTTCTATCTGCTTTTCCTGTTTTACCAAGGCAGAAAATCGAACAAAGTTAAAACGTTTGATACATTTTCAGCTTGGTCTAGATCCTTAGGTAATTGAGAATTTTATAATCAGTGTACAAGAATTGTCATTTAACAAAGCCAAAATTTTTATTTGATTTTTTACACAAAATTGTCGACCAGGTATTTTAAATAGGTTCAAGCAATAGATGTTCCCGCTTCGAGTATTTTGTAGTCACTACTAAAAAAATATCACTGATTTTGTTTGTTCTGGAGTGAAAATTTCAAGAAATGATTCATTTCATAGACTGATGCAAGAAGTCATTTTGTTTTTTTTTTTTTAACGGTATAAGCCTAATTTTTCAATTTTCAATTGCTTCGACCTTTTTATTTTAATAGGGGGATGTTTTGTGATGAATTAATTATTTACTAATATTTATTCAGAATTTTTTCTGTGTGTTCTGCCACAAATGGTGACATATCAACACTATTACATATATTTCAAGCTTTATTTCATTAAAAGATTGTAATTGCTTCTGCAGTTAAGTGAATATAATTGGAGGAAAATTGTAAACCTATTTATCAAGAATATAAAAAAGAATTTAAAATTAAACTTTAATCTAATCTTACACCTATCTTACTGACTAATCGTTGTAATTGAGAATTGCAACGATTTTTGTCGGAACTTATTGATAATTTGGTTTGACATATTTTCTAATGATTCCACATTAGTAAGCCTGTGTAGTTCATTCGTGCTAAACCAGCGAGGACGCTTCAATATCATTTTCAGAAGTTTTTTCTGAATCCTTTGAAGCATCTTCTTCCTGGTTGTACAACAACTTGTCCAGATGGGGACTGCATCAGGCTACGAAAAAGTACTGCTTTTTTCCTACTGTCGTTTTAAACGAGGATTAACTGCTGGTGACTAAACTCTACATTTATCAAAGTGAGCTGTTACGAAACTGTGCAAAGCATATTGGCATTGGAGAAGTTGATAAACATGCTAACACTGTTCAACGCCTCCTTATTCGATAGTTAATTAAAAGCGTTTCCGTACACTGATCGTTGTAAACTCTTTGCTACTGTTCGTTCTAAATTCTGTATGTCTTCTTCCATAATCAGTATGTAGCGGTAACAACCGTTTTGCTAGGATAACATCCTTCAGTTTGTCGATAGACGACTGTCATGAGCGGCTGTTATGAATTTTTTTTTGTTCATATATAATTTATTTGACACGGCACAAATACAATTTAATGTTTAACGGCGCCAATTATATCTGGTAGCTTACTTTCTAAAGTATCTTAATAACTTAAAGCAAATTTTTATCCTCGCTGCCGACTACGAGCTGAAACTAAATCTAACTTGAAGCTATAATATTTTGCATTAAAAGCACTGGTTTACTGTATGATGGTTTTCATTGCCATGGGTAAGCAGCATATTAAATTTGTTCCGCTGCTGGGCCAAGACATTACGGACTGGCATATTGGGTTGTCTCCCTCGGGCCTTGAGAGTATCGTGCGGGTCTGATTGCTGTTTCCGGATCCGGGGTCTTAACGTGTTCTTGTCGTTAGGTTGGATGTAGGCGGAAGGGGATAGGACTAAACTGGGGCGTGGATGGATTTCAGGAAAACGTATATAAGGGACATGTAGGATAGGTCACGGCTCGCCAAGACATCACGAACAGGAACAGCCGGCTGCCTACCTTCGGCCTGCAGGGAAGCTATTAATTTAGACCTGGCGTCACGATGTACAGGGCATGACCAAACAACGTGCTCTATGTCGTGATGACCTTCACCACAGGCACAGACACCACTCTCTCCGAGCCCAACACGACGGAGATGCGCGTCAAATCTATAGTGATTGGACATAAGCCGGGACATCACGCAAATGAAATCCCGACCTACATCCAACCCCTTGAACCACGGGTTCGTCGACACCTTGGGGATTATGGAATGTAACCACCTTCCCAGTTCCCCTCTGGTCCAAGCATTTTGCCAACTGATGATTGTATTCTGACGTACAAATGAGAAAAATTCATTGAAGGCAGTTGGTCTTTCATAAATTCCACCGTTTGTTGTGCCCACCTTAGCCAAAGAGTCCGCTTTCTCATTGCCCGGTATCGAGCAGTGAGAAGGGACCCACGCTAAGGTAATCTGGAACGATTTTTCGGATAAAGCACTCAGATGTTCCCGTATTTTCCCCAGGAAATACGGAGAGTGCTTAACATCTTTCATCGATCGGAGAGCCTCAATGGAAAGTAAAGTCCGTAAAGATGAAATAATGGTCCGTGGGCATTTTTTCGATAATCCCTAGGGTGTACTGAATTGCAGCCAATTCTGCGACGTAAACAGAAGCAGGATTATCGAGCTTATGGGAGACGGTTAAATTGTTATTGAAGATACCGAAGCCAGTGGACCCATCAAGAAGTGATCCGTCAGTGTAGTACATATTGTCGCAGTTGATGTTTCGATATTTATTGGAAAAAATTTTGGGGATCTGCTGCACGCGTAAATGATCCGGGATTCCACGAGTTTCTTCTATCATGGATGTATCGAAAAACACAGTGGAATCCGAAGTACTTGATAAGTTGACACGATTTGGAATATTCGAAGAAGGGTTAATGTTTTGGGACATGTGATTGAAATACAATGTCATAAAACGGGTTTGGGAATTAAGTTCGATTAACCTTTCAAAATTTTCAATCACAGGACGGTTCGAGACCTCACATTTGATAAGAATGCGAGAAGACAGGCTCCAGAAGCGGTTTTTCAATGGTAGTACTCCAGCTAAGACCTCCAAACTCATCGTATGGGTCGATTGCATGCAACCCAAGGCGATACGCAAACAACGATATTGTATTCGCTCCAGTTTGATCAAATGTGTGTTTGCTGCGGAGCGAAAGCAGAAACACCCGTTAGCTGTTATGAATTGTCATGTGTTTAATTTATATCGATGGATTAGGTGCAGCTTGTGGATTCTTGATCATTAAACAAGCTGACACATCCTCTAAACCATGCTGCCGGTACCCGGATAACTGTCCCATAATGAAAAACAACATGTTGAGAAAACGGCGATTTGATATTATCCGTGACTTTTCGGATTTCCAGCAATTACATCCAGAACCAATGACCATAACAGTTTCATGGCACCACAAGTTTATCGTTGAGAACAAAAAAACATGGATGGAATTGGTTTTACGTTATATAACTTGAAAAAAAAAAAAAAGACAAAAAGGGACAAAATATGCGGGTACATTTCAAAAATACTCACATATTTTGTCCCATCACATATAAATTCAACCAGCAACCGGCAGTATCATTGGCAACGTAGATTGTACTACAGAAAAACAACATTTGTTTAGTTAATTAAATGACATACTTCCATATGCCTCAAATAATCCGATATACACTAATCTGGAGCAAAATTATATGTTTACAGTTTGTACCACTATACAGTGGGACTGTAATGCGGGTACATTCAATATGGGACAAAAACAACTTGGTATTTTTTCCATGTTTTTCCATACAAAAGTATCAATTTTAATTTTTTTCCAGAAAATATGATAACAATTAAGTCGATTCCCGACGATAACTCAAAAGTGACCGAAATCAGTATGGGACAGTTATGCGGGTACCGGCAGCATGGTATAAGGAAATTACCGTAATTATTGTTGTTTCATTTTCATTTTCTCGCCGTGTCAAATTGTAAATGGAAGCTACCATGGCCACTTTACAAGGACATCTTGCCCAGAGATATAATATAGACATTACCCAAAAAGCTAGTATATTTCTTCACCGTAACCACAAAAAAAAACATCAAGTTGTTCCATAACATTTCAATGATTTATTTATTTTGTTTGTTGCAATTCACAGCATCCGATCGAGTTCACTAGTTCTTGTGACAATATCAGCGAATTATTGCTTTTGAAATTGATAAGTTGTACAGAATTGCCGTCAACCCTAAAGCCTTAAAATCTTCCTAGGCAAAAAATAATTTAAAAATGACCGTCAAAAACTTTTATTCAGCTGTCACGCTAAATTTTTAAATTATGAGAGAATAGAAAATTAGGTTTGTATGAATTGGAAACGAATCGTCCAAATAGGTTGCTGTTTTTCGTTCACGTTTTGGTTTATGCCGTTTCCAGGTTGCAGGTTGAAAATAATTTCGCTGGTGTGGAGAGAATTCGCTTCTCCCGAAATTCCGGAAACTACCTCCTAGACCCGGAAACTTCAGGGAAAACCCGAAGAAGTGGCCCACCTTAAATTCTTCTTTATGCTCTTGCGAATAAACACACAGCCGCTTGCAATTGGTTTATCTTACCCATCGCTATTAGTGAATCTATATATTAGAGAAATGACAAGGCACTCACCGTTAAGGCAACTGTCAACATCAAAACGGATAACGGTTATGCAAAATCACACAGCTCGCCCATTTTGATGTTGACAGTTGCCTTAACGGTGAAAGCCTTGTCATATCGCTAATATATAGGTTCACTAATCGCTATCATATGCTTTTACAACGCTAAATGATAATGACAGGCATGCTATGATGAAAAGAAAAATCATTGACAAATTCGCTGTATTACGATGCATGTATCTTAGTTCAAATGAAACACTACAAAACAGCATGCTTCGCATCGCGCACAGGCAAGAAGCATTACAGTAGTATAATCACTGAAGTCCATGGCGAACGCAACGGCAACGCTGCAAGTCGCACAATTCTGTTTCCATGGACTTCTGTCGTCTAAAGGCTGTCGTAGTACTGTACATTTTCTAAGGCTGGACTGCATATAACATTGCTGGTCTAAAAATTTGTTTGTAAATTAACAGTTTATTCTTGAGACAAAGTCTAGAATTTCTGCGGATAAGAGGATACAAACATTTTATATATGAAATCTGTGTTTATTGCAAGATTTTGCCTTCTGTATTAATTTTAATGAATAGCATCTGTGTTGCTATTACCAAAAATTGAAATTGTTATCTAAAAACGAATAACATTTATGTTGAATATAAACTTCAAGTTGTTGATTTAGGATTGGATTAAATGCTAGGTTTGATTTATTATTGGATTTGGTACTAAATTCAAAATTTGTCTTAGCAACAACATTTTTGAATCAAAATCGGGAATTTATTGTGGTTGAATTTGGGAAGGAATTTGAAACGGTTAAATTTGTCACCTAAATTTGAAGACGATCTGGAGCTGGATTGGACTTGGACATAGAACTAGACTAGAATAATACTGTGGGAATTTCGAGCTTATTCTGAGAAGAATTAGGGGAAGATTTGGAAAAATTATTTTTCACTGGACTAAATACTGGTGTTGGAATGGGATTTGGTAATGATTTTGATTTAAGGCCGAATTTTTATTTGAATTCGTAGTTAGATCTGAAATTGGACTTGGAAATGAAATTGAGTTTGAATACAAATCGCATTGAATCGGATTCTCAGTAAGAAATCGAAGTCGTAGTTTAATTCGCGAGTAAAACTTGAGTTGCATTTGAAACTGAACCTGGTAATGAATGATTTTAAAATAGAACTTAGTTTTTAGTTTGAATTCTGGTCAATGTTTAACTCAAAGAACAACCTAAGCAACGATTTTAAATATTTTCTTGTACTGGGATCCAAAAAAATCTTTCGTTCTTTTGTAGCAGTGTTGCCATTTTTTTTTCACATATTTGCCAAAAATTTAATTTTTATTCAAAAGTTATGGGCTTTTCACTCTGGATTTTTTCTTTTTCTCTTCATTGACCCTTTGCTGCTCGTCAGTTATTTAGTTATGGACTGTTTTATGCTAGGGTAATACTCATTTCAAAATTATTTGTTTAAATTTTCTCCGCTCACGACATGACGTATCGTTAGCCATATTTTTCTTTGCTCCTCTTACCGCACATAGTATGATATTTTCTTGTATACGCACAGCGCCTTTTAGCAGTTTTAGCTTAGCAGTGTCACGGTAGGGGATATGTGTCTACTAGGCAAACTAGTCAGAAAAATTCTCTAAATAATTGCTTGGGTTGTTCATTGGGTTAAAAAGTTAACAGACATTTTCTAATAAATATGATTATGGGTCATTCCATACGAAGTGACCACGAAAAAGCACAAACTTGGACACGACCATCACAGATTTTGTTCAAAGTAGGGAGAATCATTCATCTACTGTCACTTTGGAAAAATCCCAATTTTGGTGTCTATTGGAATACCCCCCGCTCTCCAGGACCCCCCTCTTTGTTGCAAAGTCGCGCAATTTTTGTCAAAAATCTCTTTTTTGTTTTTCTTACAATTCATAGACGTAAGATATCCGAAAAATACCGATAGATGATTTTTGAAAAAAATAAACCAAGGAATCCAGAAAAAAATATAAGTTTTGACCGGAAGTGTTGCCAGATAAATTATTTTTGTATTTGAAAACTAAATTTACATTTTTCAGCAAATGCAGCCAATTTTATTTGAAATTTGATGATTTCATCGTGTTCCTTGGAAAATTTCACATGAGAAACAACTGTCATCCCGAGGTAATATGAGCCAATCTCGTGATATAACATTTTTACGAAAAAAGTTGTAAACTTCGTAATTAATTTTTTTCACAATTTATAGAAATATCTGGTTGGTCAAAATCTGCGTTCGAAACAAGGCTGAATACTTTTTAATACACGGATAATTTTTCCTTGTTACTTTAGAGCTTAAAACGAAAAATTCTCAATTTTGTAACAAATTTTTGACGTAGAATTACGTCTTTCGGCAACATATACAGGGGTTCAATTTCAAAAACCGAAAACATCGAGAGCGTCACGAAAATTGACCACTTGATAAGCCGGGTTTCAATTTCTGGCTAGTCGCGTTGGTGCTTAGGCACCCGTCTGTCTGGTGGTCGTAATGGAGTCGTTGGTAACTGCAGAATTACTGGAAACCCGATCAGTCAAAAGCATCAGGATTATAACAAATCTTGATATTTTTAACGAACTTTTTGTATGAACTTGTGTTTTAAACTTGGTCTCGTTAATAGTTAAAATATCAAAATTACTTACTGGTTATTACAAATAATAGCAAGTTTCGTTAGGTTTTTGGCAGAAAAAGATCAGAATTAGGTAGAATGTAGTTAGGTGAAATGTTAATTCAATAACAAATTTTGTTATAAATATGCTTTAAAAACACATTTGGGAACATTCAAGCGTATGATAATTGAATTTAATATAATTCTGTACATTTTAGCATTCTGGCATATCAAAAGTATTACTGGTTTTATTTATTCCTATCAAGTTCAGATATATTTGTTTACCCGTTTGTTATAATGGTTTGATCGGGAATGACATAAAATTCTGTTAGAGATAACTAGAGAGTAAAATACATCGGCAAATGGCAATCCGAAATGGCAATGAATTGAACAAACTTGCCGGCGTTGTTACAATAGAAACAAACAAGGGCCTTCTCAACCCTCATACTCATGTCTGCCAACGGCAATATGCAACACGCAACAGTTGCACTCTTGGTGTTTGCTCTCATCGGACACGAGAACGGGAACATTGTCTTTCTTCAAGCCGCAATACCATACGATACATGTTATATTGAGCTCTATCGGTGTGGTTTCGCTGGATACCAAGAAGAAATCATTTTTCGTTCATTCTTATTGCGAAACTGGGACAAACTGTGGGAACTTGAAATAAGGGCAGAGCTATTTAGAAGATAGCTCTAAAGAGAACGAAGTAAAATTTCTTTTTCGTACATTAATATTCCCACATACGGAGTAAAATTTTGGCGCAAGTAAGCAAATTAGAGATCATGAAACAAAGGCGGGGCCTATTTTATAATGTTAGTGCGGTTATCGTACATGATTTGGCCATGACGCATTCATGCGATACTTGAATGAAACTTGCAATTGTATTAACGGGCCTTTTTCAAGGTTACAACACGTATTTGAAAGAGCATAATCATACACCCAACGCAAACGGGGAACATTTTATTACTTTAGGGCAATTTTTTATTACTTGCTAGCTGACCCGGCAAACTTCGTACCGCCGCCTTGAGTTTTATTGACTGTTGTATTGCAAAAACTGAAATATCTAACTGCTGCTAAAAAACATACCTACGATATGTTTCGGCTCTGATTTGTTTTTAGTTTTTTTACAATCCTGCGCTCGTAAAATTCTAGGTTTTTATTTCATTGATCATTATGAAGCACCTTTCAACTATAATCAAATCATTTCAATACATTTCTGAAAATAAACAGTCATTCTTTTAAATATTCTGAAGGAAATTATTACATTATTTTTTCGATTATTCAAAAGCTTGGCTTAATGCAAATATAGTAATACCATTCTGCCTGGCCAATCTCACTGGAACAGATTTTATAAAAAACTTCAGAATTCTAAATAATTCAAGCCTAAAATTCGGAATATACGAAACATGTGAAAGTGATCAAGGCGGCCCTAGCCACTAAATTCTATATATTCCACAATGTCGGGGTCAGGGTCACGTGAATATGCGACATAGAGCTGTCCATGTAAGAAGCATGAATACTCGGAGTTTATGCCACAAATTTTCAGTGACTGTCCTTGGGTTTTATCAATAGTCATCGCGAATGCGCGACGCACGGGAAACTGCAGACGTTTCAAATTTAATGGCAAATCGGTAGGAGTAATCGAGATACGCGGGATTATTACGACTTCTCCTTTATAGTTTCCTGTCAGAATTGTCTCTTCAAGGACATTTGCCATCGGGTAGTGGCAGCAATGCATCTATTCGGTGGTAAATTTGACCTTGAATCTATAAAGTAGTAGTATTTGGAAATATTTGATTAGCATTTTTCTCTCAATTGAGTGTTTAAGTTATTATACTTTATTTTTCTTTTGTTCAAGAATTGTTTAAAGACTATGGAAACTAAGTGTGTAACTGACGATTTTGAGATATATGGGGTGTCGAACGTCGTGCATTTAGAGCTCGTCTTGTTCTTGACCGATCAACTTCCCTTCGTGACTCGTATATTTCCTGACTTTTTAATATTCTATCTTCAGTGTTGCGAAGGCTGACACTTTTATTGACCTGCTACTACTCGTGTCTTAACTCGCAAAACTGGAACAAAAATAACGAATTTAATTTTAATTCAACGGCATGTTTAGTATTTGAACATTCCACTTACAACAACTTCATCTGAACAAAAAACGATCGACCACAGCAGAAATTTGTCAAAGTCAACTGGAAGATATGCAAGAATCAGTTTGATCATGTAGATTAGGGAACATTCCTTTTATAAAATACCCTTAGCGGCATCTTCGTTAGGAAGCATTCCCACTACATGTGGAAGAAAATTATTCGAAACCAACTGAAACCAGTATGAATACTCCTCAGAATTCTTGCAAAAACACATTATTATTTTTAATCTATTATGTTTATTACGTACCGAACGTGTCTTCTTCTTTCTTGAAAAACAGTCACAGAACAAATTAACAGAAACCGACGTTGAATTTTAATGGAATCAACAGAAACCAATACGAAAATCGCATAGAACTATTCCAAAAAATATTTAAAAAAATGAAGGCTATCGTTTAAGTACGCCCTAGAATGAAAACTTGTTTCGAATTTTTCCGATCAAAGGCAAAAAAAAAATCGTTACCCACTAAAACTCACAGAAAACCTCTCAGAATCTCAGAAGGGCGGGAAATATCAAGGGTTGGTTTTTAACGTTTTATAACTTTTCCAGTTGATTTTCGTTATTGCCATGGCATAGTGACAATATGGTTTTGTCCTGAACAAAAATTCTCGCAAAACCTAATGGCCAACCATTTTTCGGGTATCTTTTTTTTTCAAACATACATGATACCAATTGTTTTTCACGTGACCATGTGACATAAAGCTGTTTATGCGAGAATATGCATGTTTTAGGTTTAATGCCACCAGTTATCAGGGCTTTGGGCATTATCGAATATCACCCAACTGCGGAGCGCGAAGGTACATACAGACATTTGAAATTAAATGGTAAATTGGTAGGTACACGGAGCTTCGAAATTTTCGCTTTTAATGACATTAATATTTCATCTGCTTTTTGAGGCAGATCTGCTGCCTAAGCACAGTGCAATTGACACTTCGCAACATTATAGTTTTCAATTCAACATTCAACAATTAATTGTAAATCCAGAGATTTGTAGGAATGCAATAGTGCCTATTTAACGAAACATGAACAGAAATCAATGTTTTTTGAGAAGCAAAAACTACGCGTTTCTTTTACCAGCTAACAGAATCATTGCAGCATGAGCAAATGTCAATGATCTTAGTCAATGTGCATTTAAGAGAAAATTGAACAGATTGATTAGATCCGAGCAATGGTAAATTAAATCATCGCACATGTAGTGTTATTCTTTTTCTATATTTTCATTCAAAAGATAAATAAAACGAATATTTGCAACTTTAATCAAATAAGCCAGAAATTAGATTTACATTATCAAGCATATGCCCTTGAATAAAATCGAAGCCACGTTGAGAGTATTCACATGCTTGTCGAGTTTGTTGCTACCACGCTATAGCTCTTTTGCATAAAAAAGGTGTAGTAGGCAACGAAAACGAATATCACTTAATATGTGAATCAATAACAGGTGCTTCTTTACTCAACGACACGCCTCAATAACGACGCCACAACAACTTGTCTACCGGTCATAGCCTGCAATCATAGTAATCTAATGACGTTGTTCTTGGAGTAAAAGGCGGGAAAAACCGAAAATATATTTCGATTTTTTTCTAACTTTATCAGTTGATTATTGTTATTTTTATGGCCTATTAACTCGTCGAAGATGAAGACAAAACAAACACAAAAAGAATCATTCAAATCCGTTGATTCTACTTCGAGTGAAACGCCGTTATACAGACACCAACTAATTTTTATTTAATAGAAGATTGTGTCTTATGACTGCGCATTATACACAAAGAGTAACAAACAAAAAGTAATAAAAACTATGACGGCCACACGCTTGTATGTGTTTCTGCAGGAGAACATACAGCCAAGCACCGCAATGCATGTGTTAGCAAGACTTCACTCGCTGCATTTGTATTGATGCAACGATCAGGTTCATTTTTGTCCCCTTCATCCACACATAATCAGAATCTCAACCGTCAACCTCAAATGTCTAATTAGAAACACTTTCGTTTCGTCCCCCAGTGTTTACTTGAAATGGAAATATGTAATACTGTCTGACCAGAGTTGCCGAAGTTGCGAATATTGTCTGGTTAGGCACGAGTATTGTATTAACAGGTGCAAATGAGTAACAGGTGCAAATGAGTTTCCATGAACCAATGAGTATGTGTTTTAGATATCTTGCAGGAAAGCGAATGTTTTTGTTTTTCTCTAACGCAGTTTACAGATCGTGATGTCATTTTAAGACGCATTTCAAGTCTTTGAAATCATCAACGTTTGCATACTCTATGACGGGGAAAATGCTGCTTGGCAGCTCTTGCCATATTTCTTCCTCTACTCCGTATGCGAACTAATACACGCACACCGGATGAATTGGAGATTGAAGAAACTTGTAACATGTGCAACATATGCGACGGTGTGTGATTTTTTTTTGCTTGAGATGGAAAGGGAGCAGTTTTTGACAGAAAAAATCTTGCATGTGGTTGAAACGACCATTATTAGATAGTCGTACTCCCATAACACGTGCTAAATATATGGCAGTATGTGTTGTTACTTGACTGGGGAAGAATTTTATTGCCTTTAAAGTAATAGGTTTGTTACCCAAAAGGCAATTTCGCGCTATTGCTTCTAAAGTAATAAGGAAAAGTTTTGCGTGTTGTTTTTCAATAAACTACAACGGTGATTAGAAGCCGTTGTAAATGCGGAGTAGTGTGATGTTCACCATGAATCGTTGATACTGTGCATAACCAGTGGTTTATTTGAAACTAATCCGATTTCAAACACTAACACATCTTAAACGTCTTGAAAAAAAAAAACGATTATAGCTCGACGTCACAGCGAAACTTTAAACTTCATACTTCACACTCTGCCGCCAGTTAACGCTAGCACATAACAGACATTTTCTTCAGTCGCACATCGGCAATATGCAACACGCAACAGTTTCACTCTTGGTATCTGCTTCCGTCCGACACGAGAACAACTTGATTTCTCGTCGTTGCAGATTGCCACTTGTAAGACTTGTGGGATGATTCGCGTTCTGTTGTTAGTTCGGCAGCCTTTCTTATCATTTCCAGAACTTTATCAACTACTTAACATTTTATAACAGAACAATTCCGCAAAAAACGGGCATCCAATGTAATCGACCATTTTTGATTTGGCTGGCACTTTGCATAGACGTTTTTATAGGCAAAAGATGTCATTTTGTGCCATTGATTTAGTTTTTTGGAACACGACTGATTTTTGTGAAGCTATTGAAAAATGCTATTTTGGGAAGGTATTGATGGTTACAAATATTTTTGAGGCCAAAACGGTTTGTTTGATCGGTGTGACGTCTCGGGCAAAGTAGTAGATAATATTTTTCGAACTAAATTTCTATTTTTAACAACGGCTTTTACCCGTCACAAGTTCATTAGGAAGACAGTATGTGCAGTAGGGAAAGCAAAAAATAAGCGAATTGGAAATATGATACAGATTTGGGAAAATATACCGCATCCCAACGGTACTTGAACCCGCAATCTCCCTGTCTCCGGCATGGTGTTTTGACCAATCAAACTACGGGGGACGGTGGTAAATATTTCTAAAAATATTGTTTTTTCACAACAATAAATATTCGAAAACCAGCTCCTTGTTTGAAAACCAAGAAACCTAAAAGGTATATGAATATGTAAAATATTTTTGCATAACTTGCAAATGCGTAAAATTAAAAAAAAATCACTGGGTTTGAAATTTAGATATTAGAGATGAATCTTTATGTGAACGAAACATAAAGTATTTTTGCAACAGAACTCGCCAAATCATTATTCGGCTTCAAACAAATGTTAAATGGAAATGCAAAACATTCTATTATACAACAAACATTCACCATAAAATAAACAATTTCTCAAGAGTCGAATTGATGTCTGTATTAGGACTGTGGTTAAAATTCCCTCATGGAAATGTGAAAAAATATTATTGATTTTCATGGATCCAAGAAAGTGGTTCCCTAAGTTTGTTCCCTAATGAACAGATTCTCAGAATAGATACTAATAGATGCTAGCAAAGTAGGTTAAGGAGTTTTTTATGGTGCACTGATTTCGCACGATAGTCACGCTTCTTTTTCATTTTCAGGAAGGTTGGGAAAATTCTAGGAATTATTGTTGATTTGTTGGCGGTTGTCTAATGAATATTCACGTTGTTTAATAAGCCCAAAATTAATTCCGGCTTGTAATCCAAACAGCTCATAGAATGGCTGAAAAGTAACAGTGTTGATAGCGTTAATTTTCTAACGGGGCTCGTCACTTCTAATTATTCGTTGGTTTTTTTTCCCAAATTTGTTTTTCTCTGAGGATAATATCATTTCCTATTCTCATTACTTGTCTTTTATCGTTCCAGTGGACTGTATATAGAATATTCGTTCGAATAATGAATTTATTATTGGATCAAGATGGAAACGCAAAAGAGTCAAATCTAAGCGATAATTCACACAGTGTTTGTTGAAAAACAATCAATTCTGCCCGGAAACTGCATTGATATACTGATTTTGTCGTTTTGCTTTAAGCTTTAATGAATGAATGAATGAAGAAGTAGATTTTACAACCGATTCTGATGAGCTTATTTCAATATCTATATTTGCCAAAACTGGCCTTGAAAATGAAAGTCTATGAAATCTTATCGCTAAGTGAATAGAACTTCCGAGTATTTTTATGTATTAAAAAGTTGTGTTATGCTATATAAGCAAGGTGTATTCAGTTCTAATCGGTTAGTTTTAGTGAGATGTCTCCAGAGGAAAATGCACTTTTGCTCGCGTAGTACAGCTGCGCGATTCGTAACATTTTTCCAGGTTTTAGTTTAAATTTGAACTTTAAAAAAAAAATAATAAATGAAAAGTATTCCAAACTTTTAACGTTTGGAGCAACTGGTTCAGGGCAGAGAAGTATTGTCACTGGCTTCAAATGCGGCTAGCCATCGCGGATACAGTCAAGAAACATAATGCTGTCGGCCAGCTTTGCCAGAACACGGAACTGTGGGCCAGCGGATTTTTCGGGATATGGCTCGGTGCTAGTGATTTGGCCAAGACAACCATTTTTGTCCGGCACGATATTGGTGCGCAAATGAAATCCGGGACAACCATTCGGTGAAAGTGAAGATTGCGATCCAAGTGTTAATTGAAATTGGACTTTAAGACAAGAATTAAAGGGGATGTTGAATCAGCATCCATTTATATTGTCTGAATAAAGAGAAAAGCCATAATAATTCGATCAATGTTCATCGCCTGGAGCCTTCGACCGACAACGAAAAGAAAAGAGTAAATAACCAAAATCCAGCAAAATGCTCGTAATTTTTCTGTGCGCTTTCCAGTCACAGACCATGAAACGGTTGGACTTTGTTTGCTAGAAGCAGTATTACAAAAGGATGTTCTTTGGCTTTCTTTTTCCTATTTTGCGCAACAATGAGATGATGTAATTGAAAAGTAAAAAGAAAAGAAAAAATCTTCTACGAGACCATCTGACCATCAAACTAAAATGACCGATCCCTGCATGCGCTGCTGTCTCCCGACCCACCCCGGAAAGCATTTAATCTTGTGCAACGAGAAGTTCATTCCAGTCTATTCAACGACCGACCAACGCAACGGTGGCGGATGTGAGGGATAATCCTACCAGCAGCAACTAATGAAGCTAAACTCATTACAACCTTCTTTAATCTTCATTCCGTTTAGCAGGTCAGCTAAATAGCTTTATATTATTTATTTTAGTGTCACGAAAACGGCGAAAAGAGCGCAATCAATATTAAAATGAGGTGGATAATCCGCGAAAGAGCGAGAGGCAGCGCATCTTTTGTTTGACGGTCACCTGTACTATTATAACAAAACCAGAACAGAAATTTGGTGTGCTTCGAGCATTTTCCACTGTTTGGTTTCAAAATGAGACTCTCTTTGGTTAGTCTCGCATAACTGATAGTCAATTAGCTAAGATTCGAAAAATGACCCTGAGTACACGAAGCCATCTGAAAGTTTAGCATTGATCAGAAAACTGCTTCTTTCTTGGTTTGGTTTTATACAATGCGGTCGGTATTCTCAGCAAAATATAGTCAATGTCGGTCCAAATCCATATAAACAATGAACACGGTTATTTTTGGAGTTATTTCAAGTATCGCCGAAAAGTTTGATGAATAACAACTTGCGTAATCCTTCGTCAATATTGCGGTCATTTCAAATATACAACCTTCCACTTTTTAACGTAGAACTACGTCTCTAAAGAAGATCGGCTGCATAGAGTGTAAAATAAAAAAAACGGATAAGGGACGAAATTTGTCACTTTTTAGAAGCTTATGGGTCATTCCATACGAAGTGACCACGAAAAAGCACAAAAATTGAACACGACCATTACAGATTTTGCTCAAAGTTGGAAGAATTATTCATCTACTGTCACTTTGTAAAAATCCCTAATTTGGTGTCGATTGGAATACCCCCGCTCTGTGGGAACCCCTTGTTTATTGCAAAGTCACGCCTTTTTTTGTTCAAAATCTCTTTTTTCTTTTTCTTATAATTAATAAACGTAAGATGTTCGAAAAATACTGATAGATGGTTTTTGAAGAAAATAAACCAAGGATTCCAGAAAAAATATAAGTTTTGACCGGAAGTGTTTCCAGATAAATTATTTTTGTATTTGAAAACTTAATTCACATTCATCCCGAGGTAATATGAGCCAATCTCGAGATATAAATTTTTTACGAAAAAAGTTGTAAACTTCGTAATTAATTTTTTTCACAATTTATAGACGTAAGACACCCGGAAAATAGTGATAGGTGAATTTTGAAAAAAATAAACCAAGGAATCCCGACAAAATATTATGTTTGACCGGAAGTGTTGCCAGATACATTATTTTTGTATATTAAAACTAAATTTGAATTTTTCGGCAAATGCAGCTAATTTTATTTCAAATTTGAGGATTTCATCGTATTTCTTGGAAAATTTTACGTGAGAAACAATTATTACCCCGTGGTAATATGAGCCAATCTCGAGATATAGCATTTTTACGAAAATAGTTCTGAATTTCGTAATTAATTTTTCGTAAAAATGTTATATCTCAAGATTGGCTCATATTACCACGGAGTCTTAAGTGCTTCTTACGTAAAATTTTCTGAGAAACACGATGAAACCATCAAATTTAAAAGAAAATTAGCTGCATTGGCCGAAAAATGCAAATTTAATTTTAAAATACAAAAATAATCCATCTGGCAACACTTCCGGGCAAAAACAATATTTTTTCTGGATTCCTTGGTTTATTTCCCTTAAAACTCAACTATCACTATTTGTCGGGTGTCTTACGTCTATAAATTATAAAATAAAATAATTACGAAATTTACAACTTTTTTCGTAAAAATGTTGTATCTCGAGATTGGCTCATATTACCTCGGGATGATAGTTGTTTCTTTTGTGAAATTTTAAAAGGAACTCGATGAAATTATCAAATTTAAAATAAAAATGGCTGCATTTGCCGGAAAATGTAAATTTAGTTTTCAAATACAAAAATAATTTATCTGGCGACACTTCCGGTCAAAACTTATATTTTTTTCTGGATTGCTTGGTTTATTTTCTTCAAAAATCATCTATCATTATTTTTCGGACATCTTACGTCTATGAATTGTAAGAAAAAGAAAAAAAGAGATTTATGACAAAAATTGCGCGGCTTTGCAATAAAGAGGGTGGTCCTGGAGAGCGGGGGGTATTCCAATCGACACCAAAATTGGGATTTTTCCAAAGAGACAGTAGATGAATAATTCCTCCAACTTTGAACAAAATCTGTGATAATAAATCGGTTTATTTACTACCGATTTCCTTCTTTTGAGCAGCAATGGATTGGAAAATTATTTACGCATGGCGCCATTTTGAAGCTTTGACAAATCGGAAATTGTCGATGTATTTTCGACGCCATTTTGTTTTAAAGCCAAATATCAAAATTCTAAGAGTTTATCCACATATTTGCAGCTTCTTACACATCTTTAAACAACACAGGTCTTAAATCGAACAAAAACTGAACTCAAAACGGTAATTCTATGAGAACGGTTTTGGCATGGTTTTAGTATATTTCACAAAGCAAAATAATATCAAGTATGTAAAGCATTAACGGTAATGCGCTTATATCTAAAAGTGGTCGTCAAATTATGTCTAATATCGAGTAAAAAAGTCTCAGAAATCGATTGGTAGGTGTCTGATCCATGTAAAATGTCGGCAACATGTCAATTTTGCCCCATTTTCCCTACAATACTAAAACAGGTTTATCTCGACGTTAGAATAACTTATTTGAAATCTGTTTAATGTAATATTAATCGTACACTAGGCGATACTCAAAGATACAATAAAACTGTTTTCACATGAACCTCTCCCATTTTCGGGAAAAGGGTCACATTTTTGGCCAAGAGCCGTCAGAACCTTAAAATCTCGCGTAAGTTTTAGGACAGAATTATCGCGTCGTTATGTTTTGACCGTGGATATGTGGACAAACTCTTAGAAATTTGATATTTGGCTTTAAAATAAAATAGCGTCGAAAAAACAATAAAAATTTTTGATTTCTCAAAAATTCAAAATGGCGCCACTGTTGCCCCTTAAGGCGAAATGTGTTCAAACTCGGGGAAATTTATTTTTGCGTCAAAATACATCGAAAAGTCATGTATAGTCAAGGCAGAAGAAAAGGTAAATTTTCGTTGCACTGTGTGATTGTCAAACCTTGTTGAAAAGCAGATTTTGACCCTTCGGAACTGAGATTAATGCTTGCTTTCCCCTAACAAGGTCGACAGAATATTATACCTGGTTAACCTGGAATGTACTCCTTGGACTATATAAGAGCCCGCTTCTGCTCGAACCAATCATTTTACTATCCGATGCTGCGACGATCGGTCATAATTTCGCAGCAGCGGGTAGAAACGACGGTAGCGGCAGCGAAACGCTTTGGCTCGAACAAATCATTGGTCACTTCCTCCGGTGAAGTTCTACCTTGTTATGGAAACAACAACAGCATTCTGGATCCTGACAGTCAACGGTATCACCGTGGTGCGATCAGCGTTATAGAGTTCGACGACCGAAAGGAAGGGTTGTAGAAACGACGGTAGCGGCAGCGAAACGCTTTGGCTCGAACAAATCATTGGTCACTTCCTCCGGTGAAGTTCTACCTTGTTATGGAAACAACAACAGCATTCTGGATCCTGACAGTCAACGGTATCACCGTGGTGCGATCAGCGTTATGGAGTTCGACGACCGCACATTTTGTAGTTGCTCCTCCGTGATCGATCTGAGCTAGTGAGGTTGCAAAAGGTATCACGAATATGGCTACTTGGGATTAGTTTGCCATCTTCAGTGTACAACAGTTTAGTAGTTACCGCTTTGTAAATATCCATAACGGCGCCGACCACGTCCTTACGATCGTTAGAAAAGGATGTTGTAAGAAAGGAGGTGTAGTAGCCGTTGTTGTCGGAGGCCGAGTTTACCTCTGCATCTCCACGACTGCAACGGAAAAGAAGGGTTGTGTCTCCGTGGTAAGTGACTGAGTCAGTAAAAATACAGCATAAACAATACACT
Source organism: Wyeomyia smithii (assembly GCF_029784165.1). Classification (NCBI taxonomy): domain Eukaryota; kingdom Metazoa; phylum Arthropoda; class Insecta; order Diptera; family Culicidae; genus Wyeomyia; species Wyeomyia smithii. The sequence goes on along the minus strand of NC_073695.1, from coordinate 54,022,950 downwards.
CGAAACTACTTTTACCCAAATTTTTAAGACAAAATACCCAATGGGTAATTTAATACGGCGTTTCTTCCGTGATGCGGGATACTCTTAACCCCCTTTATTTTTCCAAGTTCAGTTAATTATTAATGATTAGCTAAGTGTGTGTAGTTTTAGTAGAATTATTTTCTCAGCTCAAATTATTTAAATAATAATTTCATTTGAAAAATAATAAGCCCTTTAGAGAACTTTGTATATTTGCCTGATCTTGAAAAGTTCATCTCTTAATCTGTTATGAAACTTTAAAACTTAACAATTAAATTTCACCAAAGTGGTTTCTTGACGGTAAGTTTTCTTTTATTTTTCCAAAGTAAACAGTAAACGGTGAAAATTCTTAAAATAAGGGTTATATCTTACTGCGAAAAACTGTTCAGAGGCAACACTGTCGTTTTCCTGTGGTGGTCCGGACATTATTGTAAAAATGATTATTGAGAAAAACATGAAAATTTTACAATAGAAGTAGTTGCGAAAATTCTCATAACTCTTATCTTCAACCATTCATAGTTCTGGAAAAAAAACGGTTTCATAATTTTCAGCTAGAAATGCGTGCAACAGAACGCTGATGATCGCACCACCGTTATAATTGAAAATTTTCCTTGACCGCTCCTAATAAATTTACTCTCCGCTCTGCCCCCGGTAACTGTGCCACCAAAATACCCTGCAGCATAAGATGTAGTCTTACGTCAAGAATTTGGCCGATGGCATTTTTCCCAATATTTCTCTTGTTTTGGAGACATAAGGTTTCATATTAAACTACTACCTAAAAGTAGATTTTTTGAATATTTACAAAACAATGAACAGCATATACTTGTATATCATCGAAACGAACAACTTTGTAGAAGACATAACAAAGATAGCTCCTTTAAAGACCGAGACAATGTCAAAAAATGTGAAAAATATTTGCACATCCCCATTGAAACGAACGATTGAAACGTTTGTCACTTTTAATATCTTTATTGCATTGCATATATAACTCAAAAAGATTTTTTTTACTTTTTTGGTAATAACTCAGTCTGTGCACAAGCTACCTTTTTTGTGGCTTCCACAAAGTTGTTTATTTGGTTTATATACAAATATATGCTGGACATTGTTGACTTATAAATGTTACAGTTTTCTAGATACTTGAAAAAATAATTGTAGGAAGTAATCAAATAAAAAACGATATATAGCCAAAACAAGAAGAGTTAGACAAATAGTGGCTCAAGTAAAGTTTGTTGCGACAACATTATCTACAACTTTGCTGAAAACACAATTCTGCCAAAGTGCAACACTGAAAAGTTATATTTTGCAACACCACTAGTGGCGGAGTTCCGACCCAAAACTTGTTATTCTTTGAGGTTTCTATATAGTAGGTTGACAGCATGTCAAAGAAAACAGTATTTGGAGAGTAATGAAAAAAAAATCCAGGCTTTATAAAGCTCTCGCACCACACTGCACAGTCGAAAAGAAAATGAAAATATAAAAAGCGGTTATGTACTGAACAGCTGATGATGACCACTTTGTTCAACAAACTGCCCTTTAAACTAGAGAGGTCCTCTTCAGTTCCCGGACAAGTGCCGAAAAGCTTTTTTTTTTCATTCAACCGTCAATTGTATAGCGATGATGAAAGTGTTGTGGCTTTTCGGTCAAACCTCAGAAATGAAGTGAACCTTGATCGATACTGCTGTGAAAATGGCGATGGGGAGGACGGAGGGGTGGAAACTTTCGATATTGACATACTTTTCAATAGTTCGACACGGTAACGGATTGCGCTTTGTTGGCTAACAAAGGATTGATGTTATCAAAGATGGCCCGGTGGTAATTTAATTTCCATGGAAATAAGAGGTACTTACTGTTTGCGAGAGTCAATTTGATATTACAATTTTCAGTGGTATGATACTCACCTGGAAAAAATGAAAACAAAACAGTTTTATTGCTTCAATGACATGATATGATATCGGAGGTTAGATGTGTTTTCAACCGCAATTTGATTTGGTTGTGTTTCCAACAATAGTGGCTTGAAACTCCAACCGGCCGTCAATTGACTAATATTTATATCGTCGATGATGTCAGTTCCGTGTGAAGCCTATATTCACTGTTTCAATCTCTCTGTTTACAGCAGAGTGCAGCACATAGTCGTAGTAAATGATTTTCAAACAATACTGCACTAGGTCGAGGTTATGTATGTTTAGTAGTCATGTTCGGGTCAATAAGCCTTCTATTCCAATCTCGAAGTTTAAAAGATAATAAGTACAAGTTTAACGGAAGCTACAGTAAATCTGAAATACAACAGAAATTACCGAGGTGGAAAAAATCAGAGTGATGAGTGTTTAATGTAATGTGTGCAAACGTTAATTCAGCTCCTAAAAGAAACAGTTCAGACTTTTCGTTGTGATTGATACTTTTCAATTTAAAAACCATCATTTGTCAGTACATATCGAATAACAGCACATTTCCAATAGAATGCAAGGATTTGTTTAGTGATTATTTTACCTCAATTCATTTTACAAAACCTCAGAGACTTCTCAGGTTCATTTCACAAAATAACCGATAGAAATTTTACTTATAGCCGCATGTACCAGTAAATAAATATTTTAATTCACCCCATGCCATAGTATTTCGAATACACTAATATCATTTTGCGTTACTCGATAACCGTTTACCGTCGGTTGAAGCCAATCAAAATGGCATGGAGAAGGGGATGTAACGAAAACATTATTTTTTAACCGGATAAGTATCTCAAAATCGTGTTGACGCACGAAACACTATCTTTCCTCTCCATTATCAAAACTACATTACGCTCATTATTTTTTTCTTGAGAAAGGCGGCTTACCGACTAATCTCGGTTCAGTCGCTGCCAGTCTCCCCGCACAAATTGATAGTGATGTACCTAGGAGGCTTTCGTGTTGGAATTCGATACTTGTGTGCGTCTAGTTAGGGGAGTACAGCAGAGTCGAGTAGAGTTGAATGTCATGTACTTCCTGTAGACCAGCCCGAGGGAAGGCACGATAGTCAAGCAAATAACGAATCCGGTCCGTCTAACGTGTTTTTATGAAGATAGATTCCTCTTCCAGACAGAGACACCAAACCTGTCAACAAAACACTTCAATTGTTTGGGATGGATGCTTTTGCTGGAAATATCTTGCTTAGCTTGGCTTCAAAACGTGTGGGTGAGATTGCCGTTTCGTAATGAAGAAGGATATCTGTGCTACCTACTGCTTTATCATTGGGTACGCAATTCGCAGAGTTAGGGTTGGGTTTTTCTACCGGCAAATAAGGATTTAGTGCTATAGCATATGCTGTGCTTTTTATTGCTTGATGAGTGTTTTAGCCTCAAAGAGGATTTATTGTTTCAGCCGTGCTTAGAGAAGGTCATCTTCTTTTGAGTGCGTATCATTTGATTACAAAGAGGTTCTCTTTGATGCTTATGACAGAAAAACAAAACCATTGGTTACAGGACTTATAGATTTCGAGGTTTGAGATTGGTTATAATAAAATAAATCAATACCGCAAAAATTTAATCTCACTACCAGTGTGGGGGGAGGCTAACAGGCGCTTACTGAAACTGACATTATACTCAATTTAGAAGAGTGTTCATCAATTTCCCCTCTCCCAGGAAACAGGAAACCATCACTTAAACATGAGGATTGCATTCGGCCTGATCGCCTTGTAGCAACAAATGGTTTTATTACCATCAGCAGGCAACACGTGGTAGCAGCGGGCGAATTTTCCATTCTGAGTGCAGCCTGTATGCGCAGAATCTCTCTCACGGTTTCTCTATGGAAACGATGAAGAGAGGAAAAGTAGAAAAGTTTTAAATCAACAATTTCCCCTAAGACAAGCTTGACGGCACGACGGAAATTCCATAATTATTTCACCATAAAACGCAGCTACAGTTTTCGCTATAAAAAGCTTCCTCATAGAGATACTTACCCATATCGTCGATTATGGGAGCCATTCGGAGCGTTATTCCGACTAGGAGCAGGCACATTATCAGTAGTAGGCAAGCGGTTGCGATTATCGTCCAACGTGCGCGCTGTGGAAGATCGTCAGGGTCTATAACCTGTGTGGATGAATGAGTAACAAATTAGCTTGATTTGCTTAAACGTTGCTCATAAGTTATGTATGTGAATTACCCGACCCAATGAATAAATAAAATGATTATTGACTATCAACGGTTCAATACCTTCAATTCCTGTTATAATTTTTTATAGATCACGTAATAAAATATATTTATAGTATGAAATGAAAGTGATAACAACAAAATGCTGTCGTATTGCGAGGTTCGATTCTCTAACAAAAATGAGAGCTGAGTAATATTTAAAATTATTTAATTCGTTTCTTCAATTTAATTTTTGTTAAAAGAATTTGTTATTGAAAATTTTGAGATATCGTTTCTTCAATTAAATTTTGGCAGAGGAATTTGTTATTGAAAATTTGCAATACAGTGTAAGATTCGTAGAACATTACGTTTGTTCACAAGCATCCACAAAAAAAGCTATTTTCTTTGAGCTAATATTGCTGAAAAATATAGACAAAATTTTCAATCAGATATATAACAAACATAACAAAAATAAAAAAGTTTTTAACAAAAATTAAAGAATATAACAAGAACGAAAAATAAGACATAAATGTATAACAGAAACATGTACAAAAAGAAATGCACAACTGAAAGGAATAACAAACATGACGAAACAAACAGATCTCACTACAAACGTGGCCTTTCGAGTGGCGAAACAAAACAAGAACACATTATGAAAAAAAATAGAAAAACTTCCACAAATACAATGACTGCAAAATATAATTACCTCAACTACAAACAAACAAAAATTACTCAAAACTACAAAAATCATAGAGACACGTGAATTAATAAAAAAATACATAAATAACACAAAATAAAAGAAAGAACAAAATTTACGAAGACTTCAACAAATACAATTAGAAGAAATATGTGAAGAAAAAAAAAAAATAGAAGAAATACAACAACAAAAAAAGAAATAAAAATAACTGGTTGGAAACAAAAAGTGCAAATGACAAAAATACTGATGAAAAAACAAAAGATAAAAGTAACAGAAATAACAAAAATAACTTAATTCAAACGTATAATAAAAATTATGAAATTAGATGAAGAAAAAAAAATTATGAAAATCAAAAAACAACATAAAAAATATACTAACGAAAACGACAAAGATGACAATATGAAAACTCAAAGATAAAATAACACAATAAAAAGTATATTTATAAAAAAATGAAAATAGCAATAAAAAAAATAATAAAACAAATAAAAATAACACAACTGATAAAAATAACAAAAATGATGAAAATAGCAGAATTAACAAAAGTGACAGGAATGATAAAAATATCAAGAAATGGCATAAATGACAAAAATGACATAAAATGACATAAACGACATAAATAACAAAAACAACTAAAATGACAAAAATGGTAAAAATGGCCAAAATGACAGAAATGATAAAAACGTTAAAGATAACAAAAGTGACGAAAACAACATAAATGAAAAAATGACAAAAATGAAAGAAATGGAAAATATGAAATAAATGACAAAAATTGGAAAAAAAAGGAAAAAATGACAAAAACGTCAAATGTAACAAAAGTTACCAAAGTGACAGAAGAGGTAAACATGACGAAAATAACAAAAGTGAAAAAAATTACAAAATGGCAAAAACGACAAAAATGATAAAATTGACAAAAATGACAAAAATGACAAAAATGACAAAAATGAAAAAAAAGACAAAAATGACAGAAATGACAAAAATGACAAAAACGACAAAAATGACAAAAATGGCGAAAAAAAACAAAATTGACACAAATGACAAAAATAACAAAAAATGACCAAATTGATAAAAAATAACAAGAGTGACAAAAAACACGAAATTTGCATAACATGACATATATTACAATAATGTCAGAAATGACACAAACGACATGAATATTAAAAATGACAAAGATAAAAATTATATAAATTAGAAAAATCTCCGCTCTCGAAAGAGGCAAGGACACGGGTGGCCTCGCCACCACAAAAGAAAATAATTATTCGCGCCAGCAAACAGCAGTAGTACAGACAAATTTCGATATAAGGTATCCTCGTTATAAGGTACCTTCGATGTAGCGTCACTCGATATAAGGTTCATTTTACCTCGATATAAGGTACATATTTATATTATGTCACAAATAACTCCGAAATTGGCATGGAAACTTCTATAAACAACATACTGGTTATCTTGTCAACATTTCTGCTCACTATTGATTATTTAGGAAGTGTCTATAAATTACGTTGCACTCAGCGGAAGTTTGAAAAAACGTACACAAGTTTAATTTTGCCGAGAAAACATGATATAGGGTGGATGGGAACGGGGGAGCTGATGAAAAAATTAACTTGAAGTTTGACCCCTGAACAATCTGTGTGAAATTTAAAATACAATGCTCATATAAATGTTCCAAACCCAGTTTTTCTTTCATAAACCGCACTTGAACACTCTCTCAGCTGAAACAAGTTTTGATTTAAAAAAGAGCATTTTTATCAAAAACGTTATAGAACCTAGGAAAAAATTGAAAATATGCTTAAAGTATGTTCGACAGAATAATGTATTTCTCAAATATAAAAAAATGTCTAGGACATTGTAGGCCTCTTAAATCACACCCTAAAAAGTTTATTGGTATTTATTTTTTTAGACATTTCGAGAATGTGCGTTTATGAAACTACCTGTATGTGGTCTATTTTCATGAGATAGAACCAAAGTGTTCCAGCAAAGTTTTTTTTACATAAAATTACCTACAACTTTGCTAAAGAATTCACTTTGATTTGATAAGTAATAAAATAAATACAATTATCATCTCACTTTTAGGCAGAATAATCATATGCATCAAAAGTTTCTTCTTAAGATATAAACAAAATTTGTCAAATACACTATAGCATTTAAATAGCATTTTTACACTCAAAAGGTTGACGATAACGTTTTTCACGTTTTAAACCACTATGCAATGTACATTTCTGGACCACTTTTATGTGTAATGAAAAGTTCGTTCAAACGGTTATTTTAAAATTCAACGAGGAAAATGCAAGTTTCGAAATCCTAAGGAACGGAGAAATAATTGAATCTCAATCCGTAAGCAGATATTCATGGTTCTTATTATTCTTATTCATTGAACCAAAAATTAAAAAAAATAACAAGTATTTTCGATACAAAAATGTGTATGTTTGTAAATAAATGGTTAATAAAAACTAGTAATAATAACATAACGGCTTGAATTTTTTTCAATTTTCAATGCTCTAGACTACCTTTTTTTGGACGCGGCTGAAAGTCTCCAAAAAAGCAAAAAAAAAGTGATTTGAATTGTATTTAAAACAAGTCGGTTCACACTTATAGTTGGATACTATTTCATAAATAAACTATACGTAGATTAAAAGACAACAAAATAAAGTGTTTGAAGCCCTATTGTTGAAAATGTTGCATGATTCGATATAAGGTACAATGCGATATAAAGTACAAATCAAAATTCGAAATGTACCTTATATCGAAGTTTGCCTGTAGTTCTTTTGTGTTTTTTGTATTTGGCACTGTAAAACTGAACGGTACTGTGCCGTGTAAAATAAATATACAGTCATACCTCGATATAAGGCAACTTTATTTTTATTGTCGTTACGTTATATCGAAGCAAATTTTTTTTAAATTCATGTAAGAATGTTAATGGTTACTCAAAAATGCGCGAAAATTTATTTTCCATAACCTATCAGTATTTTTAAACCTTTTCTATGCCCATTTAGAAATATTTTCCGAAGCAAAAAAAATATGTTTTTCAATTGATACAAGAGGTCACTCAAAGATGCGTGAAAACCTATTTTCCATCTTCTATCAGTATTTTTAAACCATTCTTATGCTTATTTAGAACAATTTTCAAACAGCAAAACAATTTTTTCAATTGATGCAAGACTGTTGGTGGTTACGCACAGATGCGCGAAAACTTATTTCTCATCACCTATCAACATTTTTAAACCTTTCTAATGCCCATTTAGAGAAAATTTCAACAAGCGAAAAAAAATTTTTTTTAATTGATGCAAGACTGTGAAAACCTATTTCTCATCACCTATTAGTATTCTTAAACCTTCCTTATCCCTTTCCGACCGAGCCCACATAATTGTGTAGGTAAAAAATTACTGGGTTCGATGATGGCAATTTCGGTCACGGGTTACTTTAAAACACGTTTTATTATGTCAAAGCCGACGTTTCAAGGATATATTTCCTCGTCCTCAGGGCAACTACGATTAACAGTTTACAATTTACATAGATTAGTCACACGAATTAAGTTATTACATACACAACTTACAAACAAAACAAACAAGTTCTCGTCAAAATATGGTGCATTGGTGTTAAATTGCTGTTGGTTAACTACACTACACTGTGGATGTCAAATATGTAAAATAATTATTGGTTTGTGACTTTTCAAAATTTAAAAATGCAAACGGATGAGCTACACTTACACAGTATCTTCCAACACACATCACACACGATTAAAGCCGTCGGGAAATGTTGCGTCAAAACGGAGAGAAATAATGTTGCAAGACAGAGATAGAGAGTGATAGAGACTTTGCTAGTCTGCATCAACATGTGAGAGATCGCAGCGTGCCGGAGTAAGCGATGCTTAAGTTGTTCGTGTCCGTTCTATAATTTATTGCGGATCTGTCACATGCGATGTAGCACATTTCTAATACCTGTAATGCTTGAATCCTGTCATCCGAAGTTAAAATTCTAGTGTTGGCTATATTGAAACTGTGATTCTCTTCTATCGCATGCTTCATCAACGCCGTCTTTTTAAACTCATCTTCCCTTCCCTCCCTCTCAGTGCTAGAATCTTTATACTGTTCGTAGCGTTTCATGAGAGAGCGGTGCGCGGCAAGACGGTTCTTCAGTTGCTGTGTAGTCATACCAATGTATGAGCTATCGCAGTCTGCACACGGGATACGGTATATTACGTTTCTTTTTGAAAGATGCGAAGAAGAGTCTTTGAGTTTCGTGAAAAGTAGTCTGTTGGTTTTGACGCATTTGAAGCTCAGACTGATGTTTTCATGGTTCTTTTTTATACTGCGTGCCAGTGCGGGTGTGAGGCCGTCAACATGGTGCAAAGATCGATATACTTTCGGTTCCGAGTTTACTTCCTCAACAACGTTATTCGTGCTTCGGTTGATAAATCTGTTGATTAACCGATTTATCAGTGAGCTCGGATAGTTGTTGGTAAGCAAGTGCTCGCGCACTATCTGCTTATTTTCCGTGAGCGATTTGTTCGTCGATAATCGAAACACTCTCCCAATAAAACCGGTTGCCGTATTCAGTTTCTGTGCCAGCGGGTGCATCGAGAGAAAATTAAGAATTCTCCCGGAAGCGACAGGTTTCTTATACCATTCGGTCACAATTTTTTGTTCGTTGGTTCTAATAAGAACCATATCTAAATACGGTAATCGGTTGTTATTTTCTACCTCATATGTGAATTGAATATGTGAGTCGAACCCGTTGAGAGCGTTCCTCACATATTCAATCTTGTCCGCTGGGAGAGCGGTGAACAAATCGTCGACGTATTTTTTAATACATGGAATGTGTACATCGATCTTCGCAAGCACATCATCAAGTAATGTAGTCATTACAAGATCAGCTAAAGCAGGTGACAAGGGATTCCCCATGGCTGTCCCCTCCTTTTGCCGGTAATAGGCCCCACGGAAGGTGAAATAACTGGACGAGATGTTAAACTCAATGAGCTTGATGAAAACATTTTGCTCTTTGATTGTTGTATTTTTCTCGATCAAGTTCCAGTTATTTCTCACCGCTTGTACCACCAAGTCTCTCGGTATGCAAGTGAACAGGCTTACTACATCAAACGATACCAATACATAGTTGGGGGGAAGCGTGACATTGTTAATAAACGTACAGAACTCATATGAGTTGCGTACGTTATATTTCTCGTGGTCTATCGAATGATGCAGAATGCTTGCAAGGTATTTTGAGAGATCATATGTTGGGCAATTTATGCATGACAGTATGACCCTCAGTGGATTGCCGTCTTTATGAATCTTAGGTAATCCATAAATTTTAGGGCAAGTCGCGTTGTATGTAGTTAGCCGATTCTTGGTGGGTTGATCAATCATTTTTTGGTCGAATAGTGATTTCACCAGCGTGTTATTTTTCGTTTGAATTTTGTTTGTCCAATCCGCGTCGATCCTTTCGTATGTGTCGATGTCGTCGATAAGGGTTCTCATTTTTGACTCATAATCTTCTCTCTTCATTATAACTGTTTTATTGCCCTTATCAGCGGTTACAACACATAAGTCTGGATTTTCTCGGATGAACTTTTTGCTGACGTGAAATGCTTCGATCAAAAAACGATTGATAGTGTCTGGTGGCGATGTATGACCACCGTTCGTTAGCCTGTTCATATGATTTTGAATTATGTTGATGTACTGATTGACTTCCGTGGGGCCTATTACCGGCAAAAGGAGGGGACAGCCATGGGGAATCCCTTGTCACCTGCTTTAGCTGATCTTGTAATGACTACATTACTTGATGATGTGCTTGCGAAGATCGATGTACACATTCCATGTATTAAAAAATACGTCGACGATTTGTTCACCGCTCTCCCAGCGGACAAGATTGAATATGTGAGGAACGCTCTCAACGGGTTCGACTCACATATTCAATTCACATATGAGGTAGAAAATAACAACCGATTACCGTATTTAGATATGGTTCTTATTAGAACCAACGAACAAAAAATTGTGACCGAATGGTATAAGAAACCTGTCGCTTCCGGGAGAATTCTTAATTTTCTCTCGATGCACCCGCTGGCACAGAAACTGAATACGGCAACCGGTTTTATTGGGAGAGTGTTTCGATTATCGACGAACAAATCGCTCACGGAAAATAAGCAGATAGTGCGCGAGCACTTGCTTACCAACAACTATCCGAGCTCACTGATAAATCGGTTAATCAACAGATTTATCAACCGAAGCACGAATAACGTTGTTGAGGAAGTAAACTCGGAACCGAAAGTATATCGATCTTTGCACCATGTTGACGGCCTCACACCCGCACTGGCACGCAGTATAAAAAAGAACCATGAAAACATCAGTCTGAGCTTCAAATGCGTCAAAACCAACAGACTACTTTTCACGAAACTCAAAGACTCTTCTTCGCATCTTTCAAAAAGAAACGTAATATACCGTATCCCGTGTGCAGACTGCGATAGCTCATACATTGGTATGACTACACAGCAACTGAAGAACCGTCTTGCCGCGCACCGCTCTCTCATGAAACGCTACGAACAGTATAAAGATTCTAGCACTGAGAGGGAGGGAAGGGAAGATGAGTTTAAAAAGACGGCGTTGATGAAGCATGCGATAGAAGAGAATCACAGTTTCAATATAGCCAACACTAGAATTTTAACTTCGGATGACAGGATTCAAGCATTACAGGTATTAGAAATGTGCTACATCGCATGTGACAGATCCGCAATAAATTATAGAACGGACACGAACAACTTAAGCATCGCTTACTCCGGCACGCTGCGATCTCTCACATGTTGATGCAGACTAGTAAAGTCTCTATCACTCTCTATCTCTGTCTTGCAACATTATTTCTCTCCGTTTTGACGCAACATTTCCCGACGGCTTTAATCGTGTGTGATGTGTGTTGGAAGATACTGTGTAAGTGTAGCTCATCCGTTTGCATTTTTAAATTTTGAAAAGTCACAAACCAATAATTATTTTACATATTTGACATCCACAGTGTAGTGTAGTTAACCAACAGCAATTTAACACCAATGCACCATATTTTGACGAGAACTTGTTTGTTTTGTTTGTAAGTTGTGTATGTAATAACTTAATTCGTGTGACTAATCTATGTAAATTGTAAACTGTTAATCGTAGTTGCCCTGAGGACGAGGAAATATATCCTTGAAACGTCGGCTTTGACATAATAAAACGTGTTTTAAAGTAACCCGTGACCGAAATTGCCATCATCGAACCCATTAACTATTTATTGGTCAAACAACGCTTAACATAAAAAATTACGGCTAACAAAACCTAAATCGGAGCAATTCCTGTATAAAAACACTTGCTTGCCCTAGTTTTTTATTTTTCGTAGTAGCTGCGATGTTGACAATAGCGTTATGAGAAATAAAACAATGAATAGGACGTTCAAAAAGCGAGAGAGAAGATTTTGTTTGAGTCACCTTCTACCTACGCAACTATATGAGGCCGGTCTGAAAGGGTCATGCCCATTTTGGACAATTTTCGTATAAGTTTCATTGGTTTCAAAACTCACTACAAACATTTTTTCGAAGCAATTTATAGCCCAAAAACATTTACTGTATCATTTATTTTCAATTTAAATACATTTAAAAAAGTTACGTTATATCGAGGTTGCCTTATATCGAGGTAGGGTAGAGCGGGGCTAGTTGGTTACGGGGTTATTTGGTCAATGAGAATATCTTCGAATCTACGTATTAAAAAAATCGTGTAATATGGGTGATATGCAGCGATAACCAGAGAATCTAAATGACAGAATAAAGTACAGTTTCAATTAGGACGTATATTGTATACAGGTTGGTGTCAAATTGGCCATCAATTCTACTCGGTTTTCAAGTTGAAACTTTTTGTCTAAACAAAGCTTGCCAAATTGAAAAAACCTAGTTCAATGCATAATGGAAGTACTTTTTGTTAGTTTTAAGTTGTGTAAAACAAATTTTCGCCAAAATCTTATTTTCATGTATTGCAAGTAATTTTCATATCTAATACATGAGGGGCTAGTTGGCCACATACTAGCGGGGCTGGTTGGTCCTATGCACATCATCAATAATTCAAGTAACCAAGTAAATGCAAATCCAGGAACGGCACATTTCGTGATGCATACTAAAACCAAACGAAAACAACATGTGCTCTGCTCAGCAAAACCATTTATTTTAAATGATAAACAATTTGGTTAAAGTTATCTTCATTTCGTCGTCGTTTTTATTAATGTTTCAGTGGACACTATAAATGCCGAGTCATTGATCTGAAATAATTAAAACGTACACTAATGCATCGGCAAATGCCTCCTACCCGATGAAAATTTCATCGAATGCAAGTTTTCAACAACAAAAAAACTAATGAGCCTTTGGTAGAGTGCTTGTGATTGCAGATGCGAATCTAGAATTCGGCTCCGGTTCTCAATTTAATCCGTGTTGTCTTTGATTTAGTGTCCAACCAAACCATCAGACAGATTTCATCGTATACCTTTCGTCGGGTATGAAAGTATAATACGATTTGTTCCATGCAATTATGAATTACTTTTCTCATGGTTTGAGATTTCGGAAAGCGAACGTATAATCAAAAATCCGGAAGAGGTTTGATTTCCACTGAGACGCTACAGTGCAGTGAGGAAAGATAGTTGAATTGTCTTTCCGAAATAAAAATGGTCAATCTCCCGCACCCTGACCAACTTACCCCACCTGAGGTGCTAGTTGGACAATTTGACACCAACTCAAAAATCATAAAATATCCGCAAAATCGTAACCTATTTTGAGTTGTTCATATTTCTTCTAGAAGCTACAGACTTAACGCAACATTTTCATATAATGAGTTTTTGCCATAATATTCCCTACAAAAAGTTAGAGAACATTTTGACCAAAAATGACCAACTAGCCCCGCTCTACCCTATGGATGTATTACAAGTAAAAAAACAAAAAATACATTAAATACAAAATTTGCTAGTGTTTGTCATGAATAACAAAACTGAGCTGAATAAAAAAATTAGAACAAATTACAAAAGTGACAAACGTGATACTAATGACAAAACGATATGAATGTTAATAATAACAAAAAAGACAATAATTACAGAAAGACAAAAATGACATATATGGGTCATTCCATACGAAGTGACCACGAAAAAGCACAAACTTGGACACGACCATCACAGATTTTGCTCAAAGTTGGGAGAATTATTCATCTACTGTCACTTTGGAAAATTCCAAATTTGGTGTCGATTGGAATACCCCCCGCTCTGTGGGACCCTTCTGTTCAAGGTTGTTAATACGATAGATTATAATCGATAATCGTCATCGCCGTTACCGATAACGTATGGTATCGTTATTGACGATGACGATAGCGTCTTCAAACATTAACGATATCGGCGATAACGATAGTCACTAGACGTTATCGGTGAAGAAACGTTTTTTTCACTTCGGAGGGTTGGAGACGAAACATCACTAGGCAACAGGAAGAAACTTTTCCATATTTGTTTATGTTTCGCTTCTCATCAGGAAAATAAATGTCTCAGTTTTGATTGTTTTAACTTATGAGGCGCTTTTTGAAGCATAAATTCGAATAGAAAGATATGTAGAATTGTCATATTTACTTTGAAAATGCATCTAAATGAAATCTAATGAAGCAAAAGATGGTATGGCAGTTAACAAACGTTATTGATTCGATACCGTCCAGTAGCTATCGTCATTGACAATGACGATAATGTCTGAAGACGTAAGTGTTATCATCGATAACGATGACAGACGGTATCGTTGTCGACGTTTATGATGAATTATCGATTAACAACCTTGAATTGCGAAGTCACGCATTTTTTGTTCAAAATCTCTTTTTTCTTTTTCTTACAATTCATAGACGTAAAATTTCCGAAAAATACTGATAGATGATTTTTGAAGGAAATAAACCAAGGAATCCAGAAAAAATATAAGTTTTGACCGGAAGTGTTGCCAGATAAATTATTTTCGTATTTTAAAACTAAATTTACATTTTTCGTCAAATGCAGCCATTTTGATTTTAAATTTGATAATTCCATCGTGTTTCTTGGAAAATTTCACATAAGAAACAACTATCATCCCGAGGTAATATGGGCCAATCTCGAGATATAACATTTTTACGAAAAAAGTTCTAAACTTCGTAATTATTTTATTTTATAATTTATAGACATACGACGTTCGAAAAATAGTGATAGGTGAATTTTGAAGAAAATAAATCAAGGAATCCAGGAAAAATATTGTTTTTGCCCGGAAGTGTTGCCAGATAGATTATTTTTGTATTTAAAAATTAAATTTGTATTTTTCGGCCAATTTGATTTGTATTTATTTTAAATTTGATGATTTCATCGTGTTTTTCAGAAAATATTACGTAAGAAGTACTTACCACTCCGTGGTAATATGAGCCAATCTTGAGATATAACATTTTTACGAAAAATTAATTACGAAATTCAGAACTATTTTCGTAAAAATGCTATATCTCGAGATTGGCTCATATTACCACGGAGTGATAAGTGTTTCTTACGTAAAATTTTCCAAGAAATACGATAAAACTATCAAATTTAAAATAAAATTAGCTGCATTTGCCGAAAATGCAAATTTAGTTTTAAAATACAAAAATAATCTATCTGGCAACACTACCGGACGAAATTAATATTTTTTCTGGATTCCTTGGTTTATTTTCTTGAAAATGCATCTATCACTATTTTTCGGGTGACTTACGTCTATAAATTGTAGAAAAAAAATTAATTACGAAGTTTGCAACTTTTTTCGTAAAAATGTTATATCTCGGGATTGGCCCATATTACCTCGGGATGATAGTTGTTTCTAATGTGAAATTTTCCAAGAAACACGATTAAATTATCAAATTTAAAATCAAAATGGCTGCATTTGACGAAAAATGTAAATTTAGTTTTCAAATACAAAAATAATTTATCTGACAACACTTCCGGTCAAAACTTATATTTTTTCTGGATTCCTTGGTTTATTTCCTTTAAGAACCATCCATCAATGTTTTTCGGACATCTTACAACTATGAATTACAGAAAAAGGAAAAAGAGATTTTTGACAAAAATTGCGCGACTTTGCAATAAATAGGGGGTCCTAGAAAGCGGGGGGTATTCCAAACGACAAAAAATTTGGGATTTTTCCAAAGAGACAGTAGATGAATAATTCCCCCAACTTTGAACAAAATCTGTGATGGTCGTGTCCAAGTGGCATGTACACTTCGTATGGATTGACCCATATAACAAAAGTAACAAAAAATAGAAATAGCAAAAATGAAAAGTTGCAATAGTAACAAAAATTATCAAAAATTACAAAAATATTCAAAATTACGAAAATGACAAAAATAACAATAATGACGAAAATGACAGCAATGACAAAATTGACAAGAAAGACAAAAATCACAAAAATGCCATACATCTCAAAAAAATGACATGAATCACAGAAATGGACATAAAGACAAAAAATTGACAGAATTACAGCAACTACATAATTTAGATAACACTGGTCAACTCAGGTGTGGTCGTAAAGCTCCAACTAGATAAAAATGAGAGATTACACTGGTCGACAAAATGAAAAATAAGTGTATTCCAAAAGCTCGAACCGGAAAAAACTGATACGGTTTGAACTTTTGGAGTGCACCTGTGTTGACCTGTTTTATAGGTGCTTAGCCATTCCTGTGGATTTTTGTGCCTCCAGCAACCAACTTTTTTTCAGAGACTTAAGTTTGCTCGTGAACATAATGTGATGCGACGAACCCGGCGAGTAGTTACTCTGCGAACTCTCTCGTAAGTTTTGATAATGTCTAGGGGCACCAAATTTCACAGGAATGGTTAAAAAGCTATAATCTATCTAGCACAGCTATTGCGAGCTTTAAGGCGGCACTTTTTTCGCTTTTGTCAACCAGTGTAATTGACAGAAATTCTTTTAACAACAAAATCCCACAGAAATATTATTACAAAAATAAAAAAAAAACAATTACAATTATCAATATTACAAATATGACGTTTTTAAAGTGACAGAATCATGATAAATGAATAAATTTACAAAAGTTTAAATTAAAAAAAATGTTATTTTTAAAGTGTAGTGATAAAAATAACCAGAATAGACAAAAATAACCAAAATTGAGAAGAAAAAAGCAGAATCATCCAAGATAAATTTAATACATATTATGAAAGTGGAAATAATGACATACCAAAAATTTAAAAGGCTGTGTATGAGACACGACCGCAAGATTAACATAGAACTACGACAGCCTGAATTATGTCTATTTATTTTTGCGATAGGTTAGAGAATATTCGATTGAAATCGATTATCAAATTTACTGGTCAATTTTACTGAAGGCTAATATTACTATATACTATCTTGTATCAATATGTTTATGTCATTAACTTTCATTCAACATAATAACTCTCTGAGTGGCCCTGAAAAGATTCGAAATGGTAACTGGGGCTGATTTACGGCCTCTAGATAACATTTCGGTTCCGGAAATACTCCTATTACGTGCTTTTTGGCCACTTTCAATTGTTCTACAGAAACCGGCAGCCACCATATTGAATTTCAAAAGGTATATGAGGTCAATTTCTGGTCTCTGTGCATCATTCCGATTACAGGAATACCCATATTGGGATTTCAAAATTGCGTCTAGGGCGGTTTCAGGCCCCTGGGCTACATCCCAATTTTGGGATTACTCATTTTAAGTGGTATTTGGTCATGCTTGACTAGTTTTTTTTTTGAATTCATAAACAGCGAGGTTTTAAGTTTAAAATTTATCAAATTCAACGATGATACAGATTACAGCTATTGTAAGCATTTCGATTAAGAAATTCTTCTCCATTCGAAAAAGTGACTGCTAACAAAAGTGCATTCATGAGCAAAAAACGATTAGAACTAATCTTTCCAGCAAAGCAAAACGAATAAAACCGTGTAAAGCTTTCAGCTCGCAGTACCATATCTACAACGTCTAATGATGCAAGACTATTTCAGTGGAACACCCAGACCGATAAAAAGTACCACGCTCGATATCGTCGCTCGGCCGGGAACAAACGTCACATCAACCTACGTGTGTTTGGCACACAAAAGCATGGCTGCAAGCTGGAATGACCTACCTTAACACTTTGATCGTCCAAATCATGAACCAGGATTTTCCGTTTCTTGTGTCTTTTCTTCTTGCAGTGATGATGCTGGTGATGTCTGGATGAAGGCGAACGGAAGCGGTAAAGTGAAAAAGTTAATCAGTTTGTCGAGTGCCGCAGATGCTGTGGAGAACGCGTGACATTGTGTCTCGTGAAAGAATGTGGAACTGCAATTTTACCGCATCTTACTTCAGTTACTCAGTTTCTTATCAACTTCTTCAACATACCATCAGTTTGAGCAATTTTAAAATACTTTCTATGTTATGGGTCATAAAAAAATTATGGTATCATCATGTTGTAGTGAAGTATGCCTCGTAACCACATTTTTTCACACGACAGTGTAGCGGCTCTCATAGCTTCACTGCAACTTGCAGCGCTTTCGGTTGGGTGCCTTGATACTCACCTATGTTTATGTCTTCTTTTATGTTCAGGCACTATCGAATCTAGCTCACCGTGTCGGTCGGATTCAAGCTGCAGCGAGACGTCGTACATAAAATCTTCATCGTATGGGAATTGGCTGAAATTATTTCCGACGAAAAGGGAAAAGAAGTAAAGAAGACTTGCATTGAGAATAGCTGAAGCGGTAAATGAGGAGTAGAGCGGAGCGTTATAGCACCGTTTAGGGCACCATTGAGGCAAATCTGAAAATCCCTCCGGAGTTGATGATCGTATTGTTTTGCCAGATTATTTTTAGGTTGGGTTGAGGTAACATTTCCTTTTCACTGCTATGGTTTTTCAGCAGAGATTACTTGGCATGAAGTGGCTCAGACAACCAAAAGTTAGTACCCTCCCCCCGCATGAAATGATGAGTAAGAGTGCAGTGTATTGTTAACTTACATCGGTTGATTTGGTGGCCGGCTGAGTATGCAATGCTGGAGACCGCTGCTTCCGAAACCCCCTGGTGCTATTCCGCTTGGTCCAGCCCCGAATGAACCGCCTCCGCCGCCGGTGCTAGTGGTAGGAAACACAATTACCGGATCCGAACAGCGCTTCAAATATTCTAGAACAGGAGGATGAGAGACAAAGTTACTTTGAGAAAATCAACGCTCTTGACACTGAGAACAGATATGGGTAGGGCATCAGCATCGTGATGCGGTGAAAGAAACAGAGATGACTCGAGCCGGTGCTGTGCTGACGTGATGTGCTTAAGGCCAGTGGTTTCTACCGGGTCAGCAGCGGTTGGAGGTTAATGCCTCCCTGGAGTGGAAACTATGACCATCGTTTTGTTACCCATGATTGGCTCGAGGTGGCTACACAGATAAACCTGCAGGCAGGCCTGATAGGTGCGATAAATGATTCCTAATGGGATCGATCGACATAGATTTGCCATTAACTTCCATCTAGATAGTTCCCAGAGGCTAATATAAAGCTGAACGTGGAAAAAAGAACTGAGCATCTTAGTTATGTTTTCGGTCTTTGTTCTTTTTTCTCGAAAATATAATTCATCTGTCTGTTTTGTTTTATTTGCTAAGAGGATAATTAGTTGCAGGCTATATCGCGCAACTTAATAACATACATTTTAAACAATAGGAGGATTATTAATTAAAGCTTTTTGAATTGCTGTATTGAACGTTCGGCTATATATACAAAATTGGTAACAATTAACAATCTTCGTTGTTGTTAGCTCGTTTTTATTTAAAATTAACCAAACAAACATAAAAATATATGAATGCTTTCTAATAGTACCAAGCATGCTATTATGTGTCATGCTTCGAACTCCAGATTTAAATAAGACATCTTTTACAATGACACTCTCATTTATACTACGAACAGTGAGGTTTTTTCACACGGATTTTTCACATTGGTAAATAACGTAGTTTTTTTGCAAGGCACGTTTCCTCCGTGTAAGAAATACTTCACTGTACACCGACAGAGGTTTTTTATTGGGTTTGAGAATGTTAGGTTTTTCGTATTTTTGTCATTTTTGCTATTTTTGTATGTTTTTGCGATTTGTAATTTTGTTGTCTTTGGCATTCATGTAATTTTTATTTATTTATTTTCGTCAAGCAAATGTAAACTACTGTTATAATAATACAATGTTCTCTTATATTCTATACATTATATACATTATTTGATATTCATGACATTTTTGTCATGCGTGAGTATTCGTCTTTTTTGTTTGTAAAAGCATTATTGTTATTCTGGTTGTTATTGTTACAAATTTTTAACCACGCTTAATTTGTCATTTTCGTAACTATGATAACTCTCACCGGTTTTGTATTTTTTTATTTCTGTCTCTTTTGTCTCTATTGTTATATTTGTCATTTTTGTCATCTTTGCAATTATTTTTGTTTTCATTATATCTTCTTTTATCATTTTTGTGATTTTTTAAATTTTTGTCTGTACTTGTTCTCTTCGAATATTTGTCATTCACGTCATATTTTGAAATTTTTGTTTTTTTTTAATTAATTTTACAATGCTCCTTTTTTTATTTTTGCCATTTTAGTCCTTATTGATTTATTAATTTTTGCATCAATGCCTGTGATTTTTTGTTTTGTTTTGTCACTTTTGTCATGTTGTTATTTATCCCCCATCGTAGCGTTTCATCAAAAAGTTGCACCCCCTCGAGATAATAACGTATCTTTATAACAACCGTTCCCCCCATGACAAGTTTTGATCGTGCAAATTTTATTTATCAAATTAAAAATCATGCATTGTATCATTAATGAACAAGAAAAGACAAGAAAGTATAAAAAATGACCCTAAATAAGCAAAACAGTAATAAAAAATACAATGAAAATTTTCTCATAGTTTTATATTGGCTGCGTAACTTGGATTGACCCCCCACCGTCCCCGCCATCACGTTTCGTCACTGCAACTGAAAGCCCTCCGTTCCTTCTCCCCATTCTGATGCTACGTCATTTACGAATATTCCCTTTTGTCAATTTTGACACTTTTGTAATTGTCATTTTTTTTCTTCTTGTTTTCTGTCATTTTTGCCTTTTTCTATCACTGTGGTAATTTTTGTCATTTTTGTATTGTTTTTTATTTGCTATTTTCTGTCCCTTGCGTAGTTTTTGTCATATCTGACATTTCTGTTTTTTTTGGTATGTTCTGTTACTAATGTGATTGCTGTAGTTTTTGTCCTTGGTCATTTTCGTAATTTTTGTCATTGTTATAATTTTTGTCATTTAATTTATGTCGTTTATGTTATGTTATGCCATTTATGTCATTTATGTTATTTATGTCATTTTTGACTTTTATGTCATTTTTGTCATTTATGTCATTTATGTCATTTATGTCATTTATGTCATTTATGTCATTTATGTCATTTATGTCATTTATGTCATTTATGTCATTTATGTCATTTATGTCATTTATGTCATTTATGTCATTTATGTCATTTATGTCATTTATGTTATTTATGTCATTTATGTCATTTATGTCATTTATGTCATTTATGTCATTTATGTCATTTATGTCATTTATTTCATTTATGCCATTTATGTCATTTATGTCATTTATGTCATTTATGTCATTTATGTCTTTTATGTCATTTATGTCATTCATGTCATTTATGTCATTTACGTCATTCATTTTTTTATGTCATTATTGTCCCTTCTGTTATTTTTTGTCATATTTGTCATTTTTGTGTCATTTATGTCAGTTATGTTATTTTGTCATGCGTGTCATTTTTCTCATAAATCTCAATTTTTGTCATTTTGTCATTTATGTGTTTTTGCCATTTTTATAGTATTGTAGTATATAATATATATTTGTAGTATTCCCCTTAGTTTCAGTACCTATGTCATTTTTGTCGTCTCTGTAAGTTTTATCATATGTGTTATTTTCGACACTGTTGCAACTTTTATTTTTACGTGTTGTTTGTTTTCATCTTTGCTTTTTTATCACTTTGGACATATTTGTTATTCCGTTGTGTTTGTCATTTTGCCTTTGTTTGTTATTCGTTTTTCCTGTCCTTTTCGTATTGTTTGTCATATTTGTAATATCTTCTGTTATTGTAATTTGTGTCATTTGTGATGGCAACCCCGTCCCTTCTACATTAACCCAAGAGTTCACCATTATATTATTGAAATAGTTAGAGCCCGGAAAAGAAGAGGTAATTGCGCGTGCTGGAGTTGAAGTTTTCTAATCTAAAATTATCACAAAAGTGCTGATGAGGCAATCCGGAGAAAGTCCAACAAAAAGCTGGTCAAAATAAGAAAAATATTTTTTTTAGCTTTTTGGAGCCGCTATATTTTTTTCTGCAGCTCAAATAAATGCTTCACAAAATTCCATCACTCGATTGACGTTTAACGGTGTTTACCTGTGCTGGGAGCGCTGTAAATACTGACAAATTTTCAAGCATTTTTATTAGGAATCGAACCATTTATATTAACAACTTGTTCCAGGCGTCAAAAAAAAGACAATTGATCAATATTTTGCTGCAAATGAGTTCTTTATGTTCAATGCTAATAAACCAGTTGATATTAGTGCTAATATCTCATCCGGTAACGTCCGGATTGAAAAATGTTGTTTTTGACAAATTTTGACGTTAAGTGTTCACGCGTACATGAGAAAAAGAAAAGATTAAATAGTTGATGGTTCTCTGCCTCATCCTCCAAAGAGAGTTTCAGCTTTACAATGATCATTTGAGATTAGTTTAGTAAAGGAATTTCAACTAACTTGAGTTAACTTAGCATTAACTTGATGCACAGAATTAATAATCCGGACCAATAACACTCCACACAAGAGGTTTTTTCCAACCTACGTAGGTTGCACGAGGCATCCTATAATATGTGAGCATCAAATTGAAAATTCGAAATGTAGATATTTTGCCACATCATTTTACTGGTAAATTTTTCGATTTGTTTCGCTGCTAATTTTGCGAACAAAACATCATACGAGCGTATCACTTTGCCTCCTCACTAACATCAATGGAGAAACATTAGGCTATGTAAATGTAAAGATTAAGTTGGGTGTGTGTGATATTTATAGTTACTCTTTGATACAATACTTGAACCAGCCACTTCCACTTCTAACTCAAATATTATTCGACATATTGCTAAATAGCAGCGAAAATAATTTTGGCCAGGTTTCCACTCGAGTTACTCCTCTGTGCAGCGGTGCGATTTGCCGTTTTTGTCTTTTTTAAAATCTTTTGTTTTAGATCATATATAGTTATAAAAAATCGGAGACTATATATAATCGAGTATGGCCTGTATTTGTAATTTGTGTCATTTATATCATTCTTTTGTTTATATTTATGTCTTCTTTTTTTTTTGTCATTTTAATTGGTGTTGACAGTTTTGTCATTGTCCTTAGTTTTGTCATTTTCGTCATTTATGTTATTTTTGTTATGTTTGGCATTTTGGTCCTTTGTATCATTTGTTGTGTTATATGACATTCTGGTTATGTTTTGTTATTTTTGTCATATATATCATGTATGTCATTTATTTTAGTTTTGTCTTTTCTTTCGTCATTTTAATTTTTTTTTGTTATTTTTGTCATTTTGGTCATTCATGTCAGTTTTGTCATTTATGTCAGTTATGTTTTTTTTTTGTTATTTTTGTCGTTTATATTCTTTTTGCTATTTTTATTTTATGATTCGCTCAGTTTCTGCACCAATGTCATTATTGTCGTCTCTGTAAGTTTGTTTTTTTTTTCATTTTTGGTTTGTCAATCATGTCATTTTTTTGTATTTACGGTATCGAATGTCTTCGTGGTTTCCCTCGGCAGGTTTTTTCATAACATTGCTGCAGAAATCCTGCTGAAGAAAACTTCTTTCGAAGACATTTGATACTGCTCTGCTATGTGATTTTTATCAGATTTGTCATTTTCTTATATATACATTTAAGTCTTTGATATTATTTAAGTCTTTTCTTTCACTTATATGTCATTTTTTACATTTCTATTCTTTATATCAAATCATACATTTTTATTGATTTCGTCAATTAAGTCACTTATGACCTTTTTGTCGTCATTGTCACTTTTGTCATATTTGTCATTTTGAACATATATGGAATTGACATTGTTCTTTCTCAATTTTATTTTTTTCCATTTGTTATTATTTTGGTTTTTTAAAACATTTAGTAATGATTTCTGTTATTTTTGTCATAATATTATTTTTAAATCTGTTTTAGTTAATAATTGTGGTTTGTGTATTTATTTAATTTTTGTAATTAATATGATATCTGTCACCTCTGTCATAGTTATTATTTTCATCACCAACAATAATTCGTCGTCTATGGAAATTTTAGTACGTTGGAAAATAGAATAGAATTGTGACAAAACTATTATGTGAGATTCCAATGTAACTACACGCAAAAGTTGAATGGTACTAAACCATATCATTAATGTACAAAATTAGTGAAGTTTCTGCTTAGGTTTGAAACTTGGATGACGAATGTGTCTGGCTATGGGGCAATTTTTTCAAGTACTCTAAGATCGCTTTTTACGAGGTTTTTTACACGGGTTTTTTTACGCAGACTCCGGAATTTACGCGGTTTTTTTACGCGGATTCCGGAATTCACGCGGTTTTTATTAACGCGGATTCCGGAATTCACGCGTGTTTTTTTACGCGGATTCCGGGATTCACGCGGTATTTTTTTGCGCGGATTTCGGTTTCTCTTCACTCGGATTGCAGAATTATTGCTGTTATTTTTACGCAGATTCCGGAATTCACGCGGTTTTTTTTACGCGAATTTAGGAATTTACGCGGTTTTTTTTACGCGGCACGTATCCCCCGCGTAAAAAGCGACTTCAGTGTATTTGATTAAGCTCTTTTCGATGTTTTCATCGGAGGAAATTACTGCAATAGACAAAATTTATATTAGCAGTGGCTATGTTTACGAGTTTGTACTTTCAATGGTAAAAAAGTCGATGTTGTCGCTGTATAATCATTGCATTATGCTTTACGCACAATTTTTGTTCAAATTCTAAAAAGGCAATAATTAATTGAGGCACTTTTGCGTGTAGGACCATTACACAACTGAAATCAACAACATGCAATAGCGTATAATAGCGGGTAAGACTGCAATTTAGCGTGTAATTTGATCCTGTCCAAAATACTGTGCAGAAACTTCACAACAAACGTACGTCAATCATCTCCAATTCAACTGACATGCACTAAACTTCGGAGTTGCATACTTACTGTACTTTCGTTTGTTGAGTTTCTCTTCGTCGCTTTCGTTCAGTTCCGCCATTATCACTTGATCGTCACCGTAAGGATCATCCCACCCACTAGCAGTGACTGTCGTGGCTCGATTAAAACTATCTCTGCTATAGCGGTCCTTCGAACGGTGCCGATCGTGTTGTTTCGACTGCTTTGAATTCGATGTCCTGCTGCTTGGTCTGTAGTGCAGTTCCACATCGCAGCTTGATTGTCTGAGAAAACCGTGCCGATGCTTTCGGCTTCCGGTACCGTTTCCATTTTCATTGAGCTCACTGATGATTGTCGTTGTCGGTTGTGCCGGTTTCGATTGTTGGCTGAATTCCTGATTGGGTTGTTGAGCTTGTTGTGCGGAGAATGTGCCAGAACGGCTGCCACTACCAGCAGCGGACAGCCGATGCAGCTTTATCATATCACTAACCGGCGACGTGGCTTGACGCATCGTTATCACAGGTAGATTGGGAGACGTCAGCTGATTAAAGCTTTCGATGAGTCCCGGCGTTTGGGGTGGCGTCTGATCGTACTCGACCACCACATCACTCAAGCGCTTCGAGTGGCGATGATGGTGGTGGCGGTGATGATGATGATGATGATTATGCTGATGGTCGGAACTCGTAGAAGCCGGGTTTAATTTGTTCTTCCTACTAGCGCTACTACTACTGCTATCGCCTACTACTAATGCTGACTTTTTCTGGCTAGCACTACAACTAACGCTTTGCTTGCTGCCTTCTAGTAGTGCTGGCTGATGTTTGTCCGTCGGTATCACAATAGAGTTACAGTTGCTAAGATTGCTAGTGGCGCCGCTAGTGTCTCCGTTTCCGACGCCAGTTTCACGACTGAGATCGATTACAAACGAGGTGTCTTCGATGTCTTTGTTCGATTTCGTCGGTACCTGGTGCAATGAGGTCGTCTGATAAGTTGCAGTACTAAACGTCAAATGTCGTGCTTCGGTCGACTTTTGACGCGGAAGAATCGGGCTATTTTGGGCACTGATTGATTTGGCTTCGAGAACGCGCAGCCGATGAACTCCGAGCAGCGAGGACTGCTTCGGAGCGCCTTGACAGTATTTACTAATATTCTTAATTATCGGAACCGGATCGGAGGCGATGCTTCGCTTCATATCGGAAATGTCACTCACGTCCAGTTCGATGGACACATTGGTTCCGCTGTCTTCGAGGTCATACTGGGTACTAAGCGGATCGGAATGTGGTTCTATTTCTATGGATACACTAACAGGTTCTAATGTGCTACATCGTTCCCTAAATCGACCATCGTTCGACAAAATTGATTTTCTATCATCATCTACAGATTGTGCAACGGTACCGCTCTTCAGCGAAGAGCGGTCATCCACGAGGGTACATCCACCAACCGCTCCGGCACTTTCATTATCCACCTGGTCCACATTCACCGCTGTCATACCATCATTGGCCAATCCGGAAACTTCGAACCGATTAATTGCCGGCCCCGATTGTGAACGAAAGCTAGCCACAGTGTCATCAACTCCACTCTGTGCCAGCAGGTGTTCATCGGCATCGACCAGCGAAGACAAATCGCCAATCTCGACGATAACCTCATCAACACCGTCGCTGATGATTGAATTTTCCGGATGCACACCACCGATGGCTTCGGTTTTATTTTCAGCACTCTCAACAGGCGCCACCGCTTCCTCCTCGATTGGCTTGGTGGAGCCAGTTTTCTCATTGCTACCATTTTTCCCTGTCTTCTTACACGCTTTTCTCCCAAACAAAATCCGCCGGATTACCTTGGATTTTTTGTTCCGCTTCCTCTGCTCACACTCACGTTTGATTGCTAGTATCTTGTTTTCCACCAGAGTCGAAAAAACCGCCTCAAACCGTAACGCTCGGCTCAAATCTTCGTACGTTTCGGTGCATACCGCCTTGTCAACCTTCATCTTCCGAGTCTACCCGTTGAACCTGGAACGGCGCGGCAGAAACTGCAGCAACGGTGGAGCATTGGAACCCGTGCCCTCAGCCGAGCCGTGCTGCCTCTTTCCCTTCGGAGTGCTTCAGAGGGGTGGGAATTCCAAAACACAATAAATCGGAATGTTTATTGGGGATACGCTTTTTACGTGCTGGTGGCAGCTTTCCGTTTGGTTGCCATTGTCCACTATGGGAGCTGTTTACGAGCATAAGTGAGAGGCCAACGGTTACTGCAGTATATGGGTCTTTTCAAGGGACAACCTGGCACTAATCGACGACACAGTTTTTAATTTCTAATGGGATAATTTGTTTGGCACGTTCTCTCCAAAAGTCAGATGATGTTCAACTGCAGTTAGGAAAGAGCTTTCTATTGCTGGCAACATCTCTTCGCAGGCAACTCTGTAGAATAGGAGATATAAATAGAGAAACACTTTAGAAAAAATTCACGGTGAGGAACAGTTGAGGGATTATATTTAAACGGTAGCATTTCAAGATATCTCAATCAAAAATCAATGTAAATAATTTCTCGAATATGTGAGCTTATATTTTTAGTGACGTACACTGTTAAAAAATGTTAACAGTGGACTATTTTAATTCGTGAGCTGATGCTAGTTAATAATCTACAACAATATTATGGTTAAAGATTGGATATTTCACTCCAGTGTGAAATCTGTTCGTGGGAGAAACAAATGACCACGCGTTCGCTTTTTATATTGAACGATGGAGGCGCACTGTACATCATTTTTGTTTTAAATGACCGATCTATCGCCAATCGTTTTTAAAAATCATGAGGTCTTACTACTATGAATCTTTGTATTATGAAGCATTATTAGGTGATGTTAGATGTTTGATACTATTCCCGGTTTCAAATGTCAACCACTGGCGAAAGTGCATACCAATCTCAATCAATATTTGTTGTTTGTGCTATTGAAAGCGTCGGTTGCAAGTTTTCAAAGTGGTTGCGATGTAGAGCACAATCACCCATTTACTAAGAAAGAGAAAACGAACAATATGAAACTAACATTTTAAATATTTTTGTCTACTTCTGGTACTTGACATTCCTATGTATAAATTTCATTAACTATGTTCTGACTGTATTCTTCCGAATTACTTTGAGGTATTTCGCGCCGGAATAAGAGTCAATATAATTTTTCATCTTGTCTTCCACGTGTAAAGATCACCAGTATTTTCAATTGAAAATGCCTGGGAAAGCAATAAAGTAAATTACTACAGTCGTCAAAAAAGAGACGACTTTCCCGAATAAAATAACTAAGAAATTCCTAATTGTTCGAAAGAAAACGATTTAACACAGAGGTTTATTAAAGAATGATTGTTTGACAATTATTTTGGTTGCATGATTACAAAGTCCAGAAATTCGAGTCTCTGAGAGAGACTGTTAGTGTCAGTAGGTGGACCGTAGCGCTAGCTCCACAATTGTCTTGTACACTTAACAGTTGGCTGCGAAGTCTGTGTACAATAAACCGAAGGTCGAGTTCCAAATCGAAATGTAGCACCAAGGCTTTGCTTTGCTTGTTGGTTCGATTATGCACCGATTTTCTCTATTATTCAAAAACGGTACAAGGTACCAACCTCATTTTAATCACGTTTTTCTTTGTTGGTCAAAAGAGATTAAAAAAAAATCAAAATTTGGATCGCATCCTTCGGGTAAAAGAAGACCTCAGTGTAGTATTTTTTGCTTCGTTTCATTAAATGAAAGATAGCTATACAAATAGCTATCTTTAAAGAAATTTGTATGGGGCATTCCATACGAAGTGTACATGCCACTTGGACACGACCATCACAGATTTCGCTCAAAGTCTGGGGAATTATTCATCTACTGTCACTTTGGAAAAATCCCAATATTTTTTCTGGATTCCTTGGTTCATTTTCTTCACAATTTTCCTATCACTATTTTTCGGGTGTCTTACATCAATAAATTATAAAATAAATTACTTACGAAATTTACAACTATTTTCGTAAAAATGTTATATCTCGAGATTGGCTCATATTACCTCGGGATGATAGTTGTTTCTTACGTGAAAATTTCCAAGGAACACAATGAAATTATCAAATTTAAAATCAAAATGGCTGCATTTGCCGAAAAATGTAAATTTTGTTTTCAAATACAAAAATAATATATCTGGCAACACTTTCGGTCAAAAGTTGTACTTTGTTTGGATTCCTTGGCTTATTTTCTTCAAAAATCATCTATCAGTATTTTTTGGATATCTTACGTCTATGAATTGTAAGAAAAAGAGAAAGGAGATTTTGAACAAAAAACGCGTGACTTTGCAATAAAGAGGGGGGGTCCTACAGAGCGGGGGGTATTCCAATCGACACCAAAATTGGGATTTTTCCAAAGTGACAGTAGATGAATAATTCCCTCAACTTTGAGCAAAATCTGTGATGGTCGTGTCCAAGTTTGTGCTTTTTCGTGGTCACTTCGTATGCCTGGCCCCAACAACATTGGTTTAAAATGGTTTTAAGTGCATAAATTTTATACACTTTTGATATTTACTAGACAAACCACCACTGTGCGTGGTGTCAATAGCATCCTCATGGCTTGTTGGTTTAACTCGGTTCCAAAAATGAAAATAAAAATTTTGTATCTTTTAAGTAAACTACACATATTCGAGAGTGACCCCCTCCTATAAGTATAATATTTTACAATTCTCACACACATCTGTGTGCGGCCCCATCAGCATCTGTTGGTTTAAATCGGTACGGAATCAATAAGTTAACCAATTGTGTGCTTGATAGAATAAAATTCCATACTTATGTGCGTTGCCCAAGAGTACTCTTATTGTCTGTTTGTTCAAACCGGTACCAATGAATCACCTAATCGAGCTTCTCGATCAGCCGGCTGAACAAAGTATTAATCGAAAACAACTTAATAAAGATGGGTAGGAATCATATGTATGATTGTATCACTTATCAAAATGACTTCAGATTAAACGTGTTCTTCCCTACTAACAAAAATCACTTTTCTGTGATCTTTGTGGACAAACAAAGGCTAAAACGAACAGCAAAGGTCACACTAACTTCTCTTCTTTCTTTGCACCTGATTAGAAGGACGTGGCGCCGTTATTTATCCTTTGAAATATTGAATCACTGGAACTTGTACAATGAAAATGGTCGCCATCAATTGAAAAGCATTTCTTATCTTTTCGAGCCTCTCAGTTGTTAAAATCAAAGTACTCACAAATGAAAAAAAAAATTAATTCAAAGCGAAAGTTAACAGCGTCATTTTCGCCTGATGATTTTCAATTGAAAATGACTTTGTCAGGCTCCTACTCGAGCTTTTAGACCAAAACATAACGATGAATTTCTTAAATTTATTTCATGCAAATAAAAAGTCTGACGATGAACAATCAAGCAGTCATTTCGTGTGCCAAAAGGTAAATTTTTCTTGAGGTATGCAACATTCAACGTTACAAAATTGCTAAATTTCAGGCCAAATTTTATGTATTTACTTTTCTGCAAGACAACGCGTAAGAAATCTGAAAAAAATTATGGCTTATTAGTTCATCAGTTTATTAGATAAAATTTCTGAAAACTTGTATCTCAAAAACTTGATATCTTTTAGAGACTTTTGAAATACACTGGACTTTGTTAACGCGGTTGATTGTACCGTGATGAAAAAATTCGCGTATAAAAAACCGCTTAGTTAAAAAAAAAACCGCGTGAAAAATCTCTATTGAAAAAATAGATCCGGATAAAAAAATAATACGTAAGTTAATATATGCATAAATTTTTTATACTCAATTATACTGCCGGTACACGGATAAATGTCCCATAATGAAAAACAACATGTTGAGTTGACCATAACAGTTTCACGGCACCACAAGTTTATCGTTGAGAACAAAAAACCATGAATGGAATTGGTTTTACGTTCTATAACTTGAAAAAAAGACAAAATGGGACAAAATATGCGGGTACATTTCAAAAGTACTCGCATATTTTGTTCCATCACATATAAATTCAACCAGCACCCGGCAGTATCATTGGCAACGTAGATTGTACTACAGAAAAACAACATTAGTCTAGTTAATTAAATGACATAGTTCTATATGTCAAAAATATTCCGATATACACTAATCTGGAGCAAGATTATATATTTGCAGTTTGTACCACTACGCAGTGGGACTGTAATGCGGGTACTTTCAATATGGGACAAAAACAACTTGGTATTTTCCCCATGTTTTTCCATACAAAAGTATCAATTCTATTTTTTTCTCAGAAAATATGATAACAATTAAGTCGATTCCCGATGATAACTCAAAAGTGACCAAAATCAGTATGGGATAGTTATGCGGATACCGGTTGTATACTGTTGATGGAAATATTACTAAGTGTAGTCATTTTGGATATTTTTCAAAAAGCTTTTTTTAAATATTTTTTACATTGCACAAATAAAATTATTTTGAGATTTACGTTGTGAGCTCAGATCAATTTTGAATTTTTCCAGCCCAACGGTTTATAAACCATCACAGCTTCCAACACACTACTTGTCATGAACAAAAACCATAGACCATACCAGTCAAGATTATGCTCGGGATCCAGGTTGAAACGAATGCGTATTATGGATGAATTTCTTCGGTGGAGTTTTCGGTAGTGTACGCATTTTGTGAATGCGTTTGTATTGACGCTTGTAGCTCCTAGTTACATGAAATTCTAATTTGATCATTTTTCGGAGTCTTTTCTGAGTCGAGTTTCATATATCAGTCAGAAAGCAAAACTATTTTCCATCAAGGACGAGCAAAATGCAGTTCTTCGCGTATAAAACAACCTTCCAACCTTGAAATCGGTAGCAGAAAGATTAACATTGGCTGGGAAAGTTTTCATTGTAGAGAAAAAAAAAACAAGCAGGAAATTTGAGAGCAAGAACACAAGAATGGTCGAATAGAAAAAATCAGTAATTAGTGCACTGGGACAGTTGAAAACTGAGTGCGGATTCGACTAGCAGGACGCCACGGGGAGATTCGGAACCAAACAAGTGTTTTCCAATAATCAGGCGATGCTGAGGTATGGTGACAGCGGTAAGATCCGAACCCACACTGGTGCCTGAAACCAGTTTGAGTTATGTGAGCCGGGGCGACCTAATTTTTTTTGAATGTTTTCACTGTGCCATTTTAAATAAATGTGCGAAGGAAAAAATATTCTAAAAATATACTGAATACTAAAAACCTGATAATTCCGAAAAGATTACAGGCATGTATTAAGAAAGATCTGCACACTTTTCAAGAGTTTAGCGACAATTACGGTGTTCTTAGAATGGTTTGATAAATTTGGAGTGAAAGTTTTTTCGCACATAAAATAATTTTTTGCTCGGATAAATAACATTGTTTATTAAAAAAGCTCTTTCTTCGCTACTTTATTGTAACAAAAGCGTAACAAAAAATCTCGAAATTTTTTTTTCTTCAATGCCGCTTGCGGGAAGTCTGCCATTTTGTTTTGTTTTTTATCAAACAAGTTTTTCTTTATAAAATTGCTCTTTTTTCACTTCGAAAAAAAAAAAAGCATTCACTTTTTACCGCTTTATCGTTCTTTATTCCAACAAAGTAGCAAGAATAGCGCATTATTAAAAAATAATTCATTTCTAAATTTTTATTTCAAGCAGTAAATGTGGGGTTGGCGATTGAAAAATGTACTAACTGGGGAAATAAGTAATTAGAAATAATCAAAAAAAAAACCTTGACTTGCATTATAGTCAATCAAAATGATAAAGATCATTCTGTGCCGAACACCCATCAGTATCGGACGTGTTTGGTGATCGCTCCGATAGAATATAAAACATGAGACGCGTGAGCAAGTGTTGGCATTGTTTGCCTGGTCGAGTGAAGGTTCAAGGTCGCCCGCCTCTGTGCAACTGTTTCGAATCGTGGCTGTTTGCTGGTGCGTAAGCCGATTTGGATGCTAAGTGATTTGTGCTACAGCAGTGGACGAGAATCTCAACACAAAAGAGAAAATAGAAGAAGCTAACAGTTGACAGTGAGTTGTGTCGCTGTGCTGAGTGATTTCACACCCGGCTCGCTGCTGGTGGCTGTTTGGAGCTGCTGTATTGGTGCTGCTGGCTGTAACGGCTGCAGCTTCGACCGAACCGGACAACCAACCCTGCTGAAAGGAAGAAGTAAAGAGGTACGTGTTCTGTCGGCGCTAGTGCGCTAGATTTAGCGCGATGGATGTAGATCCCTCGCCTCCCGCGCCACCATCCCCGAACTCTTCCGACCCTGTCCCTCCTGCCAACCCTTTCTCTGTTAATTCTCCAGTCCCCCCTCGCCCCAGGCTTTACCCGGACGGATCTCAGGGCAGCTTTACTGTTTTCTTTCGGCCAAAAGCAGGACCGAAATCGAAACCGTCAAACATCCTGCAGATTTCGAAAGACCTGACGAAGGGGTACAAGGCCGTGACCGAAATCTCCAAGGTCAGACCCAACAAGCTCCGTGTCTTGGTCAGCGACCTGGAACAGGCCAACGCTATTGCTCGCTCCGAGCTTTTCACACGCGAGTATCGCGTTTATATACCCGCACGAGACGTGGAGATCGACGGTGTCATAACCGATTCGAGTCTGTCGGTTGAGTGTATTTTGGCAAGCGGTTTTGGCTGCTTCAAAAATGCTTTGTGTCACGACGTAAAAGTAAAGATCATAGATTGCAAGCAATTGCGGTCTGTGTCTCTTGTCAACGGCACAAAAGTGTACACTCCGTTAGACTCGTTTCGTGTTACGTTTGCCGGATCTGCTCTCCCTAGCCACGTCTCGATCGATCGGGTTCGTCTGCCTGTGCGATTGTATGTACCCCGTGTTATGAATTGCACCAATTGCAAGCAGCTAGGCCACACAGCCGCCTACTGCTGCAATAAGGCACGATGTAGCAAGTGTGGAGAAACTCATGCGGACGATTCTTGCAGTGTGAATGCTGAAAAATGTATCCACTGCGGTGAAAATCAGCATAAGCTCTCCACATGCCCGGTGTACATGCAGGGCAGAGATAAAATCAAGCGGTCACTTAAGGAGCGTTCAAAGCGATCTTACGCTGAGATGCTGAAGAAGACCGTGACCACTTCTACCATAACATCGAACCCCTTTGATCTGTTGTCCTCTGATGAAACCGATTCTAACGATTCACCAGCGGGAACATGGGGCGTCTAGAAAGAGGAAAAATATTTCCTCTCCTAAACTTCCCCGAAAAGGTCCGAAGATTTCCCAAAGTGAAATGAAAGTTACAAACAAACCAATCAGTGCTGCGGAAAAACCGAAGCAAACTCCTCCTGGGCTTGCAAATTTAAAGTCCCAGAAGGAGTTCCCAGCACTGCCAGGAACATCTAAAACCCCAGTTGTTCCTTTTGCATACCCAGTTGATGAAACAAACTCTGGATTTGTGAAATTCTCTGACATTGTGGACTGGATTTTTGAAAATTTCAATATACCCGATCCAATTAAAGTTTTTCTTACAGCATTCCTCCCAACAGTTAGATCATTTTTGAAGCAGTTGACTGCCCAATGGCCCCTTCTTGCAGCGATTGTATCCTTCGATGCCTAATTCATCTGCGTATACGAAGGATTCTATCTCTGTCTTACAGTGGGATTGAAGAAGTATTTTACCAAAAATTGATTCATTCAAAGTTTTGATAAATAAAATCAAATGCGATACATTTTCCCTTTGTGAAACTTGGCTTACTTCAAATATTGATCTCAACTTCCATGATTTTAATATTATTCGCCTTGATCGAGACACCCCATATGGAGGAGTACTTTTAGGGATAAAAAAGTGCTATTCTTTCTACCGTATCAACCTCCCCTCGATTCCAGGCATCGAAGTTGTCGCATGTCAAATGACAATACAAGGTAAAAAGCTTTGTATTGCCTCAATATATATTCCTCCCAGAGCACAAGTTGGGCAACGGTTGCTCTTTGATTTAATAGAACTTCTTCCCTCGCCACGTTTGATTTTGGGAGACTTCAACTCTCATGGCGTGGCTTGGGGTTCCCCTTACAATGATAACCGCTCCTCTTTAATCTATAAACTTTGCGATGACTTCGATATGACTATTTTAAACAACGGTGAAATGACACGTATCCCGAAACCTCCAGCGCGCCCAAGCGCTTTGGACCTATGTTCGACGTCGCTACGGTTGGATTGCACATGGAAGGTAATCCTCGATCCTCACGGTAGCGACCATTTGCCTTTTCTTATTTCAATTAATAACGGGTCAACTCGCATGCGACCAATTGACATTCCGTATGACCTCACACGGAATGTCGATTGGAAGTTATACGAAGAAATGATTTCAAAAGCGGTCGAGTCGATTCAACATCATCCACCACTTGAAGAATACAACCTCCTCGCGGGCTTGATTCTCGACGCCGCGTTGCAAGCCCAAACGAAGAAATATCCCAGCGTAACGATTAAAGAACGGCCTCCCACTCCGTGGTGGGACCAAGAGAGATCCGACGCGTTTTTGGCCTTCCAGAAGGGAGGCATACCTGGCGACTATATACGGTATTCGGAGCTTGATACCAAGCTTGAAAGCTTGGCTAAAGCAAAGAAACGCGGATATTGGCGTCGGTTCGTGAACGAGACGTCTAGGGAGACATCGATGAGCACTCTTTGGAACACAGCCCGAAGAATGCGGAATCGCGTAACGGTCAACGAAAGCGAGGAGTCTTCAAGTCGGTGGATATTTGATTTTGCCAGGAAAGTATGTCCGGACTCTGTTCCTGAGCAAAATATTGTTCGCGATGCGTCTCCGGGCGACGACGCGATAGAATCACCTTTTACGATGGCAGAATTTTCAGTTGCCCTCCTGTCCTGTAACAATAACGCGCCTGGGTTAGATAGAATCAAATTCAACTTGTTGAAGAATCTACCCGGCAATGCCAAGAGGCGCTTGTTGAACTTGTTCAATAAGTTCCTGGAGCAAAACATTGTACCGCAGGATTGGAGGCAAGTGAAGGTGATCGCCATCCAAAAACCAGGGAAACCAGCTTCTGATCACAACTCTTATAGACCGATTGCAATGCTATCCTGTATCCGGAAATTGATGGAAAAAATGATACTCCGTCGTTTAGACCACTGGGTCGAATCAAATGGTCTACTATCAGAAACTCAATTTGGCTTCCGCCGTGCCAAAGGGACGAATGATTGTCTTGCGTTGCTTTCAACAGATATTCAGCTGGCGTATGCTCGTAAAGAACAAATGGCGTCTGCGTTCTTGGACATTATGGGGGCTTTTGATTCTGTTTCTATTGACATTATTTCGGGTAAACTTCACCGACAAGGATTTTCTCCAATTTTGAACAATTTTTTGCACAATTTGTTGTCCGAAAAGCACATGCATTTTACGCACGGCGATTTGGCAACTTTTCGTATTAGCTACATGGGTCTTCCCCAGGGCTCATGCTTAAGCCCCCTTCTTTACAACTTTTATGTAAATGACATCGACGAATGTTTGGCAAATTCATGCACGATAAGACAACTTGCAGACGACAGTGTAATCTCTGTTACAGGAGCCAAAGCTGCCGATTTGCAAGGACCATTGCAAGATACCTTGGACAATTTGTCTGCTTGGGCTTTACAGCTAGGTATCGCATTCTCTCCGGAGAAGACTGAGATAATAGTTTTTTCTAGGAAGCATGAACCTGCTCAGCTTCAAACACAATTAATGGGTAAAACGATTTCTCAGGTTTTGGTACACAAATATCTTGGTGTCTGGTTCGACTCTAAAGGCACCTGGGGTTGTCACGTGAGGTATCTGATGAAAAAATGTCAACAAAGAGTGAATTTTCTTCGTACAATAACCGGACAACAGTGGGGAGCCCACCCAGGAGACCTTATAAGGCTTTACCAAACAACGATACTGTCTGTCATTGAGTACGGGTGTTTCTGCTTCCGCTCCGCAGCAAACACACATTTGATCAAACTGGAGCGAATACAATATCGTTGTTTGCGTATCGCCTTGGGTTGCATGCAGTCGACCCATACGATGAGTTTGGAGGTCTTAGCTGGAGTACTACCATTGAAAAACCGCTTCTGGAGCCTGTCTTCTCGTATTCTTATCAAATGTGAGGTCTTGAACCGTCCTGTGATTGAAAATTTTGAAAGGTTAATCGAACTTAATTCTCAAACCCGTTTTATGACATTGTATTTCAATCACATGTCCCAAAATATTAACCCTTCTTCGAATATTCCAAAGCGTGTCGACTTATCAAATACTTCTGATTCTACTGTGTTTTTCGATACATCCATGATAGAGGAAACTCGTGGAATCCCGGATCATTCACGCGTGCAGCAGATCCCCAAAATTTTTTCCAATAAATATCGAAACATCAACTGCAACAATATGTTCTACACTGACGGATCACTTCTTGATGGGTCCACTGGCTTCGGTATTTTCAATAACAATTTAACCGTCTCCCATAAGCTCGATAATCCTGCTTCTGTTTACGTCGCAGAATTAGCTGCAATTCAGTACATCCTAGGGATTATCGAAAAAATGCCCACGGACCATTATTTCATCTTTACGGACTTTACTTTCCATTGAGGCTCTCCGATCGATGAAAGATGTTAAGCACTCTCCGTAATTCCTGGGGAAAATACGGGAACATCTGAGTGCTTTATCCGAAAAATCGTATCAGATTACCTTAGCGTGGGTCCCTTCTCACTGCTCGATACCGGGCAATGAGAAAGCGGACTCTTTGGCTAAGGTGGGCGCAACAAACGGTGGAATTTATGAAAGACCAATTGCCTTTAATGAATTTTTCTCATTTGTACGTCAGAATACGATCATCAGTTGGCAAAATGCTTGGACCAGAGGGGAACTGCGAAGGTGGTTACATTCCATAATCCCCAAGGTGTCGACGAACCCGTGGTTCAAGGGGTTGGATGTAGGTCGGGATTTCATTTGCGTGATGTCCCGGCTTATGTCCAATCACTATAGATTTGACGCGCATCTCCGTCGTGTTGGGCTCGGGGAAAGTGGTATCTGTGCCTGTGGTGAAGGTTATCACGACATAGAGCACGTTGTTTGGTCATGCCCTGTACACCGTGACGCCAGGTCTAAATTAATAGCTTCCCTGCAGGCCGAAAGTAGGCAGCCGGCTGTTCCTGTTCGTGATGTCTTGGCGAGCCGTGACCTATCCTACATGTCCCTTATATACGTTTTCCTGAAATCCATCCACGCCCCAGTTTAGTCCTATCCCCTTCCGCCTACATCCAACCTAACGACAAGAACACGTTAAGACCCCGGATCCGGAAACAGCAACTAGACCCGCACGATACTCTCCCGAGGGAGACAAACCAATATGCCAGTCCGTAATATCTTGGCCCAGCAGCGGAACATGTGCTTACCTATGGCAATGAAAACCATCATACAGTAAACCAGTGCTTTTAATGCAAAATATTATAGCCTTGAGTTACATTTAGTTTCAGCTCGTAGTCGGCAGCGAGGATAAAAAATTTGCTTTTAGTTATTAAGATACTTTAGAAAGTAAGCTACCAGATATAATTGGCGCCGTTAAACATTAAATTGTATTTGTGCCGTGTCAAATAAATTATAGTTGAACAAAAAAAAATGAGAAAGATAAATGTTTCATGATAGACCCATTGAGTAATTTTTAGTTGCGATTCAATATCACTTACTGAGAAAGTATTACGAAAAAAAAAACTCCAATGTCCTTGCGAACGCTCGTTTTATTAGGATTCACAACGTTACGTGAATTTGTGAAGAAAAAAAAAAACGTTACGTGAATATGCTGTACGATTTTTTTATTACCTTCAAACGTTCTGTCATGCTTAATGGAATCATTATCCTAAGTATGAATGTTTTCGTATTTAACTACTAGAAGTATGAGTTGCCACTAGATCAGCGGTTCTCAACCTGGGGTACGCGTACCCCGGGGGATACTCGAAAGCCTTCAGGGGGTACGCGAAAGCAAAATCAGTAAGGGCGGACAAAGCAGTTTTGCTTGTTAATACCTTATTTGTTATCCAAACCTGCTCTTAAAATATGACTGTAGCAATCAAACAAACATAGTTCAATTTGAAACCTGGACTAGACTACCAAAACATGATCTACCACTACTCTCCCTCACTCTGCGAGAACATTCCAAACCAAGGGGTACAATCGATATGAAAAATATCGCCAAGGGGTACGCGGACAAAAAAAGGTTGAGAACTGCTGCACTAGATGATGGCAACAAAATCATCGTTCTCAGCGCATTCACGATCTTGTAAAAAACAATTATTGTGATTATTAAGGATATGATTTAGAAGTAACAAAATTCGTCCTTTTGTTGCTTTTTCTTAAATCTCATTTTAAAATCATCATGGTTTCATCTGTATCATTATCTTTTATGTTGTTTGGAGACTTCAACAATTCGATTGAGTGTAATTTAATAATTATTGAAAAAAAGCTGTGGTTTCAACACAACTGATGCGAATACCGCTGGTTTAAGCCGGATTTCGATAAACTGCAATATGCAAATTACAGCACTGCGGGCTATAGGTCATAACTGCGTAACCCGATACGCGATGTTGGTCTAGTTCAACGCCCAACGAATGCAAGCCGCAAGGGTGTGCGAAGCAAATAAAATTCAATTAAATCGATAAACATAGATGCGAACCGATCGGAATCCGCAGTGTAAATTTACGACGACATGCGCTGTTTGAAACCGTGTCGTTAGTGCCAGCAGGACAATCATTTCTACCGGGAGTTTATTGTATCATATACGCACTACACGTACACGTTATTCTACATATATAGAATTGTATTTCGAAAAATACAACACCCGCGCCATCCGGCATTTAGTTTACTGCAACGCAGAGCTGGTGTTGACCCGGTTGGTGGAGGATCATTTGGCATGTTTGGTTACGTTGTCATCTTTTTGGAGGTCATCATTCGGCCTGCCAAACCCGTGGAAATTCTAGTGGGGATTACATAATGACTTTTGAATTCTTTTGCACCCGACGCCTTCTCAGCGCTGCCACAACTCACTTCACACATGACCTGTATGTAACATTTACAAATTGTATAAGCCAACAGTAACCTAGCTGGCCTCGTGTACCGAGCTAACAACATTCCTGAATCCTCGGCCGGAATTGTTAACAACACCAGCAGTGCAATTCGCGCTTGGAGCGTACGAAGGAAGAACTCACACAGTACATTTTTTAAATGACAGCAACCTCATTCATCTCCTCGTTTTGTTTGCCAGGGCGGTCCAGAAGTGTATTTCGGGGAGAGTGCACACTGTACCGTGCCAGGCGAACCACCCTACGGAGCAACGGTCGGTGTGAAACCTCAAGGACGCCATATCTTGGCCGTTGATTTGGTCGTAATTAGTTTTACGTGAACGAATTTAATCGTCTCGGGTGGAGCTGACAACTGACGGAGCGATGACGGATCAAAGGAAATATTTCACCGTATAGCAGCGCACAGTGGTCCAATAATGCAAAAAGTGGAACTTAATTCCATAGCGCCTTTTTACTTCATCCAAGCTTAATAGTGTCTTCGGAGCAATTGTTTGTATGAATGACCCGCATAATTGCAAATTGTAAAAAAATATTGCAAAGTTTTCTTGTAAAATGTAACTAACAGAAGTTTAGTACAAAAAACTAACTTTTAAGTAACTTTTAGTTGAAATACTCTGTAACTCTGTTCCCAATGAAGATAGAAATTTTGTTTGTTCAGCAAAGTTTCATATTTTTGCACGTTCTAAAACTTTGCCGAAAAAACCATTCCTCTATCTCTTAACACAAAAAAGTTAGTATTTTTGATATATGAAAACCTACTGTGACATATGTTCGCCGTTCTCTAAAATGGGTGGATTGGGACAAATGGAACCTAAAGAAGTTTATAGTACTTCAGCTTAACTTCAAGAAAAACTATTGACATCGTGATTCCACTTGCCCTTTTTTAACCTATACATTCTTGAAGTTATCGAAAAAATAAGCTAAAATATGATATAACTTTGTAAAGAAAACTCCTGGAGATATATAGTCTTCGGCAAAAATGTTTGTTTTGTGTGCCCTAACAATTCCTCCGAACTACACTTTCGTGTAAAATGCAACTAACTAAAGTTAAGTACAAAAAACTAACTTTTAAATAAGTTCCATGTAATGTACTTCATAACTTTGTACCGAAAAAAGATAGGATTTTCATTTGTTCAACAAAGTTTCATATTTTTAAATTTTCTACAACTTTGCTGAAAAAACTATTCTTCTATCTCTTAACACAAAAAAGTTAATTTTTTTATTTTCAGTATAGTAAACTTTTAATATTTTTTTACAATTTGCAATTATGCGGGTTATTCATACAAACAATTGCTCCGAAGACACTATTAAGCTAGGATGAAATTAAAAGGCGATATGGAATTAAGTTCCACTTTTTGCCTTATTGGACCACTGTGCAGCGGGCGGAAGGAAAACTTCGGGAATGGAATCAACACCAGATGTATACACGTACGTACGTATAGCTTCGGTGGGTAAGTTTTGGGGCATTCGAAATGTTCGAAATCTGCAGATTCGGACAGGCTAATATGGTTCCACCGAATGCGATTCAATGTTTATCGATTCTTCCGAGATAATATTTACGGTTTCCGTTGGAAAATATATTTTAATAATTTTTCACAGCGCTTGGCGTCGAAGTGCGGTGCGCTGACCGAGCAGTGTGGAAATTCCCGTGCCAACGCCGTTCCGGGTCGGTGAGTTTTAGACATACCCAGCTGGTGTCTATGTTTATTTATACTGAAAGTGAAACCGTGATGGCGCTAGCCAAAGGTGTGGGCCACAATTTTCATACACCGCCCCGGCAATTACCGGGTTAGTCAGCGAAATTGATTTCTAACCACAGTCATATATGTCAGCATAGCTGTACATTTAGTCAGTGTTTGATGTAGAAAATCAGTCATTATTGTAGTGAATTCCGAATCAAATAAAATATTGCTAGACACGACAATTAAATTTTAAACATATAAAAATACTTTAATCTGCTTGATTAAG
This sequence comes from Wyeomyia smithii, assembly GCF_029784165.1. Lineage (NCBI taxonomy): Eukaryota > Metazoa > Arthropoda > Insecta > Diptera > Culicidae > Wyeomyia > Wyeomyia smithii. The sequence continues at coordinate 53,980,958 of NC_073695.1, read as the reverse complement.
TCACTTATTTTAATTTTGTACATGACCAGAGGATTGTTCATCAGACCAGAGCAGTCATAAAAGTGAATGAGAACTGAATCATTGCTGTCTCTCGTGGGTCTGTGAATGGTTTGCCAAAATTAAAACAGCATTATTTTCGGTGAATGCACTTAAAGGTTTTTTAAATAAAATCTAATAGCACAGTTTAATTCAGTTCTCAAAGCGCGCGATCAAAACATCAAACAATAGCAAATTGTGAATTAAAATGCTTTTTGTGATAAACGTTTTTTTCTTCTTCCTTCTGCGGATGAGTATGAACTCGCAGGATATATCATTTTTCCGACCACGTCAGCTCGAATTCGCTGATGCATGCATTTTTTATTTGATACTCGGAGCTGTGAATATTTTACCCATTCGTATTCTAACGTGATCCATTTACTAATATATCTTTGCGACAATCGAATCAAGCTTCAATTATGAATGCAAATGCCTCCTCGACTGTTTCAATATCTGGTTTGGAACGAAGCGGCACACAGTCCACAGTTTGTTCATCGATTGAAGCGATTGTCCTATCATTCCAATGATAATCATTTGCTAGTGACATTGTTTCGACTATGTAATTCCCCCAGCCCGTTGTCCACCAAATGGTGGGGCCAATCAAGTATTGAACCCTAAGTGGCTTTATTGCCTTCACCGAGAAAACATGGCACCGCTTACTACAACCACCAGCCATGTCCCAACCTTGCTCCTCTCTGATGAATTATTAATTGGGTTGATGTTCCAAATAGACCTTTCCGCTTGTAATAGAAACTAATTTGCTGTTAAATGTCTGTTTACGTATAATACGGACATTTATATCTATGCTCGTTTCAAAATGATCCAGTAGCTGTATTGTGAATGACTTTTTGTTGGCTGCTTTTTTTATCCAATTAATATATTTCTATGTGAAGCTGCACAACCTGCATGTGTACTTGAATAATCTTTTCGCATAGTCTTTTTTAAATCGATAATACTTAGTGTTAACGTACTCTCCCAGATGGTCTCGAGGTACGACGCTGGCCTAACATTTAAGTCGTTTTGAGTTCGAGTCTCGGCTTGGGAAAGGCTGTTAGTGTCGGTAGGATCATTGCACTAGCCCCGCAATTGTTCTGTACACTAAAACAGTTGGCTGCGAAGTCTTGTGTATAAATAAACAGAAGTCGAGTTCCGAATCGGAATGTAGCACCCAAGGTTTTGCTTTACTTAGTGTTTACACATCTAATAATTTAACACAACAAATTAATCCATGTTAATGGAGACAATTAATTTTGATGACGCCGGCAGAGTTACATTCTCTTTTTCACAAAAAAAAAGAATCAGAGAGCTGGTTTTCATGAATTGCATTCATGGCTGCTCTTACAAGCGTTATATATTCCTATCATATATGGCACGAGTGGATTCTTCAAAATTTCAAACGACTGCAGGACAGAAGAAATGCTACGCATGATCGCAGATTCTGCTCCGGCTGAATTATGAATGGATGTACCTGGTGAAGGTTACAAACATTGATGTATAAATAATGAAGCGAGAGCTTCTGTCAGAGGAAATAATTGAGTTGAAAAATCTCGTGAACAGGACTTCAACTCAATAGCAATTATGGTAAACGTTTTAACATCTTGAATAGACAGGCAACAAAATTTGGTATTAACTTGTCGGATTAGCCATTACCCAAGTAACATTTGAAGTTTTTTTCGTATTCAACCTAGAAGATATTGCTCAAACCGAACTCTTAAAACCAAACATAAGCTCTTTATTTCTTGAGGTCTCTAATAAATCTCTATTAGGAATGCTTCAAACCAGAAGGGCCCATTCTACGAGAGGTTGGTAAAACCTCTGTTAATGCCGTATGTATGCTGAAAGGTACTGACTGAACCATGGTGTATCATGCTTTATAGCTGTTGTTTAATCTTATGGGATACCCGAGAAAGACAATATAGTTGCAATTTGTTCTCTGACAATAAAGATATCAACAAAATAAAGATATCAACAAAATATTTATTTGGTAGCTGTATTTTTATCTCTACCATTTGTTCTGTAAATAAAGAATTCCACATGCACTATCTAGCATTTCATCACTCATACTGATTGAAAGATTTTTTCCTCAATTTCATCATCAGAAAATAAGTAAAAATTCAGCTTAGAACTATCGATCAATGTTTAGTTATGTTTTAGTTAAGCATTAGAGGCTACGAGTTCCGTCTTTACAGAGTATTTAGCAACTCTGACGCTCATTACGATGGCACAGTTCTACAAACATATCTATGATATCAACTGCTGCAAACGGTGGCAATTTTCTATGCGCTTCACGATGAAGTACAGTTTTAGGTCATTCAGGTCAGTTTACATTCTGCACCAAGCCAAATATCGACATTATTTAAAATTATTTCAAAATTGTTTCAAATGCTCTATTTTTCGCCTTTCCAAAACATCCAAAATATAAAAAATCGGTTGAAAAATAACCGTATTAAACATAAAAATGTGAGCTAAGGTAAAAAACAGGGTTTTGACCATGACTAATAATTTTTGGGGTATTTGAAAAACTTCAAGTAAATGCGCAAGTAACATTTGACTAAAGCTACAACCCACACTAAGTCACATCAAAAGTTTTTGCATTTTTTCATCATTTGTAGCACCGTGAAATAAATGTGCGATAGAGCCAAATATCAACCGATTTCCACAAAACTGCTTTCATTTAATTCGAAATTGAATATACTTTCGAAATTATAGTGTATTTGTGGTATTCTTCTTACAAAAATAGACGGCAAATTCAAAATTAAATTGAAAAATTGCGTGAAAAAGTCTATAAAATTAGATATAAACTCAAATAACTTAACATGCCTTATTGATATTAGAACAAACCTGTATATATTTTGAAAGCTTTCTTCTTTCTAAAACTGCTTTAATATTATAAATCGGTTGACAAATGACTGAGTTAAAAAATATTATATGCGCTGAGGTCCAAAAAACCGTATTTTGACCATAACTTTAGATTTTGAAGGTGTTTGGAAAATTTCTAGTATGAGCAAATGTTACACTCAACTAGACCTACAACCTACACTAGGTCACTTCAGAAGTTCTTGCATTTTTTTTTTCATTTGTAGCACAGTGTAATTCACTTCTTTTAAAATGTCAGAACGCCTTAAATTAGGCGGTTAATTCGATTTTACAGCAATAATTTGAAATGGCTTCACCAATCAGCATCAACAGGATTATATTGTCTTCCAGTCGCACAGTTGCAACATGTAACACGCAACTGCAAGACATAACAGAAGGTTTATACGCAAAGCGAAGACCACAAGGCTGACGTAGAACTACATAAGGTTTTTTGGTACATTACTTGAATCGCGTCAATGATATAAGCTTCAATCCCGCACTAATAAAATAACTCTCTGCAAATAAAACATTTAAAACGACATATGGGGTCGATTTACAGTCATTTTGAAATTCAAGATGTTTAACTCCGGTTTTTGGAAAATGCCCAAAAATGGTCAAAGTATATTAAGTATTCCTTAGACGTATCGACTCCAGTTGCCATGAGTTTCCTCGTAAACATAACGTTAAAACGACGAACCCGGCGAGCAATTTTTATATGACACCACAGAACGGAAGGTCATCTGTGATTTGAAAACTGCTGAGTGCTCAGTGATTTTTGCAGCGCTCCCTTGTAGTGGAAAGAACGCATTTTACACGGAAAATAAATAGAATTTATACTTCTTTTATTGAAATCTGTCATACACACTGGTATAAATCTGCCATGCGAAAACATTACAGGTGCACTTTTTTAATGCGGTTATGTGTTTATTCTATATTATTACTTTTAAATTCTCTTAAGCTTACCAGCAATAATGGTTATCACAAGCATTTGAAAGATGTTTTATATTACACTTTTGACGTATGAGTACGAATAATATAATCGATCTGGAAATTTGCAAATTTTTACTACTAAAAGATACGGGGATGAAAGGAATATTTCAATTGCGTCCGTCACGAAAAGTGATTAGGATTCGAATGCTTATAGAATCTGCGATCTCGAACCGTCCCGGATGGTCTCGAGGTACGATGCTAGCCTACCAAGCCAGTTGTCGTAGGTTCGAGTCTCGGCTCGGAAGAGACTGTTAGTGTCAGACTGACACTGTCAGTAGGATCGTTAGTGCTAGTCCCGCAATTGTCCTGTACACTCAAACAGTTGGATGCGAAGTCGGTGTATAACAGAATGTCGAGTTCCGATTTAGAATGTAGTAGCAAGGCTTTGCTTTGCTTTAGAATCTGCTATTTACATAGTATCGCTGCACCAGAGAGATCCCCCCCCAAGCTGTCCACGTGGTATATGGATGGCCCCTAATAAAATAACAGGATGAAACCTGTTTAGAAATTTCATGGTCGACTAAGTTATTGATTCAATATTATAAAATATCTAAATATTTGCCTAACAAAATTTATCTGTACAACATCTTCATACACTTCCTTTAAACAAAAACAAAACAAAAAAACACTTCATGTTTGATTTATGACAACGCTAAAGTTTCAAACTAATTTTTATAAATTACTGTCGCTAACACACGATACAATCGTGGGTAGAAGACCTTCGCAATAATTGCATCATTAACAGTTTCGAACACCCGGTTTTTAAACGTTCCAAACGAACATGTACGGGACATCAGATAGCTTGTGTTGATACTTTCACTTACTTCCGCAATGCCACATTATAGATTTTCGAATACAAAAAATTGCACAAATGTGAAACTTTGCTGTTTTCGCACAACGTTTTTGCATTGCACGTAAAAATTGAACAGGTTAAACTGTTGAAATAACCGTCAATTCAAAACATCGAATAAATTATGCCACTTTATACCACTGTCGCAGTGGCATAAACGTACACGACAAATATATATTCAGTGCGTCTTGAACTGTCCTACAGATCAGACGTTTTTTCGGTTGCTTGTGGACTGGTCTTTGACTGCCTATAGCTTCAAAGTTTGTGTTTTGTCAGTGTGTCTTTTAAAGACTACCTGAAAGTTATTTCCCATCAGTCTTTCTCAAGACTACCTACTTTTGAATTTAACATTTGTTTTAACTTTTTTCGTATCACCTGAAATGGCTGGACGGAAAAAGAAACCTCGCATCGCTGCGTGGAGGAAAAGAGAGGCATCTCTTTCTGACACTTCGAGTGTCTGTAGTGACAATCCTTTTGATATTTTGCCTGAGCAAGAAGCTGGTGAAATGGAAGTTACCAATAATGAAACTTTACAAAATATAAAATCTTTAAAAAAGGAGAAAGTTCCACCTATTGTGGTAACTATTTCTTCTGAATTTAATATATTCAAAAAGGAACTTTCAACGTTTGTTTCTGACGTTAAAGTTACCTATAAAATTGGCCGTAGAGGTGAATGCCGCTTATTAGCCGACTCAGTAAAGGGTCGTGATCGTCTTGTTCAGTATTTAACTGACAAGATGTACAATTTTTTTACATATGACACTAAGAACGCCAAGCCGTTCAAGGTCGTATTGAAAGGTCTCACCAACGATCAAACCGTTGATGAGATCAAACTTACTTTAACAGAATTACTTGGCATAGCCCCTGCCCAAGTAATTCCAATGAAACAAAAATCACGAGGCGAAAACAGTCAGAGAACTGGAATTTCCCTTGTTAATTATTTAATTCATTTTAACCGCAATGAGGTTAACAACTTAAATTTTTTTGAAAAAGCACATGCTTTGTATAATGTGCGTGTAAAGTGGGAAATTTATAGGAAGTATGGCGGAGGTGAAAAGCATATCACCCAATGCCGTACTTGCCAACGTTATGGCCATGGTTCCAAATTCTGTAACATGGACCAAAAATGTCTTAATTGTGGAGACTCTTCTCACAAAAAGGACACATGTCCTGTGAAAGAGAGTAAAAATTTTCGCTGTGCGAATTGTAACGGCAACCATATGTCAAATTTTTATCAATGCCCAGTCCGTTTAGCAATTGTTAAGGCAAGGCAAGGTAAACAAAATTCAATTTCTCAATTAAAACCAACTTCAAAACAAAATTCTCCAAGCGTACCAGTGACGCATAGTTTACCTACTCCTTTGCATACCCGTTTAACTTATGCACAGGTTACAGGTAGTTTGAACATTATACCGCCTAGTGTTGGTAGTTCGAAAATGACCGTTAATATGGGTAAGCAAAACACGCTAGAAAATAATTGTACACCTATTACTCCAGCTAATATTGCTGCCGAAAATATTTTTTCTAATGTCAACTGCCTGGGGCCTATTACGGCAGGTAAACTTTCTTTTTTGCAACAGGCAATGTTCGATCTTATGAACGCCATGTTGCAGGCAAAATCAATGTTTGAAGCCATTCAAATAGGCACAAATTTTACTATTAACATTGTTTTTAATTTGAAACTTAGCAATGATTTTAAATAAAACAAATAAAATATTAAATTGGAATGCTCGCTCATTGAAGGCCAATGAGAATGAGCTTTTTAATTTTTTAACAGTAAATAATGTGCATATTGCAATTATTACTGAAACATTTTTGAAACCTAACATAAAAATAAAATATGATCCCAATTACGTGGATCATAGATATGATAGAATTCAGGGTTCCGGCGGTGGAGTTGCAATTGTTATTCATCGCCGAATCAAACATCGTGCTCTTCCCCATCTTGAGACAAAAGTTATTGAAACTTTGGGAATTGAAGTTCAAACTGAACTTGGGATTTTATTTATTGCCGCAGCATATTTACCATTTCAATGCACACGCGAGCTCAAAAATTATTTTAAAGGTGATTTACAAAAACTCACCAGAAATCGTTCGAAATTTTTCATAATCGGCGATTTTAACGCTAAATATCGTTCATGGAATAATTCTCAAAGTAATTCCAATGGCAAAATTTTATTCAATGATTGTTCTTCAGGATACTATTCTATTTTGTCTCCGAATAGTCCTACATGCTTTTCTTCTATAAGAAACCCTTCAACAATTGATTTGGTGCTTACAGATCAAAATCATGTATGTAGTGATTTGATCACACATGCTGACTTTGATTCTGACCATCTTCCAATAACTTTTGCTTTATCACATGAATCAGTTTTAAACCCTATGAGCTCTGTTTTTAATTATAACAAGGCTAATTGGGAAAGATACAAAACTCATATTGAGAGAAATTTCAATAATGAGCTTGATTTGCAAAACGGAGTGAATATTGATTCCGCTTTGGAAGCATTAAAATGTGCAATTGTTGATGCCAGAAATTATTCTGTTCCAAAGGCTCAAGTGAAATTTGATTCATCAATAATTGACGAAAATCTTCAACTTCTAATTCGTTTGAAAAATGTCCGCAGACGTCAATATCAACGTTCTCGTGACCCTGTTTTTAAAACTATTTATAAAGATTTACAGAAAGAGATTAAACATAGATTTACTCTTCTGAGAAATCAAAATTTTGAGACTAAAGTTGAAAAATTGAAACCATATTCAAAACCATTTTGGAAGCTGTCGAAGATTCTTAAGAAACCTTCAAAGCCTATTCCAGTTTTAAAAGATGGTGGACGTTTTCTTGTATCCAATGAACAAAAGGCTCAAAGACTTGCTCAGCAGTTTGAGAGTGTTCATAACTCAAATTTGAATTTTGTGAGTCCAATTGAAAATGAAGTCACACGTCAATTTGATTTAATTTCTTCTCAGAATTTTTTACCTGCAGAAATAATTGAAACTAACTTGAATGAGATTAAATCAATTATTAAAAATTTCAAAAATATGAAAGCACCTGGTGACGATGGAATCTTTAATATACTAATCAAACATCTCCCTGAGAGCACAATGGAATTTTCAGTGAAAATTTTCAACTGCTGCTTCAAAATTGCATATTTTCCCAAATTATGGAAAAATGCAAAAATTACTCCCATTTTAAAACCGGATAAGAGCCCAGCTGAAGTTTCAAGTTATCGACCAATCAGTTTGCTTTCTTCAATAATTAAACTGTTTGAGAGAAATATTCTTAACAGAATGATGTCACACATCAACGAAAATTCAATTTTTGCAAATGAACAGTTTGGATTTCGCCATGGGCATTCCACAACTCATCAATTGCTCAGAGTTACTAATATGATACGAGCTAACAAATCTGAAGGTTATTCCACTGGAGCTGCTCTTTTAGACATAGAAAAAGCATTCGACAGTGTTTGGCATAAAGGTTTGATTGCGAAATTGCAAACTTTTAATTTTCCAATTTTCCTAATCAAAATTTTAAAAAAATATCGTACTGATCGAACTCTGCAGGTTGTCTATCAGAATTCAAAATCTGATAGATTTCCTGTCAGAGCAGGTGTTCAGTCTTGGGTCCAGTCCTGTACAACATATTCACTTCAGATCTTCCTGATTTGCCTCCAGGATGCACAAAGTCATTGTTCTGCGATGACATAAGAATTTCCGTAAAAGGAAAAAGTCTTCGTGTCATATGCAGTCGATTGCAGAAAAGTTTAGATATTTTTTCTTCCTACTTGCAAGAGTGGAAAATCTCTCCCAATGCTTCTAAAACTCAAATGATAATTTTTTCGCATAAGACTAGGGTTTCTTTCCTCAAGCCAAACAATAATCACGTTGTCAAGATGAATGGGGTTATTTTAAGTTGGTCCGACAAGGTTAAGTACTTGGGACTAATTTATGATAAAAAACTTATTTTCAAAGAGCACATTGAGAGTATACAAGCCAAGTGCATCAAATATACGAGATGTTTATATCCTCTCATTAACAGGAATTCTAAACTTTGTTTAAAGAACAAACTTTTGATTTACAAACAAATTTTTAGACCAGCAATGCTTTATGCTGTACCGATCTGGTCAAGTTGCTGTTCAACAAGGAAGAAAACGCTCCAAAGGATTCAGAATAAAATTCTGAAAATGATTTTGAAGCGTCCTCCTTGGTTTGGTACACTCGAATTACATAGACTTACTGGTGTTGAACCATTAGAAGCTATGTCAAATAAAATTATTAACAATTTTCGACAAAAATCGTTGCAATCCTCAATTGCTACGATAAGCTCTCTTTATAGCCAATAAGTTAGCAATTAAGTTAGTTGTAAGTTTACTTCCCCTTTTCTGACAAGTAGGTTTAAATCCCTACGAATGATAAGTCCTAATTGCGAAAGCAAACAAATCCTAACAATTAAAATTACAATTTTCTAACAGTGTTTAGAAGTCACCATTTGTGATTGGACACACATACTCATTATTTACATATATTTATCATAAATACTTAAGCTACTAACAAATCCCCCCTTAAAAAAAAATAAAAAAAAAAAGACATATATATATATTGCTGAGGGCAAAGAAAATTCATTCGTGATTTTTCAGTCCTCTTTGTGTACACTTTCTGTTGAATCATATACCTGAAGTTGACCTTCCGTTCTGTGATGACACTCGCACGTAAGTTTAGGCGCTTTGGCAATAGCTATGAGCACCAAAATTCATAGGAATGGTTGAAAAGCTATAACCTTTCATTTTTTCCGGTTTGAACTTTTGGAATGCACTTTTGTTCATAGTACTCCTCTTCAATAATTCAGTGAATTATTGAAGAGGAGTACTATGAACAAAAGTGCGTTCCATAATATTATGATAGACTATTTTATATCAATATATTAATGTTTATAACTTTTATCTTACACTGAAGGATAACTCTGAAAATAAGATAGTGGCCTTGTAAAGATCAAAATGGCATCTGGGGTCTATTTTTGGTTCTCGCGCATCTTTTCAAATACGGAAAGATGGTATTTGACATTTTAGAAGCACTTCGAAATTTGGCGAAGGTGAAAAACATATAACTCAATTCCGTATTTAGAAATGATGTAACCACGAGTCAAAATTTTATCACATGAATCCAAAATATTTAAATCCATGTTTGATGAAGCAATCCGAAGTGGAACAAAATATACCATTAGCATTGTTTAAAATTTGAAATTCAACAATGATCGAAAATAACCTAGTTCTGATGGTATATTACATGCTTTAATACTATCTTCATGAGTAAGAAGTTTTCTAATGTAAACTGAGGATTTAGAAATTAATCCGTATTCGGTATGAAAGTAATTCGGGAGCACGTACCAACAGTTCTTTTTATTAACTCGCATCCACTGTCTTTAAAGCAAACTTCGACCCGTTCGCTTGACACGTCGAGAATTTATGTTCAATCCAGGTCATCATAATAATTGACGTGGCACTGAGACGGAACGTCGCTTTTTTATTTTATTACATAGTGCCCCCGGAGGATTTGGTACTAAAATGTAATGCAAACAGCTTGTATTGAAAGTGTTCGTCTTATACAGTGCGAAGCTTGTACAAAGATGAATCATACGCACGCCACATACTAACAGATGTAACACTGAAACCTATCTCCATTGCCACAAAACTCTATCATTTTAATTTTTCACTCAAATAACAGACGGGACGCGACATTTACATGGTTTGGGCTGCTGTCAAGCAATCTCATATTTATTGAGCGGTTTCCCAATTTGGCACATGCACATATGCTGGCGCTGCTGTCGCTGCTGTCGAAATATAAGTCACAATGTGAAGAGTGTAGTAGCTAATGCAGCGGAATGTACTGTTATCACCCAAACGATGATTTTATTGGAGTTTTGTTTGAAATGCTACGTCTGTTAGTCTATGCGTACTCTTTAGCACAGCAGTAGAGTGAATGTTGAACATGAAATATGTAGCTCAGATCTAAGAACAGCAGTGTATGTTTTTTTCATTAAAAAGTTCTTGCAAATGTTATTTTTTGTTTCGATCTTCTCAGGGTTAGAAGAAACTTTGCTGATATGTTGGTTATCATACAGGGTAGCAAAATGCTTCGGCAGGTTTCTGCATAAGATTGTTGTGTTTGCATTTTTTATATTATCTTTTATGATGCAAAATTATTCGGGAGTTGCAATAATTAATACATGATCTGCAACTGAAGTTCTTCAAAATGATGCGATACTTGACCAGAAAACCCAAATGATTCCACCTAGCGATGAGACCCAGCCTTTTTCTTTCAAAACTTTTATTTGTTTGAATAGATTTACACGAACACTCAAATTTTCAGAAAAAATACACCGTTATAATATTTGCTGGATTCATTTATCACTGTAAATAACAAATTTTTGGTAGCCATCAGTGAAACTATACCGAACATAACAATTAAACACACATTAACACATGCAAATAACATGAAACAAATATGTTTCAAAAATATTCAGGTTATCATTTTAACGAACTAAATTTCTATTTTTAACAACGGCTTTTACCCGTTAACACACAAGTTCATTAAGTAGACAGTATGTGAAGTAGGGAAAGCGAAAAATAAGCGAGCTGGAAATATGACACAGATTTGGAAAAATATACCGCACATCGACGGGACCCTTACTGTCTGCTTAATGAACTTATCATTTTAAATTCGATTATTTATAGAAGGTTTTTTTTTTTATTTCAAATATGACTTTCTTTTCACAACTTTCGAACCATGTGTTCAATCATTACAAAATTCATCAGTTAAGTTAAGTTAAGTTACAGCCCGATTACAGTAAAATTCAATGGGGTGTTATGAAACAACTAGACCTTTCATTTGACACTAACTTTGAGAGAAGCGGTCCAGCCATCTCTGAGAAACATGAGTGAGATTCAATAGGCTCCAGAACACGTTTGTTTCCCTAACTTTTGAACCACAAGTCCAAGTAGTTTCTGAAATAATGAACTTTCGTGATTTTCACATTTTGATAAATAACATACAAAATAAAAATCCGATTACAATAAAATTTAATAGGGTTTTATGGGACAACTAGACCTTTTATTTGAGAATAATATTATGAAAATCGTTCCAGCCATCTCTGAGAAAATCGAGTGAGATTAAAAAGTTGCACATACACACAAACATATAGAAAATTCTCAGCTCGTCGAACTGAGTAGAGTGATATATGCCATTCGACCCTTTGGAGCACTTTTATACCTTCGGTTTTGCCAGTGATCATTTAGTGCAGGTCTATTGCATTTTTCTCACTACGTTTCAGGTTGTTATTTCAACTATGTTGCGTTTTTTCGATTATCGAATCTTCCGCAAAATTATTAAGAAATTTTAAGGTTTTGAACATTATCTGTAACTGAAATCCTTCATAACAAATGCGACCTCGAAACAGGATTAGAAAAAATATTTTTTGAAGTAGTACGGCAACAAGTACCGACTTATAGTTGAAAAAAAAAAACAAACTACCACAGCAAAATTAAATTTCATGACATTTTTTTATTGTTGGTATGTTTCGAAATCATAATAAAGATAATAAAGGATCCACATTTGAAGGCAATTAAGTCAAATAAAGCCAATACTTAGATGGCAAAGAGACAAAATAGACAAAAAATGTTGTAAAATTACAGAAAGATTTAAATGCCGTAATATGCTTTAATATGTATGGGCTCGATGTATTGCATCTCTCAATCAGGAAGCTATTATTATCAAAAATGCGTTAATATAATTAAAAATACAGGAGCAAGAAGTTCAAGAACATTTATTCGCAGAACACTTTGAACAAAAACGTGAAAACAGAAGGTGTTATTTCCAGCGTATTTGCTCAATCGGATTACGTTCAATTATATATACGACTATTTTATTACAAAAACAGGGTCGAAAATTCAGTAATCAATTTGAAAATGCTATTTTCGCAAAAAAACTGAGGAAGTTGAAAGCAATCCAATAATAAAACCCAATCGATTCTAGCCTCATTGAAGCGTAAGATACTAATAATGGAATGCAATATTCCAATCATCAATTATTTCACTTCACTAGTTAGCGTTTTTATTCCATCTAAATCACAAAAACCCATCGTTTGTTCTTGTACTATGAATATATTTAATGCTTCTCTTTTTCGTCATAACGAGAAAAAAAAAACCCGCGAGTAGGTACCAGGATGGCAAATTTCCAATTCAGAACAAAATCAGATCGAGAAATTGAATCCCTCTCTTGTTGCTTGCTACTTCTAGCCTACGGTATACAAACAAAAGCCGCTAGATATGAGGCAGCTTGCTTCCTCACGCGCGTAGAAAGGAACATCCGGAATTGATAGCATAGCAAATGTGCTACTATATTTCCATATTCAAATACCCTCCAGCTCAGGGTCCCAACTATCGTTGTCGTCTGCTCCATTATTCTAAACCAAGTGACGGTTCGGTTCATTGCTTTCGCTCGCCGAATACGCGCCGGGTGAAATACGTCTATGAGGATTAAGGGCTTCCAGTTTGGCATTTAATGAAGTAGATGATTCTCCTCAGCCTCGCTATTCGATCTTTGTAACGGGTGGTAATAAAAACGCCGCCAAGATAGAGGGTGAAAATAAATAATTGGGATTATTTCATCTTCTAGACTGAATGGCAATTACGCTCTGAACGGAATTGTGTTCAGGGATATTTCGCCGGTTCCAGGACCAGCTGGTCGCAGTTTCATTCATTCAATTCACTTATGTCGGTTATTAAAGATATTTAAGGGAACAAAGATTTCTGGCGTAATATTCGCATTAATTTTGAGTAATTTCACTGTAGCAAAAGTAGTCGAAAATAATACACACGCTGTAAGCAGATTAGCTTCACAACATACACTAAATTTATTTTCCTGGCTGTATGCACTCTGTCGGCACTCGTTGCAGCTCGCTTCGTATTCATGCATGTTAAACGAATGTTAGGGAGCGAAAAACTATCATAAATTGGCTTCATCTTGTCATGGAATGTGGCAAACGATGCAGCAATAATTTGATTTATAACTATTATGTGAGCAATTACCTCGCTATCGGTGGGCCCTGGGCCAACATTGGCTGGCGGCTGTCGGTGGTGCTGAGAAAATGCATTAGTATCTTAGCACCCTCTAGCTGCGCACAAACCAGTTTCTATTGAGGTATATAGGATGCAAGGTTGATTGCAAATCGCTATAATTTAGTTGATTGAAGTGGATTTTTCGAGACGAAATATATCAATCAATCAATTTCCGTGCTATTTGCAATGATTGCCAGATTCTCATAGGAACTGTCAACAAAGGTAGTGTAATGCAATGTAAATTGTTCTTATTTTGCCGAAGTTGTAATCAATCTTTTTTTATTCTATTGCATAATTAGGAAACTTTATTAATCATTTAATTTGGACATTTTTCTGTGTACTTGAAACTAACTTACTAGAGGCAAATTAAGTACCCACCTCCATACATGTTCCGGAAACCCCGCGAAAAAATGACCATACTGATACTTTAAATTACTCGGAAGGAAATAACTCACGAAGAATGCAAGTTCATGAAAGTTACAGACCAATTAAGGGCCCTAAAGTCTAATTCAGTGAGAAGGGTAACCCAAGATAAATAAAGTCGAGTTTTTTTCAATTTATGAAAACGTAAAGTGAAAGTACTTTTTATCAAAGTTCTAAATAATGTTTTGTTTTTGGAAAAAGTGGAGGTATTTAAATAATCCAATTATTATGATATCATCCTTCGGTAGAACAAAATATGAAAATTACAAATATAACACCATATCAACACCGAGGTACCGTTGCGGAAATAAGACGTCGTATCCACTCTATTCCCGTTAACTCATCCACCAATATGCAGCACCTTAAATAATTCCAATTCCTCTGCCGCACGGTCGCTCGCGGCCGGGTTTGATGGTGCGATGTCTGCATTGCGCTCATAGTAAAACGTGAAAACGGAAGCTGCCGAGAATGTGTTAAGAGCACACAGCAAAACACATCACACATCAATCCCGTCGTTTGATGTTTGTTATCTGGAGATCCATTCGTCAGTGAGGGGCTAACCACATCGTCGAAAAATTTACATAAACATGCCACAACCACCAAACCAAAGCCGGGGCCGCTCGGAGTTTGCTCATTACACGGAAAATGGCTGTCTAAACAGAATCCGTCTTGCAATACCTTCCCAGAAAGTTTACGTTACGCCGCCGGTGTGCGTTGGGGTTTTCGAGACGGGGCCCAGATGATGAGAAGAGATGCATTATTTCTAAAATTAGCCACCAACTGTATAAGTAATTAATGAACATCGTGCTGCAGAACTTGTGCTGCCAGCCAGCATCAAATTTGCTGCGGTCCAGCTAGGGCACTATATCGGTACGAATCCAGTCCAGGCATGTGTGGTTCCGGGAGTGATACGGGCGTGTATACACGGAACGGAATGGAACGTACCGTGCAAATTTCATTCAAGACCAGCCGAAAGAAGGACCGACTGAGCTGTGCTAGTAAACGAATCGTGATTCACGCCTTGTTTCGCTGGAAAGGTGCACCAAATTTTTTTATGTGATGAAACTTTTTTTTACCGTACAAATAGTTCAGATTAATGGACTTGCCACGGTGATTTTTGTCTGTTTTGCCAAGGTTATGAATATTTCGTTGGACATCAATAGTTTGATAATCTGAAAACACCCTCTTTTCTAACAGTATGTATTAGTAGTTTAATAACATATTTTCGTTGGTAGGAGGATATGCTTACCTGCCTTGGGATTGTATTCCCAGGAAGAATAACTTTTTCCTTTGTGATTGTTGTATCAAAGCACAGTGAACTGAGTTTCTGAATTCAGTAAATATGTAAATATGTAAATACTCTCGTTCGTAATGAGTTAACTTCGCGCGCAACATCGCTCGATTTCGTCACTAACCACGGAGACTCAACCTTTCCTTTCCGTCGCAGTAATGGAGATGTAAACTCGAGAGGTAAACTCGGTTTGCGACACCAACGACTGCTACAACTCCTTTCTTAAAATTTTCTTACTCACCCTAATGATCGTAAGGACGTGGCCGGCGCCGTTATCGATCTATACAAAGCGGAAGGTACTGAATTGTTGTATATGAAGATGGTAAACTAATCCCAAGTTGCCATGAACGTGGTTCTCTGTGCAACTTTACTAGCTCAAATCTATCACGGAGGAGCAACTACGAAATGTGCGGTCGTGAAGCTTAAGCTCAAGCTCAGTAAACATGTAAAAAACATCCGACTACAAAACATCTTTAAATAAAATTGATCAAAACATGACCACGTGGCTTAGGAACGGCCCCCAAGTAACAAAATAGGTTATATCAGAGTTTTTTAGCGCTTGATACAACCAAAACATAAAACCTTTAATGCCGACCACGCAGTTATAATAACCCACTAACAACAGCTATAAACACGTGTCATGACTAGTTGGCCCAGCTTTATTGAAGTTATCAAAACTTGATATGCGCTCCGTCATAGAACCAGATGTTTTTTACAACATGATATGCTTGTCGTAGAATGGCTTCGGAATTTTAACTGCGATATATTTTCCTAATTAAGTGTAATGCATTGAATTTTATCTTGGTTATATTTTTCGATGAAAATTTTCCGACGTCGCGAAAAAAGAATTGTGTAAATCGTTGTGTTTCCATATTAACTGACTATTGAATATGTTATTGTCCTTAAAATCGTTTTCGTGCAGGTAAAACACATGCCGTGAAAAATTTTTGGTGAAACCGTCCACGAATTTTATCGTGGATGCTACTCGCCGCTGAAATTCTGTAGAAAATCAATGTTTATTCAGTACTGAACTCATCCACGATCTGTTGTATTTTGTAAAATGTACGCCTTTATTAGAGTTTCGGAATCGGCAATATAGTATAAGACGAACATCCTATGCAACGCTATCTATATACATGTGCATATAGATGTAATAGAAACATAAACTTACGGCCCCTATAAATGCAATTAATAGTTTACCATTTGAAATAATTTATAATTTGCTGAAGAAAAGATGTTAAATAGGTTTAATCAATAACAAAAGTCATTACTCAATTCAAAACTGATCATAAGCGTCTGTGCTTAGGGTACTAAAGAAACAATTTTAAAATTTCCAGAGGTTTATTCTTCCAGGCATATGTTAATTAGTTGCAACCTGTCACATTCTCAAAATGTCTTGATATAATTTTATTTCCTGTTTTATGTTACTTTATGTCATATCAAAACCAGCAGCTGTTTCAAGGAATTTATTATTTCACATTCAAACTTGGAAATTTTATAAAGGAAGTTGCTAGTTCGTTTTAAAACCCCGAAACTTTATCAAGCGCCGACTGCTGTGTACAAGCATCTCAATGTAAACTGGAGTTGCCGGTTAGTCAAGTTTATCGGTATTTCACTAAAGCTGTAATGCCGGTACAAATGTGGTGCGTAAAATGAATCCATTTCAAAAAACCAATACTATCTTAGAACGTCTGTAATCAATATATATATTTTTTTTCGTTATTATCTGTGAAACTCCGGCGAAAGCAGAAACAGACATTTATAATTTCTATATCTGGTAACAGCCTAGTTCCCTGAAGAAACCTGGCAACTCTGCTGAATGAACAGTTATTTTTCTTGACAACACGTTGACGAATGCGGGAGGATTTTGCACAAGTAAGTATGTTGTTCGATATAATTAATTTTGTATTGACAGCATTTACATTTTAGAATGCCTTTCAAAATTATTCAAACATGCGAAGAAGGAAACCTATGCCTCAGCATTGTACCTTCCGCCTGGGAAAGAGATGGTGTCTTATGGTGGCCGAAAACAACAGGTGTTGCAAAATTGCTGCGAGACGAAAATTCACATCCTACTTCGAAGTGGCAAACGATGCAATGCATCAAAAAACGGGTTTGCCGTTCAAGGGCAGAGGCTGAATCTGAACTCAACAAAATGGAGGCACTTTCGGACACTGAGACGGAAATGACGATTACAGTTCCTGCTGCTAAGAAAATACCCAAGAACATTGCATCGAACCTGAACATAACGAAGCGAGAACCAATAAATTTCAACGAGTTTGTAACACTACCGGGAAGAATCGAGTCCGTAGAGGATATTGTCGAAAATACCGTGGTAAGTCAAACAAAAATACATTACAGGACATAAACGCCAGTTTCATTTTAGGCTACAGAACTGCAACTGACAGATGAACACATCCAAAATGTTGTGTTTATTCCACAGTTAGACCAGTTATCTGGAGGCGATACACTCTTAGTGGAGTCCATTCAAGATAATCATCTCAAGTCGCTATCAGTGGAAACAGTTGCAACCAATCAAGCTCATATTATGGAAAATTTGACAAAAATTATTTCTTGTCTTGCTCACATAAAGACAAGCATGGATTATCTCAACGAGAGAGTTTCACAAATTGATATGTTCACTCGTGAAAAGGCAACTGAAGTACAACCCGAAGATTTGCTATTGTCAATTGACTCATTGAATATATTAGATGAACTTGAGCAAAATTTGAAGGATCAGGCAGTAGTGGCTAAATACATAACAACTCTGAGCCACATTTGTGGTATAAGTGGTAGAGAGAATGGTATAGACTGTTGCTATCGTCTCATCGACAACTTTATAACTCGACAGTTTCTGACAACTTGTACTTGGACAGGTATATCACGAGATAATAACGAAGCAGAAATGCTGAATGGAGAGTCTGATCGACAGTTGAAAGTTCCATTCGTGATGTACAAGAATATTCGCTGCCTGTTTTTGAAGCTTATTTTGCAAGCTGATAATAGCTTTACGGCAATTAAATGCGACGAGTTTTTTAAACGTGTGCTCAAAAACAGCAAGCAACGACTGTTGTCCAAAACAGTATCTAAACACAAGAACCGCCCAAGAAACTTAAAATACAAAGTTCGTCATGAGGAAAAATGAAAACCATACCAGTTAATACATGTATTTGCTCTGATTTCAAAATTTGATTTTGTGTTCTTTGACTTTGTATTTTAGGAAAAGATATTTTTTATGTTCTGATTTTTCATTTGATATACAGAGAAAATAAAATTAACCTTTAAACGTTATAACGTTTTGTACTGTCTCTAAAAGTCTACACTTCAATCCCCGAAAATATTCCCAACAAATTTGCTTTAACGTGAAATTTCTGACTCGAGTATATTTCATATTTGGAATAGATGAAACAATGATTGGTACCGTTAGTTTAAACATCTTTTAATCCGCTTATGTTCTTCTCGAAGCAATCATTTTACCGTTCCTGTCAATTGATCACAAATTTCAGTAGCTATTACTTCTGTTAACATAACCATCATCTTAAAATCTCAGTTTTTCGCAGGAATAACAGTTTTCAAAAAGATTTTAAAATATTTACTTTTAATCTACTTGAAGGCTCACGACGGGCTTCGCGAAATCCAATATAAATCTCAGATGGAAATTATGTTGTAGTTTTTGTTACTAGTTTTAAGGAAGTCTACAGTACCCTCCGAAATCTGACGTTAATGCTAAAGAAATCTAGTTTTGTTCTTAAGGCATTAATCGGTTTTATAGAATAACTGTACACTTCATTTTATGACTGACAACATAAAATAACTATAAGAAAGTAACAAATCCCGCAGGCATTTCAATTGTTACTTGGGCCCCTCACTTAATACAACGCTGAGGTACGCAATGTCAAAAGTTCCAGAATTCGATTCTATGAGGACAAAATAGGCCGAGACTTCAGAGATCCTCACTGTATAAAAGCGCTGTACAGTTCACTACGACCACTACTCGAAAACTGTAGCATGATTTGGTGTCAAATAAATAAAATTAAAATAAACATATATTCAAACATTCAAACTCTGCCTGAGACAAAGCGAAGTCCAAAGATCATACGAATGGTCTTGAGCAATTAAAAACGCAGATGGAAGTAGGTGACTAACGCTACCAAGGAAACGCTTGATGTTCTCGTAAAGATTCACTTTCCTGGCTCGGCAGTGGCCTCCGGATTGAACATTGAAAAGCTACAGAGCCTCGGATCCAGACGCATGACGTCACGTGACACCGTCGGTTGTTTACGGAGACTTCTATCGACTGTGCACTAAGCTCTTTTGAACCCATGAAGTCACTAATACCGGATGGCATTCTACCAATCTTTCTGCAAACTTCGGTTTAAGTATCATGTCCGATCTCATTAGCCATTTTCGAGCCAGCCTAACTCTGGGACATATCCCGGTCAGTTTACGACCAGGTAAGGCTACCAGGTAAGCTTTCAGAGCTATAAATCTGTCGGTTTCTTTTCTCAAGTTGATGGAAAAAATTACGGAACTACATAAACAGGGTAAATCTGCTAGAAGCTAATGATCATCAACACAGTAAAGTTACTGAAACCGCTTTGCCTTGCTTGGTGATCGAAAATCGAGAGGTCACTGAAATATAAAAAGACAGCGGTCTGCATCTTTCTTGATATTGAGGGAGCTTCGAATAACACGCGTTGTGTCTTAATTTACATGGCTCTGCAAAATCGCAGCTAGGCGACGAAATCATTCGTTATGCTAATGACATAGTCCTTATTGTTCGGGTAAAATGTGATGAAACTCTATCTAGTCGTATGCATGCTCTTAACACCACTGCTAAGAAGAAGGGCTGAGCATTAACCTCACTAAACAGTCATTATTCCCTGTATCAAGCGAAGGATGTATTCAATCATTTCTCCGCTATTGAATGAGGTAAGACTGAGTTTCAGCAATGAGACCAAATACTTTGGAATCATTTTGGACAGGGAAATGAACTGAAGTGCCAAACTAGACTACGCTATCAAGAAGGCAAACCCAGCGTTCTGGGCTTGCAGAACTCTGTTCGGCAAGATCTGGGAGCTAAAACCATAATTAGCGCTCTGCTTTTACATTACCTCTGCACGGCCACGTATAACCTTTTCGTTTTTATTTTGTTTTTTTTTTCGCGTTAGCAGAGATACTTTTAAGTTTTTTTAGGTAAATTTGAAATCATTTTCCATTTTTTTAAACATTGTTTTATCAACTAACTTGTGGGCTAAATTTGGAATCAGTTTTGTTTTCTATCCATCTCCCAGATGATCTCGAGGTACGATGCTGGCCTAACAAGCCAGTCGTCGTAGGTTCGAGTCTCGGCTCGGGAGAGACTGTTAGTGTCAGTAGGATCGTAGCGCTAGTCGGCTGCGAAGTCTGTGTATAAATAAACAGAAGGTCAAGTTCCGAATCGGAATGTAGCACCAAGGCTTTGTTTTTTTTTTGTTTTCTGTCGCATTGATCTGTGGAATCGCTACATTTAAAACCAACTTCGTCTATATCCTTTTTCTCCATTTAGAACATTAGGCGGAATTTGAATCATGTTTTCTTTGGACTTTTCCACTTGTTAGAATGACCTTATTAATTTGATCCAAATTCAAGACCATTTGCTTTTTTTACTGGATTTCAGAAGCGTTTTCAAACAATATTTTAGTTAATTCGAATATTCGAATTTTTTTTTTGTTTCAGAGGATTTTTTTATTTATTTTATATTATTTTATTTATTTATTATTTTTTCTGTTCTTTTTGGTTAAATTTTGCCCATACGGTTTGTTCCATTTAGTATTTAGCCGTTTCTTTTTATTTACTGCAGCGCCTCTAGTTGTCGTACCGAGAAAGTAATGACAGCGTTTTGATCTGGATGGTTTGTTTACTTAATAGTGAAAAATCCATTAGGATTGGTACACGCGTTTAAAAGTTATCCAAGATGAAACACGAGAGACGAGAAAAAAATTGCACACCTGCGTTGAAAACCCAACATGATCATGAGGAATGATCGCCAAGGCTCTCAAACTACCGAAATCGATTGTGAATAGCGTGCTCAAATGTTACCGGGACACTTTGTCTGTGGATCAACAACCAAACCAAACTGAACAAACCAAACGTTATCAGGGCAGTCCGGAATAATCCTAAAGTCTCCCTGCGTGATTTGGCTAAAATGTTCAATAGTACACATAGTACAGTTCGTCGAATCTGTATGCGTGAAGGATCACGGTCGTATAATGCCTGCAAACAACCCAACAGGACGCTGAAACAGAGTCTGGTTGCCAAAACCGAGCAAGTCCTGATAGAGTACAACGGCTGTATTTTGAAGGTCGATACGTCAAAATGGACTTTGGACAAATCCCAGGTCGGAAATTTTACCTTGATAATCGTAAAAGGAATGCTCCAGGTAGGTTCAAATTTGTTTTCGCAGTTAAATTCGCTCGCAAGTTGATGATCACAAGTTGATGAAGCAACCATGGATGGACAAGTTTACAAGGAGAAGTGTGTTCAGGAGATTGTTTTGCCGTTCATCATCTCAGACGAAGGCCTCGTGGAGTTCTGTATTGGAATGGTACAAGCAGAATAATATTGATGTTATCGAAAAAAGGATTAATTCACCAAACTTCCTACAGTTTCGTCCCATCGAAAGATATTGGGCAATAGCCAAGCGTAAATTAAAGTACGACTCCCTTCCTCTCAGTCAACATACGACCAAAGTTTCCACCGGGGGTTGGTTACCGATCTCCGCTAAGGTTACTCGTATACAGGTCGGCACATACACTGATTCTCCCGGTGGCCCTCTATGACCATGGAACATGGACATTGAAAGAGGCTGATCGGCGAGCTCCTGATGTTTTTGAGCGTAGAATCTTGTTGTCAATCCTTGGCGGAAAACTGAAAAATGGTGTCTTGCGCAGACGCATGAACCATGAATTGTGCCAGGCATACGATTCGGCGGATATAGTTAAGCGAATAAAACACGGCAGGCTACAGTGAGCTGGGCATGTGGCTAGAATGCCGGAGGAACGATCAGTAAAAACTATATTTAGCCGGAATTCCGATAGAGGTCGTCAACTTTAGGGTAGACCCCGCACTAGAGTGAGGCTTATTTCCAAAAATGTTTGCAGGAACTGTTTTCCCAGGCAAAAAGATCTCCTTGGGGTTCAATAAGCAACATATAAAAAATTGGTTGAATTTCATTTAGGTCTAGAGGTGGCGCAGAGGGCCCAAAGGTCAAATTTGAAACGAAAGTAATTTTTAAGCAAAACATATACCTATATAAGTAAACACTCGCAATTTTAGTGTACACTCTTGCAATCTCGGTGTATGTAATTATGAGGAAATGCAAATGTTGCCTGTATAAGTGAACACGTCATGTTCTTGGATATATTCTTACAATTTTTAGCTTACACTTGTCCATTTTTAAACAATTTTAATCACTTTTGGGTTCCTTTACTCAAAACTTTTTTCAACAGATATGCCCGGCTATTGAGAAGTGGCATGCTTATTATTTATCCGTGTTTGTGTGAAATATGGTTTTACTCTTCCTTTTACACGCATACTGCTTTACTATACCGTACCTCGTTGCTCCTGCCAAATATCGCCGGAGAACTTCCGTTGTGCATCCTTTTGGCCTGTTTTACTTATAGGAGGTACTTATTTTGTTAATAGGAAGCGTGGGGGAACGGCCATTGGTTGGGGCGCTGAGAATAAACCCATGCCTAAGTCCGTTTTGACAAAGAACGGCCTGATTTTACTAAGATTCGAACCCACGATAATCCATTTGACAAAGCGGACCCTGCAACCTTGCGGCTACGCAGTTCCTCTATTTTAGGCTGAATTCTGACCATTTTGTTTGTTCTATTCGGTGTATTTCTTGGCTCTTTAAGGCAGAATTTGTGATGGTATTCTTTTTATTTATGGATGTTCTGGTCTAGGTAAGTTTGGTCCGAATTTGAAATCATTTTTGTTTTTTTGTTACTGTTGTGCCTTCATGTAGAGTAGTGAATTATAAGATATATACGGAATTTATGAGACTTCAAACGCGTTGTTTTGCACGATTCGAATAATAGGCGGTTTATGGATATCAAATCTATCTAAACTTTTGATTGAGTATTCCAAATAGTTTCAACTTAGATTTAGAATATAGTTTAGAACCCATTGTCACCCAAAGGGTAGTATGCCCAGATATTATATTACCAATATCGTGTCGAATTCGTGTTCACTAAAGTTTATACCGTTCATCGTATAGCGCAATGGTTATCCAGCGAATGCCGCAAATTTGCTCGAAGTAGATTAAGCAGCTTTTCCAAAACTTTCCCTAACACATATACAAACGAGCTTACCAGTACTAGTATCGTTTTCTAAAAGTACTGGTAAACTGTTTTGTTATTTTAGTGGCTTTGTAGACTAAAATAGGAAAAAAAAGCATGACTATTTTGTTATACACGCGATGCGTCACATCTGGGACACATCAAGCTTGCAATAATTATACTCGATCAAATTCGATAACTTTCTGAAAATAACTAGGAATGAGTTACTATAAAACATTATTTTTTGTATTATAACTTCAGCTATTGCTATTTCATCCTAGTAACTTTTACGATGCATTTGGGTTGTAAAACTCGACCTTGCATTTCGTTATTAAATCTTATACGCAAGTTACTGTTTCATTAAAAACTAAGATATTTTTTAAAGGGAGAACAATCACGGATAATTTACGTAACATCTACCCAAACTTCTGTGTGTGTTCCAAAACATTCCTAACAAATACTAGAGTACCTGGTTACGATTTACCCCGTCTTCCCTTGACGAACCACCAAATTGTTCATGCAACGGTAACAGCTTATCTGCCGTGGATGAAAGCATAATGAGCGAAAGGTTATCAACGAACAACGTTATTCGCAAAACAACCGGCATCAGTTTGCGACTTTAGTTACGCGCTTAACGCCATGTTACCGACAGTTCGGTTTAGTTCCGGGCTGGTGTTTCTGTTGTTTTTATTTGCACCAACCGGTGATGCAGTACACACATCAGATGCATCCAACGGTAGCAACAACACCTTGGCGCAACCGAGAACCGCAGTGTATCGGGACTCGATGTGTGTGAGAACTTCATTATTCGCCCCACGAATCGGGTACGGAAACTATGCTGAGGAGGGCAACTGGCCTTGGCACGGAGCGCTGTTTTTTGGTCGCGATTACCAATGCGGATGCACTCTCATCAACGAATGGTTTGTCCTCACAGCAGCCCATTGCATGTTTAATCCGGAAACGCAAATCCGAGTCAATCTGCGATTATTCAGCGTCAGTTTGGGATTGCTATGGCTGGATAGGTACGAAAGTAACGCCCGACGGTACAACCTGACAGCCGCGAAGATTCATCCGCTGTTCGTTCAATCGAGTCACAAACACGATTTGGCGCTGCTGCAGCTGTTTAGCAAGGCTGAGATTAGTGATTTCATACGACCCATCGATGTTGACTATAGTGAACCACCCTGGATCGATCGTTTGGCCGGATATCACGGAACGGTGGTCGGCTGGGGGTTCACCGAACTGGACGTCGTGTCTAATGTGCTGATGGTCACCCAGATGCCGATTGTGCGATACACAGATTGCATCGAGAGCAAACCGGAACTATTCGGCCAGTTGATCTACGAAGGAATGTATTGCGCTGGTGCACAAAATGGTAACTATTTGCAGCGAAAAGTGAAATGGGTGTCCCGTTTTGGCGTTGCAGATGCAGCAGGGTTTCCACTAGGTTTTGAAATAAGATCTAGCAAAATTTGAACAAAAAACTCGATAATAACCTGATAGTTATTTTGTGTAGCGTTTTCGGTTGAATTGATTTTGCTAGTCATTCTGCCAAAAAAGTATGTGAAAGGTTTTGAAACTATCTGATGAATTGGACGTAAGTATCTGGACATAAGTGTACATTGTTCCATTCGTGCAAAACGAGGAAGTCGATCGCAATTTCTTATATGCCAGGATCAATAATACGTGTATATTAGACTGGGACACGGTTATATGGAAAAAAGCGATGGTGTTATTTTTTCGCTCCCATGCACTTTTCGTGTTCCTTATGGGTCCTATAACAACTGTGTAACTTTTCAGATCGATCGGTGAAACGCCCGATTTGCGCCCGATTTTTGAAGCTTCCATACAATTTTATATGGGAAAAACCACTTTTTCAAAACTTTTTCAATAGAGATGTCCAGTTGACTCCTAAAAATATATCAATACATGATATTTATAGGAAATTTTCCTGGGAAATCTGAAGACCGCAAGGCGCTACCTTGCTTGTGAAAAAAAATATTCACCCCAGTCTGATTGAATATCTGACGAACGGCTCACCATTGAATTTTACTAGCAATACTACTTCAGCATGCTGCTATAATTTTGGACACCAAAAGGTGCCAGTTTGATTTACAACAGTAACAACATCGGCAAATTTGTTCAATTTATCATCATTTTGGATTGACATTTGTCAATGATTATGCTTCTCTGGTTATTTCGAGCAGAATTTCCTCCAAAATTTCAAACAGAAAAGCTTAATGCTTCGGAAGTAAAGCAAGAACTGGACCTCTTCATAACGAAAAGACGTGTTTCCCAAACTTTGCGAGGATCTGGACATCTGGTTTACACTAAGAAGGCATAGAAACTAAACCTCACCCCAAGGCACGAAAGTTTACCGAGGCATCACGAACTGTCAACGGTCGTGAATCATTGTGAATCATGAGCCGTTCATATGAGTCGGTTCGGAACGGTGAGTGAGCGGTTCAGAGCCGCTCTTACAAAAGAGCCGTTTTACTGAGTAATCAATTTCTCGCCCTCAACTTAAAAGCGTTTTTGTCCGCAATATTTGAAAAGAAAATCTAAATGTACACTGACTTTTGCAAAAAAAAAATATTTTCTCGGATGGTGATAAAATAAAAACAAGGACAGATAATTGATTTTGATAAATTCCCCATGGAAGGTAATTAAATTGGTTTACTTGAAAAAAAAAATCACAGGAGGGTTGTGTGCAAAGCCACGACCGCGAGGTTGAAGTAGACTACTTTTACACAGCTCTACTTACGGCTGCACATTAACCTACGGCCGGGCGGAACGGTTCACGCCGCTTTTCGCGTTTAGCCTGACAGAGGCCTAATGTGCACGGCTAACACAATAGAAAGGTGTTTTCACATTGAAAATTAGACACGGCTCTACTGGAGTAAGTGTTGGCAAATGCATCTACCGCTAATACCGCCGCTATCGTACGAAAGCGCTTCGTTTCATGTGGGGAATAATATCAACAACGAAAAATGACGCGCGTCTAAGCACACCCGAACAGTTTCGCCATGCCGCTTCCATTTACTTCCTTATAGCATCCGCCTCATGGAAGTACCGGCTGCACCTACCGCTGAGGCTGTTACCATACTGCTACTGGTACCCAAAACTATTAACTCTTCAAATTAAGTGTTTTATTTGTCCTCAAAAGAAAAATTGTTCAATTCCATATCGGATATATTGCAATCGCAGCTCTGTAATATTACCGACAGTATTATTCTTCTGAACAAAATGATCCAACTTTTCCATTAGAGGAAGTGCCGGCTGTTGTACGGCAAAAATCTCGCCCGATCGCTCGCGTTGGCGTTCGTTCTCAGGCAGGGGCCTGAGACGTGATGACCAACCACAGGGCAAGTGATTTGTTTAATTTGAAGGCATCCACAGGCGCAACCCGCTGCTATGGTCTATTACTGCTGAGTGCCGATATCTGCTGTTACTGCTGTCAACGTTGTGGACGGTCCATCCAGTTCACCTTCCGACTAATGAATGTAGATAGTTTTCCCAGAAACACTCTTTTATAGCCGAAGGGTGCTACGTAATAGGCCACGCCTTTCAGTTCAGGTTTACCATTTCCTTATGTTCTTTAGACGAATTATTCCACAATTCGCATTTGATTTTTGTATCCAGCGAATAAACACCGATAGTGCTCTCACACACGCAACGGGTTTTAACCCGTATCTTAATGCGGTTTGTAACATCAAGCGATTTCGTTTGCTCGCTGTTGCGTGTTGCATCATGTTGCAACTTGGCAGCTGGGAGACGACGAAATTCTGTTTATGCTGATTGATTGAATCGACTTCATATTAACTCTGCATAGTCGAACTAACTGCTTTTGTGAATGCGTTCTAACAGGGCAGTTTATTATTCGATGTCGGTTATGCTGATCGCAGCCTTTGCGCTGCCCCTACAGTGGAGGGTTTACTAAATAAAGTTAAAATTAGACAACTACAACAGAATTTGATTGCATCCCGCACAGAATGTCTGCTTGTGTTGATGCCAGAAAATTATCAACTTTCAATTATTTTTTTATTTGCCTTGAAAAAAAGCATTTTGCGGTTCAAAATCGGTTGCTAATTACAACCTTTGAGCTGCCCTAACATTGGGGAAATTAAGATACACCGCCAACATGCACTGTGGAAGCTATTTCACATCCAGTAAATTAGACGGGTGCGACAAATTTAAATTGCTATGATGCAACACAGAATGCTTGCTTGCGTTGACAAAAATCATTAACTTTCAATGACTTGTTTATTTGCCTTGGAAAAGGCATTTTGATGTTCAAAATTGGATTTCCTGATGGCAATCTTCATGCTGCCCCAACACGGGGGGATAATGGCAGTCTGGCGACACACGCTGAGAAGAACCGCGCTGCTCCTGAGACGTGGTGACCAACCACAGGGCTAGTGCTGCTGCTAAGGAAGAACGACTGCTGTTGTCGCTGTCTAGAACTATTATGAGCGGCTCCGGCTGAAACAGGCTCTTATATAGGCCAAATAGCATGCTTTCAATTGCAAAGTATATGATCCTGTCGACCGTGCTTGGGAAGCAAGCATATAACGACCAATCAGAGGTCTAATTTTTCGATTTGACAAGGCTTGACTATTTTCAATAGTACAATAGTATGAATAATAAAATTACAATTATCTTATTTTGGGAAGAATCTTAGAAGATTTTCCAATCTATTGCTGCAAGAACGAACGAAATCCATCAAATACTAACCGATTTATTAGCATTTGAAATTGGACATATTTTCCACTTTTTTCGGTTTTAGAATTTAATTTCACATCCCTATGTAGCCGAACTTCCTGAGAGAAGTATTCTACTTCAAAAAAAAAAAAACGAAAAACGTCCTTACGAGCAGCCTTCTGGTAGGTAACCAGAACATTCGCCATGGTGGACGTAAAACTGCAACTTCCGGCATGCCATCCTATAAATACTATAAATTTTCCGGCGTTCACGGCCAGTCCGAAGCGAAAAAAGAGCGGCTTTGACATCCCCTTCTCGCTCTCGATTGTCAGCCACAGCAGCACCTTCTTGGGGAACTTGGTTTGTAAAATGAACTGCACCTCGAAGCTCACATTCTTCGGGGAGAACATAAAACACGAAGTGCCCTGCCAGTCGTTGCTATCTAGCGTGACATAAGTCTCGTCGTCTTTCACCACCGCCACGCAGCGTTCGTCTGGAAAATCGACTTGACTATCTTATTCAGCTGCTGCCGCTGCGTAATTGCTTGCAGCTCCAAGATCAGTGGACGGGACTGCTGTATCCTGTAGGCCCCGTGAAGTTCTTTCTCAATCTAGCTAACGACAACTACGCCCGGGATGTATTGGAATGGTACAAGCAGAACAATATTGATGTTATCGAAAAAAGGATTAATCCACCAAACTGCCCACAGTTTCGTCTCATAGAAAAATATTGGGAAATAGTCAAGCAATTGGAAGAAGAGTGAAAATCTGCTTGCTTCATTTAGTAAGGAAACGTAGGTTTACGTTTCTCTTAATAACTTTGTACTCTTACCTAGAAAAATAGTCGTACTTTTAAGGGGGGTCAAAAGTCAAAAGTTTATGCTTCAAACAAAGTTTAAAAATTCCGTTTATGATCTGTTAAAGTTAATTTCATTTGTTTGATGCTTTTCAGTAAAACTATTTCATCTGTAAACCATGCAATTTTGTTTCAGGAACCAGCGTGTGTAACGGAGACAGTGGCGGAGGAATGTACGTGTACCAGAAAAATTGTTGGCTCCTGCGGGGAATAGTTTCGTTTTCGGCTACACGCAATAACACGAATCTGTGCGACTTGTCCGGTCTGGCTGGATTCGTGAATGTACCATATTATGGCAAATGGATCCAGCAGCAGTTGGCGGATCATGAAAGGAACTTGGCGAGCCAAGAGAACAGCTTGCAGATGATGGATCCTGTGACGGCCTTGCCAGTTACCAGAGGTATTGGATAAACATCTATATCTATAAATGCGAATGTCTGTGCTTCCTTTCAGTGGCAAAATCGCAAGAGATCGTTCAGCATCCACTAAACTCAAGCACCCCGGAGGGTATACCTGTGGAGAATTTACCTCCGGAGTGTCTTCAATACTACAGTGACGTGATGTATGCCGAGCGCAGCTCGAGTGTTTCGTTGCATTGTGAACATAACAGCAGCGAACAAATTCAGTTCATACGATGGTACCGCAAGGGTCCTCATAATCG
This sequence comes from Wyeomyia smithii, assembly GCF_029784165.1. Taxonomy (NCBI): domain Eukaryota; kingdom Metazoa; phylum Arthropoda; class Insecta; order Diptera; family Culicidae; genus Wyeomyia; species Wyeomyia smithii. The sequence goes on along the minus strand of NC_073695.1, from coordinate 53,950,858 downwards.
CATAATCGATCTCTCGTTTGAGCTCGAATTTCGTACCGATCCGGTTCACGATATTTTAACTATTAGGCAACTCGAGTCGCACCATTCGGGAAGGTATTACTGTTTAGTTCAATATTCAGATAGGAATATCACCAAGAGCAAAATTTTAGCAGTAACGGGTGCAATACCAAGATTCAATAGCAGGATGGAACCTTCACATCTGAAATACCAATTATCACCAAGACCTGAGTATCTGAATTTGGTAATTGTATTTCAGGCGGAGAGAAACGATGGAATTATCTTCCATAAGGAGAGCGAATGTGATGAACAATTTGTGACTGTTTCACTAGTCGATGGGCGACCTGTCCTTCAATTTCGAAGCAGTGAAGGGATCGTTGAGAGGGTGACAGATGCTAATGTTACTGTACACTTGGGTCAATGGCATAAATTACATCTTTACAGTTTGCGAGATCGAGCTTATTTCTCTCTAGATAATCGGTTACTAGCGTTGTTCCAAATGCCAGCTCCGAGATCCGATTGTCTGAAGCAAGACATTTATCTGGGAAGTGGTGGAGAGAATAGTTCTGGTTTTGAAGGATGTATTAGCAAATTGATGCTCAACGATCAACCGATCGACCTTTGGAAAGAAGTGGTCAGCAAACGTAACGTTACCCAATGTAATGCTTGTTCGACTAACCGATGCTTCAATGAAGGAGTTTGTGTAGAGACCAGAGCTGGATTCGATTGTCTCTGTAAGGTTGGTTACGTGGGAAAGTTATGCTCACAGAAGGGACAGAGCTGCAACGAAAGCAGCTGCAACGGTTATGGCTTTTGCGAGGACCACGAAACCGGCTTTAGATGTTTCTGCTCAGCGGCTCGATCTGGCGAGCACTGTGAGTATGAGAATCATTTGGGCCAGCAGGCGATTTCGTTCAACTTATACGGCTTCGCACAGTACAGGTATGAATAAGATTTTTGCATATGGCCTTTATTAGATGATAATTTTTTTCAGGATTAAAATCCAAAAAGGATTCATTTTACAGTTTAACTTCACTCCAAAAACAATTGAAAAAAGCCTAGTGAGCTACTTAACAGAAGAAAGCCAGGTTATCGCTGGCTTCCTCGCTCTCTCTATCGTGGATGGCCGATTGGAACTAAGATTCGCAGCAAGCTTCGAACTCCAACCGACGGTTTTGAAATCTTCGATCGTGTTGAAGGAAAGTTCCTGGCATACTGTCACTGTTGGCTGTGGAAGTGTTTTCGTATATTTTTACGTAGATAACGAACCGGAACAGTCGAAAAGTATTTCCGGGAGTCTGTTTCCCACTGATCGTGAATACTTACTTTACCTTGGCGGGCTAGACAGGCATTCCATCGTGAGTCGATGCCCGGATGTCGAGCGTGGTTTTCACGGTTGCATAGAAAAGGTACTTCTAAACGAGTAAAGCGCAGATATGTTAATAATGTTGATTTATTTTTCAGCTCAAAGTGTCCGATGAAACTGTTAACTTAACGAACGATTTTATAAATGCCAACAATATTAAAAACTGTGAATAAATGTCGTTGAGTAGCTGAATTTAAATTAGTCAACCACAAAAGAAACATTTGAAATCGACATGGTAGATAAAAAATTTTAACCGTATCTTCATGACTTGCAAACTTTGAAAACAATTATTATTAGACAGTGGCGTAGCCAAGGGGTAGAGGCTCAGAGTTTTTGATTTTTTTTTTAAGCAGCAGGTTTGGCGTCGTATACAAATTACGTAACGCTCATGCAACGTAGTACCTTATTTGAACTGTTAATGAAGCGGAAGGTTATCAACACACAACGCCTTTTTTTGGAATAGTTGGCATCAGTATGCGATTTGTGTTACGCACTTAACGCCATACTACCGACAGTTTGGTTGACTTCCGGGCTGGTGTTTTTGTTGTTTTTAGTTGCACAAATCGGTCATGGAATGTGACGAACAGTAGCAACACCTTAGCACTGCGAATTGACTACGGAAGCGGCAACTGCCCCGGTTACGGGGAGCAACTGGCCTTGGCGCGGAGCTTTGTTCTAGGGTCGGGATTACCAATGCGGGTGCACTCTCATCAGCAAATGTTTCGTCCTCACAGCAGCCCATTGCATATTTAATCCGGAAATGCATACACGATTCAATCTACGATTATAGAGCGTCAATTCGGGATTACTAACGCTGTAACACCCAACCAGACAGCAGCAAAGATTCGTTCACTGTTTGTCCCATCGAGTTACAAACATGATTTGACGCTGCCACTGCTGTCCAGCAACGCTGAGATTGACTATAGTGAACCGCCCTGAATCGAACATTTGGTCAGCTGGCGGTTCACCGAAATGGACACCGTTTCGAATGCGTCCGGGCCCCGTTACTGCATCGAGAGAAATCCGGATTTGTTTGGCCATTTGATTTACAAAGGAAAGTACTGCGCTGATGCACAAAATAGTAATTATTTGCAACGAAAAGTAAAATGGTGTCTTGTGTTATGGCGTTGCACTTATTTGGCAGTCGGCTGTCGTTTCGAGTGACAAAGTGCTTTTTTCCATTGAATTTTTTTACGAAAATATCTGTCAAAAACTATCTAGAAGGTTTTGAGATTTGTCATATTATTTCACACGTAACAAGAATTTCGTCGAAATTCAGATTCGTCTGGCATGATGGTAACATTGGATATAAGTACTTTTTTGCATTCGTGCATGACGACGAAATGGATCGCAACGATATAAGGCAGGTTCGATAAAGCGTGTAGGTAATCATAGTATTACCTCCATCTTTCGTAATAAATTTCATGCCAAAAACAATATGAATTTATGATAAACATTAATATAACGAATCGTTCGCTTACACTGCCGAAACCCCGTTTAATATCCTATGTTAGAGAATTTATTACCTGATTTAGTTTATTTTGACATTAGTACATTATGAATAAATTTCTTTTTTGTAAAAATCCTCAATTTATTTTTGTAAAACACACATACAAATTGTCACATAATAGAGATTCCTTACTGGCTGGTCGTAGATCTGAAAGATTTTAAGTAGTAATATTATATAAAATTGGGCTCAGCTGGTACACCTGTTCTAACAGGCAATCTATCAGATTAACCATTTGAATAGTTAACCCGAAGAGAGCTTTCAGTAGTTAGTACAAAAAAAAAACAAGATCGTTCACTAGCCTGGGGAGTTAATAACGGTCTCGATCAACTAGATTAGATGAGTGAATTCGTTATCGATATAGTCTTTGGCACATTTTGCATGTTTTAGGTTAAGTACAACGATACACCGTGCCCCGGTGTTGAGTCGAGAAAATTTACAGCTCGAAAAGATACTCGACCTGATGGGGAATCGATATCATAACCGTGTGGGAGAGCTAGCCGATTGACATCGCTAACCACAGAGCCACGGGAAACACTATTCAGTAGTAGGTAACTTCATATAATATCTGTGATGTAAAGAATGAAACTGAATTTTGACATTTTAGCCATTAAACCTTCATACCAAAAACTGTCAAATGCCTTTTCCATGTCTAGAAAAGCAGCTCCAGTGGAATAGCCTTTTGATAACTGATGAGTAGTCGAATGTACATGGGTAAAACCAAACTGCTTATTTGCCAAAAATTAATTCTCATTAATATGTATTATCATTCAATTAAAAATTATTCTATCAAATAATGGCTTATAGCAGGCTTGCTCATCTCGATCTTAAAAAAAAAAAAACAAACAAACAATCATCTCCCCTCTCAACAACTGTGAACTTCGATTCAATGTGCATTATACCATCTGCCGTTGAGAGAGCAGGGGTAATAGTTTCTCTGGCGTATAAACGCTCTTAATTTGACAGAGCATAAGCCCAGTGAAACTCTTGTAAATAGCTCATCGCATCGCACACAAGATAAGTGAAATGAATTACTCTGTGAACACCTGAGAATTGCGTTACTGTTCTCATCGTCCTCGAGCGAGACAAAAACAGTGTAAAATCAAACGTTCTGCAGAATACGTACCCAGAACTCACCTGATTCTTCCTGAAACATACAATTCAATGTGAACCTGCATGTTTTGTGCTTTGGTCAACTTCTCACCTACTAACTGAGAAGCTTATGAAAGCTGCTCCCCTTTTGAACTGAGAGAGAGAACAGTGAGTGGATCACGCCACCCCACAACCAGCGACACCTATCGGCGTTGGCGTTGGGATTCGAACCCAGGCGTCGAGCGTGGTTGGCGGAGACGTTACCAACCACGCTAGGTCCCCGCCCCGGTTGAATAGTTATAATATATCATTTTTTCCGGTTTGAGCTTTCGGAGTACACCTGTGTTCACCAGTGTAATTTTCTTAAAGAAAAATGCGGTCACCATCTTGGAACTCTGAAATGAACTTTGATGGTTTCTTGAGAACCTTCGAAAGCTTCCAAAAGGATTTTGAAAATGGTTTTAGTTTTTCAACTTGCCTCATTTAATTTTCATTCTGCAAAAGAGGGAATCTTTATTTGATTTCCTTTCGTTAATTTTTTTTTATCAATAAGGGGGGATGCTTTGTAATGAATTTCTTTTCTACTAATATTCAACCAGAATTTACATTGTGCGTTTTGTCATAAAAGTTGACATGTCAACACTATTACATATATTTCGTCAATCTTTGAAAATATCTTTCAAAGCAAGATCAAGAGATCTTTGGCATTGACGCTTCCGTGTATTGTTCAAACATATAAGAAATTGAAGTTTATAGTTAATAATTGGTGCATTTAGTTTCTTTCGAATCTTAGGAACGGATAAACAACGGATATTGAGGAATAAACTGTGTAAATCATCTAGTACTTTGTCAATGTCAGCACTATTTTGTAAAAAGATATCATAACAAAAATTTTCTTCAACCGTGGTTCGATATCTGTCCCAATTAGTCTTGTGAGAAATAAACTGGAGCGCAACTTAAAACAGTTCACGGGATATGGATAAAGTTAAAAAAAGATGAACAAAATCAAAAATTTTGTTACATTCTAAGTACTAGGCAGGGTACCCGGGTACCAACCAAATGAAATGCTTAAAAAAACTATCTACTTTTAGAATCCGGGTCCGACTAAACCTGTGACCACATCTGGTTCCTGTAAATCCGGGAGCATGTTCCGGTGAGACAAATCAGTACAATTGTCAATGAAACCGAACAACATTGATGTCAAAACTCATGAAATCCAGAAACCGAGTCTATCTGATGAGTTGTCCCCGAAACAGCTGTACCGAAGCAGGTTTTTGATTTTTTCAACATGTTTGGATAGGAACCTTAGCAATATGTATGTCAAAATTCATGAAATCACTTCAGGGCCCATTTTGAGTCCATGTCATGTTGGTGGCCTCACAGGAACCTGCTCCAGAGTGGCCATTTCCAGGACAACTCGGCAGATGGACTCAAAATGTATGAAAATCAACTCTTGGGGTGGTTTCATGAATTTCGATACCAATATTGTTTGGTTCTTTTGCCAATTGTTAACATTTGCTTTGGATCTTGAATCTGGCATCGGAGATCAGGGTTTACAGGAACCATATGGGAACGAATGGCTCTTTAGGTCACGTATACTGAAAATAGACAAATTTTCCAATCTTTTGACGGGTCAAGATCAAAAATCGGTCAAGAATTGAAGAAGGTATTTTGGTGGGTACTCAAGTACCCTGCCGAGTACTTACGTGTACTAAATTTGCCGAGTACATAACGGTTAAAATTACCGATGATTAAAAATTTAGATTTGATTCGAGGAAGTTTTTCATGCAAAAACACTGTGGCTTTTAATTCGACGGTGAATAACTACACTGAGGTCTTTTTTTTACGTGGTTAGTTGTACCGCGTTGAAATAATCCGCGTATAAAAAAACCGCGTAATTTGAAAAAATCGCGTAAAAAAATTCCATACAATAAAAAGATCCGATTAAAAATAATAGCACGTAAGTAAATATTAACTTTAAAAATGATATAAAAATGGTACCAAAACACACAAAATGAGTTTATACCCAAGTAACAAAACGGGTTTTATCAAAGTTTTATAGCGCTGTTTTGGCTTTATTGAGCGCTAGAAAACTTTGATAAAACCAATATTGTTACTAGGGTAGTGCTTCAGAAATGAAAATTCATTGAAGGACAAGACAATAACTTTTTTATAATGATTTTGCCATATTCTTAAGCTTTTGTTCCTTAAACGGAAGTTAACGCAACAACCCTGACTCGTATCGTTATACAATTATTAATGTATTTTTGTTCCTTTCTTCCGAATTTATGGGAATTGCCTATTATTTGATAATAGAAGCAAATTTATTTAAAATATGCAATATTTAGATTGTTAAAACAGAATATCTTATTGTCAATTGTAAACAATACGATTGATTTTTTACTTATACTAGACTTATTTGAAAAAAAAAAATCTTCCAAATCGCGTAAAAATAATTTGCGTTATTGTAAAAAATCGCGTAAAAAAGCCGCGTATAAAAAACCGCATGAGAATAACTCGCGTAAAAAAAACCCAGTATATTGCAATTCCAGCCTCGGGAATATTCTGTTTAAGTAGGAACCATATAATTTGGGTTCTGTTTGAGTTTAATATTTGGTTTTAAAAGCGTTCCAGTCAAAACTATAATACGCACGCCATGGACTGTTGAAAAAAATTAAAAATGCATCTTTTTTCGCTATAAAAGCGCTAGCATTTAAGTTAAGGAAAATGCTAGCATTTTATAAATACATTGCTGAATTTAAATATCATGACAATTTCAGTTGTAAATTTTACACCTACTTGATAAGCCTCGTACTTTAAGATGCAGTTAAACAAAGTGATCACAATAAATCAAATGTCTCTGGTCGCAGTGATGAGTCCACACAGAGGAAAAAAAATAAACAAAGCGAATTATTGTAGGTAGTCCTTCTTCTCAGGAGTAGGACTACCCAAATCACAACTGTCCGATTTTTCTGCACCAAGCACGAAAGGCTTGTTGATGTTTGAATTTGAAATATTACCTCAAAGGACATTAGCATGTCAACCTGGTGATGCCTAAACAAGATTTATTGTCTTGAATTTGTTGTTATCTGAACTTAAAATACAGGTCGGACTCGATCATCCGGAGTTTTGATAAACATTTCGCTCCGGATAGTCGAATCCTCCAAATCAACCTATTTTTTCAAATTTTTAATATCTCTCACCTAAAACAGTGAGTTTTCTATGTAATGTATGTACTAACTGGGGAAATAGTTAATTAGAAATTTACGAAAAATATAGTCCAGTAGGTGAGACTCGAACCCACAACTTCTGATCTCCGGTCAGATGCGTCTCCGATTACACCACCGCAAGACGTATAAGTCGGCCTCGCTAAATAGCTATTTTGTATCGCTTGCACACAGTTTTGGCCATAGCACCAGTTTTGGCCATGATGGAATAAAATTGATAATTATGAAGAAGTATCTTGAATTACTCCTATTTCGAAGTCTTCTTTTGAAGCTGCTGATGTTATTCGACAAATACATTACTTACTTAGCAAACAAATATGCGTATTTTACTTTTAATAAAGGAACTAATTACACTCTCCCAGGTTTACTGTACAGTCTAACGTTTAGGTAATTTGCAAGCTTTTTTTGATAGAGCATAATCTTGTTTAAGTTTGTACATTTCTATAGCAAATTTTGTTACCAGCATCAGGCACAACCTTTAACAGCACATGGATAAAAAAATAGGCAATCTGGTATAATTTTTCTCTGCAATATCAAAAATAACAAAAGCTTCCAAAAACGATCAATCCATTCTTGGCCACATATCAAAGCAATTCCATAATTCATAATCCTGATATTGGCCATATGTAAACAAACCCAAGATAACGTATTAACATTGATGCAAAACATGAAAAGCACGAAGTTTTTTGGGCTGTCATAAGATATCGCATGAGATTCGTGAAAACACAAAACTGGTTTTGGATAAGAAAGATTGTATTACTACAGCACCGCTATTTGATGTAATTGATGTAATATATGTAATGTAATATATCCGTTCAGATTATTTACAAAACTGTAACTTCGGTTGTATCTACCGAAACTAACGCTTCGGACTTTCAACTATAGTTGGTTAATAATACGAATAAGTTTCTATGTGAAAAAAGCAAAGAGCGGAAGCTCATTATTAAAGATAAATGACAGAAGAAAAATTAACGTAGATCTATGATATGATGTCAGTGTTATTGAATATCCTACTCAATTTAAATTAAATTCTAGCTCGAAGTACTTTGCACTTAGCTATGTGTGAATATATTATTATTATTTAGTTTGATTAATAGATATACTGGCCTTATAGTTAGTTAAATAACGAGGATTTTCTGCTGATAAAATATATCTACATGGTATAGTCAAATTATAAAATAAATTCGTGTGAATTCAACTTTTTCGCGAATTGGCCAAAATAGGAGTCCCGAGTGGCCAATTAAGAAATGCTATGGCCAAAATAATAAAATATATAAACAAAATAACATAATTTTACTATTTATACTCAATATTAGTGAAAAATACAGGCGAGTTCATCCGATTTCCACGTTGAACTGATTCAATTACATATTTTTCGAAGGAAGCAGGCCAAATATCTTTCATTAATAACATACTATGGCCAAAACCGGTGTTTTTACCCTACGTTATAATAATTTATGTTATATTGATTATCCCGAAGTTGTAAACACGAAATAAAACCCACCATAAATTCAATAGGGTCAGAATTCGCGAAACGAATCACTAAAAATCGCGATGTCTAATTTTTTTCGAATAAGTATTAAAAACTTCAAGAGTTTTACTCGGGAAGTTGATTTTCAAATCTTTATTTCATTTGAGTAAGTTTTGAAGTTGTTATAGTAATTTGAAATTCAGGTCAATATTCTTTTCGAATGGATATATCTTTGAAACTATTGAAATTGATGAAATTTTCACACCGATACATCGTAAGTTGTAGTTTATGAAAATATTTTGTGGAGATTTTTTTTCAATAGTAACTATTTAAAACAATATGTAGAAAATGTTCTGGGGCACTGCAAAATTTGAAAAAATCACAAGTATTTTTGACAAAATTTCGAAACTCTTCTGAGAATTTCGAGCTGGTGTTATTTTTAGTTCAAAATATATGGGCTTTTAAAGTTGGTGCCGCAACGTATTTTCAAGAGAGAAACTCTTGAAGTTTTTAATACTTATTTGAAAAAAATAGACATCGCGATTTTTAGTGATCCGTTTCGCGAATTCTGACCCAATATACAAAGTCAATCATAATGAGATGAATGGACAGTTTTAGCTTCGAGAGATTAGAGGAAATATTTTCCAGAAAATATTGAATAAAATATGATTTGATTTATGTATTCATCTGTTTTCGTTATTTTAAATATTAAGAAGAATTGAGGTGTTACATATACAGACCCTGTTCGATTTTGACAAAAGTTATAGTTACTAATGGGCTACTTTGCGGATTTCAAATCGTTATTGATTTTGCTTGATGAGTTTTGGTTCAATAATCTGGGAGTATTCGGAACACAACCGGAACAGGCCTACTTGTGGCTCTAAGTACTGTATTAATTATGACCATTATATTACAGGAATATACGGCCAAACATCAGTGCGTCTTGAACTGTCCTACAGATCAGACGTTTTTTCGGTTGCTTGTGGACTGGTCTTTGACTGCCTATAGCTTCAAAGTTTGTGTTTTGTCAGTGTGTCTTTTAAAGACTACCTGAAAGTTATTTCCCATCAGTCTTTCTCAAGACTACCTACTTTTGAATTTAACATTTGTTTTAACTATTTTCGTATCACCTGAAATGGCTGGACGGAAAAAGAAACCTCGCATCGCTGCGGGGAGGAAAAGAGAGGCATCTCTTTCTGACACTTCGAGTGTGTGTAGTGACAATCCTTTTGATATTTTGCCTGAGCAAGAAGCTGGTGAAATGGAAGTTATTAATAATGAAACTATACAAAATATAAAATCTTTAAAAAAGGAGAAAGTTCCACCTATTGTGGTAACTATTTCTTCTGAATTTAATATATTCAAAAAGGAACTTTCAACGTTTGTTTCTGAAGTTAAAGTTACCTATCAAATTGGCCGTAGAGGTGAATGCCGCTTATTAGCCGACTCAGTAAAGGGTCGTGATCGTCTTGTTCAGTATTTAACTGACAAGATGTACAAATTTTTTACATATGACACCAAGAACGCCAAGCCGTTCAAGGTTGTCTTGAAAGGTCTCACCAACGATCAAACCGTTGATGAGATCAAACTTACTTTAACAGAATTACTTGGCATAGCCCCTACCCAAGTAATTCTAATGAAACAAAAATCACGAGGCGAAAACAGTCAGAGAACTGGAATTTCCCTTGTTAATTATTTAATTCATTTTAACCGCAATGAGGTTAACAACTTAAAATTTTTTGAAAAAGCACATGCTTTGTATAATGTGCGTGTAAAGTGGGAAATTTATAGGAAGTATGGCGGAGGTGAAAAGCATATCACCCAATGCCGTACTTGCCAACGTTATGGCCATGGTTCCAAATTCTGTAACATGGACCAAAAATGTCTTAATTGTGGAGACTCTTCTCACAAAAAGGACACATGTCCTGTGAAAGAGAGTAAAAATTTTCGCTGTGCGAATTGTAACGGCAACCATATGTCAAATTTTTATCAATGCCCAGTCCGTTTAGCAATTGTTAAGGCAAGGCAAGGTAAACAAAATTCAATTTCTCAATTAAAACCAACTTCAAAACAAAATTCTCCAAGCGTACCAGTGACGCATAGTTTACCTACTCCTTTGCATACCCGTTTAACTTATGCACAGGTTACAGGTAGTTCGAACATTATACCGCCTAGTGTTGGTAGTTCGAAAATGACCGTTAATATGGGTAAGCAAAACACGCTAGAAAATAATTGTACACCTATCACTCCAGCTAATATTGCTACCGAAAATATTTTTTCTAATGTCAACTGCCTGGGGCCTATTACGGCAGGTAAACTTTCTTTTTTGCAACAGGCAATGTTCGATCTTATGAACGCCATGTTGCAGGCAAAATCAATGTTTGAAGCCATTCAAATAGGCACAAATTTTACTATTAAAATTGTTTCTAATTTAAAATTTAGCAATGATTTTAAATAAAACAATTAAAATATTAAATTGGAATGCTCGCTCATTGAAGGCCAATGAGAATGAGCTTTTTAATTTTTTAACAGTAAATAATGTGCATATTGCGATTATTACTGAAACATTTTTGAAACCTAACATAAAATTGAAATATGATCCCAATTACGTGGTTCATAGATATGATAGGATTCAGGGTTCCGGCGGTGGAGTTGCAATTGTTATTCATCGCCGAATTAAACATCGTGCTCTTCCCCATCTTGAGACGAAAGTTATTGAAACTTTGGGAATTGAAGTTCAAACTGAACTTGGGATTTTATTTATTGCCGCAGCATATTTACCATTTCAATGCACACGCGAGCTCAAAAATTATTTTAAAGGTGATTTACAAAAACTCACCAGAAATCGTTCGAAATTTTTCATAATCGGCGATTTTAACGCTAAACATCGTTCATGGAATAATTCTCAAAGTAATTCCAATGGCAAAATTTTATTCAATGATTGTTCTTCAGGATACTATTCTATTTTGTCTCCGAATAGTCCTACATGCTTTTCTTCTGTAAGAAACCCTTCAACAATTGATTTGGTGCTAACAGATCAAAGTCATGTATGTAGTGATTTGATCACACATGCTGACTTTGATTCTGACCATCTTCCAATAACTTTTTCTTTATCACATGAATCAGTTTTAAACCCTATGAGCTCTGTTTTTAATTATAACAAGGCTAATTGGGAAAGATACAAAACTCATATTGAGAGAAATTTCAATAATGAGCTTGATTTGCAAAACGAAGTGAGTATTGATTCCGCTTTGGAAGCACTTAAATGTGCAATTGTTGATGCCAGGAATTATTCTGTTCCAAAGGCTCAAGTGAAATTTGATTCATCAATAATTGACGAAAATCTTCAACTTCTAATTCGTTTGAAAAATGTCCGCAGACGTCAATATCAACGTTCTCGTGACCCTGTTTTTAAAACTATTTATAAAGATTTACAGAAAGAGATTAAACATAGATTTACTCTTCTGAGAAATCAAAATTTTGAGACTAAAGTTGAAAAATTGAAACCATATTCAAAACCATTTTGGAAGCTGTCGAAGATTCTTAAGAAACCTTCAAAGCCTATTCCAGTTTTAAAAGATGGTGAACGTTTTCTTGTATCCAATGAACAAAAGGCTCAAAGACTTGCTCAGCAGTTTGAGAGTGTTCATAACTCAAATTTGAATTTTGTGAGTCCAATTGAAAATGAAGTCACACGTCAATTTGATTTAATTTCTTCCCAGAATTTTTTACCTGCAGAAATAATTGAAACTAACTTGAATGAGATTAAATCAATTATTAAAAATTTCAAAAATATGAAAGCACCTGGTGACGATGGAATCTTTAATATACTAATCAAACATCTCCCTGAGAGCACAATGGAATTTTTAGTGAAAATTTTCAATTGCTGCTTCAAAATTGCATATTTTCCCAAATTATGGAAAAATGCAAAAATTACTCCCATTTTAAAACCGGATAAGAACCCAGCTGAAGTTTCAAGTTATCGACCAATCAGTTTGCTTTCTTCAATAAGTAAACTGTTTGAGAGAATTATTCTTAACAGAATGATGTCACACATCAACGAAAATTCAATTTTTGCAAATGAACAGTTTGGATTTCGCCATGGGCATTCCACAACTCATCAATTGCTCAGAGTTACTAATATGATACGAGCTAACAAATCTGAAGGTTATTCCACTGGAGCTGCTCTTTTAGACATAGAAAAAGCATTCGACAGTGTTTGGCATAAAGGTTTGATTGCGAAATTGCAAACTTTTAATTTTCCAATTTTCCTAATCAAAATTTTAAAAAATTATCTTACTGATCGAACTCTGCAGGTTGTCTATCAGAATTCAAAATCTGATAGGTTTCCTGTCAGAGCAGGTGTACCTCAAGGTTCAGTCTTGGGTCCAGTCCTGTACAACATATTCACTTCAGATCTTCCTGATTTGCCTCCAGGATGCACAAAGTCATTGTTCTGCGATGACACAAGCATTTCCGTAAAAGGAAAAAGTCTTCGTGTCATATGCAGTCGATTGCAGAAAAGTTTAGATATTTTTTCTTCCTACTTGCAAAAGTGGAAAATCTCTCCCAATGCTTCTAAAACTCAAATGATAATTTTTCCGCATAAGCCTAGGGCTTCTTTCCTCAAGCCAAACAATAATCACGTTGTCAAGATGAATGGGGTTATTTTAAGTTGGTCCGACAAGGTTAAGTACTTGGGACTAATTTATGATAAAAAACTTATTTTCAAAGAGCACATTGAGAGTATACAAGCCAAGTGCATCAAATATACGAGATGTTTATATCCTCTCATTAACAGGAATTCTAAACTGTGTTTAAAGAACAAACTTTTGATTTACAAACAAATTTTTAGACCAGCAATGCTTTATGCTGTACCGATCTGGTCAAGTTGCTGTTCAACAAGGAAGAAAACGCTCCAAAGGATTCAGAATAAAATTCTGAAAATGATTTTGAAGCGTCCTCCTTGGTTTGGTACACTCGAATTACATAGACTTACTGGTGTTGAACCATTAGAAGCTATGTCAAATAAAATTATTAACAATTTTCGACAAAAATCGTTGCAATCCTCAATTGTTACGATAAGCTCTCTTTATAGCCAATAAGTTAGCAATTAAGTTAGTTGTAAGTTTACTTCCCCTTTCCTGACAAGTAGGTTTAAATCCCTACGAATGATAAGTCCTAATTGCGAAAGCAAACAAATCCTAACAATCAAAATTACAAATTTCTAACAGTGTTGAGAAGTCACCATTTGTGATTGGACACACATACTCATTATTTACTAATATTTATCATAAATACTTAAGCTACTAACAAATCCCCCCTTAAAAAAAAAAAAAAAATACGGCCAAACATCATCGCCAACAAAAAATCATAATACTTTGCTTTTGGAGATTGTTGAGTAAGAATTGGCTGAAAGAACGACGAGAAAATTGTCAAAAATAAACCGTCTAAGGCGGCATCCATAAATTACGTAACGTTCATAGGGGGAGGGGGGGTATCCTTGAGCGTTACGATTTGTTACACAGGGGAGGGGGTGGGGAAGGTGAGTTAAACGTTACGTAAAGAAAAATCTCTGGAGAGATTCTCCAAAAACGAGCATTTTTATCAAGGAAATCCTTCTGCAGCGTTACGTAATTTTTATGGGGGGTGGGTGTTGGCGTTACGTTTCGTTACATATTGGGGGTGGGGGTCCAAAAATCGAGTTTTTTGCGTTACGTAATTTATGGATGTCGCCTAAACAGAACGGGGCTTGTACCGTTACAATTTTGATCAACCTCGAACCTCCCAATGACTTGGAAGACAAAAGTACGTTATAGAAATACAGAAAAAAATATTCCGGATAATCGAACCATTTTCTCCGGATGAACGAGCCCCGGATAATCGAGTCTCCGGATAATCGAGATCGACCTGTATTACCAACAGACACACTAGCTTTCCTATATAGCTGGTGTATTGATGAATGGTCATTATGATGTTAACACATCGGTAAATAACAAACACCAATATTTAGGTTTTAATATTTCACTATTAAATAAAGAAAAGAGAAGAAGCCACGCACTGTTAGAAAAAAAGTGGGCCATATTGCTGAAAGTGAGAAGTCAAATTGACGTACACAATTTTTTTATAGTTAATTTAATAAGGAATATATAAAGTTAAAATAGGCTTTCAAATTAAATTGTATTTTTTTTAAAACAAAAAAAATGATTTAAGTCATTTATCTTCTATTCTGGTTACCTACAAGAAAACGTGGCTTGCTCAAAACACAAATGTGCTTTCCATTCAATGAATGTCTGTGTTTTTACCATGCCTTGTTTTTTGAACTATGCAGTTTGTAATAAGTAGTATATCAGTGATGAAACGAAATAAGTAACTTAGTTGGGTATCGTAACCATATACAGCTAACCACCTGTTGGCCGTCGGGTAAAAATTAAAACCCTAAGCGTTTGTTTCAAATGGTATAAGACACGCATGAATTGTAGTTTATCAATCGCCATCATCCTCGGAGGGTTGCCGTTTTTTTGTTACCCGTGTTTAAGTGGGATATCTATGTCTCATTATTATAAGCAATTTTGACTTGTCATTCGAATGTGTAATGACAGAGACACGTTTAAAAATAATTACACGTTTATTTCGTGAAACAATGTTTCTCGAAACAGTAATGGAAACACCTTATTTGTAACTCAATAAAATGTTCCAATAATTATAATCGAGGTCATAAATTTCCCAGCGTGTGGGTGCACCAGAGTTTAAAAATATATTGCGATTGTAAAATTTTTTATTTACGATTCTCCCATTCGTTACTTAATGTATCGCATGTCAGAATACCAGAAAAGTTATTGTTACAGTTGTGGATGTGGATGCATTGTAAACGGTTTTGTCCGAGACACGCTGCAAGCAATAACAACAACGGCAACTTCAATTTGCATTTTAATCAATTTCAACCGTGCGAATATATTTATCTTCACAGCGTACAAGCAACGCAAAACATGTCCCGTTTTGTATGGTCCAGCTCTCGATGGGCCAGGACAAGGTTGGCTCGGTGCTGGTTGCTGGCGCTCTTCTGCATTGTATGCAGACTGCAGAGTATGCAGCAAACCGGTCACATCGACGTTTGTTCGTTTTTCTTTCCGCCGCTTTCATAAAAAATATTGACAGTCTCCGACAGCGTTATGATAAACACGTCGCCATCATCATTCCAATTATTAAAAATGAGCGCTCCAATCGTTATTTTGTTTTTCGTTCGTGGACAGCGGGCATTCGCGTTGTTCAATCTACCCCGCGTAGTTACAGTTTTTCGTTGAATACAAATAATATTTTAACTCGGAAAATAGCTGATGACAATTGTATAGTATGATATTTAGTTTATTTGGGAATGCTTTCAACAGCAGGCATCATTAATCACTCCGATAGTAAAAAGTGAATAGTTTTTTTTTGGGGTTGGGAATTATATTTTAACGCATTTACTCCAATAACATTTCATATTAATCGTTTGATTTGTGTTATTCTCAACACCCAAAAATCTTTTCAACTTTCCAAATGTCCATTCAATTTAAAATACGAGTAAATTCAATAAAAAATGATAATAATTTCAATAAATTTTTTTATGCAACTTTCATTTGAATAACGAAAGTAAATCTCATTCAGTGTATTGTCCTATCTTGTCGTATTCCTTTTCTATAGAACGCCTTAAAACAGAAAAATCAATTTCGCCGCAGCACCTCCAGATACTTAAAACCTTTGATGATTTTCTTACAGATGGAGCTTTACGTTTTTATGCTTTGTTCACGGCGCAGAGTCTTTCGAAATTCCATATTGGTTTGAAAAGTAGGTAGGTACGTGCAGCAAAAAAACATCTTTCCCAGAAATTTTCAATTCCACATTCGATTGAACCTCCTAGATCCAAGTCTCATGAACTAGAAAGGCAAAAGAATAAGCGAACTTTGTTCCAGCTGGGTATCGACAATGGCACTCACATGCTTATTGTTACAACACCGTCACATACAGCACAACAAGAATAGCAGCACTGTATTGAAAACTAAAGGACCTTTTTTTCTTCCCCGGTATGTTTACCTCGGGTAAACTAAATCTATCGAAAACATCCGGTAAAGCGAACCAACTTTACTGAAAGTACATCTCGAAATAGGTTATTTCACCCGTTTGAAGGGATGAAATAAATAGTACTGTTTTATAGCACAGCATCCATTCTGTGCGATGTGAAATATTGCTCTGGATTGGTCGCATTGGCTTCGGTGGAAATTTATGCGAAACCAACCAACAACAGCCATGCTGGTTTTGTACTATACTTCCCATTGTAACTTTCTTATTGCAGAGCGGTGAAACTGGACGAACGATTAAATTGTTTATCGTCTGGAAACAATAACTGTCTTCTCCTAAGGAGGTTCATTTGCGAAACGATCGATTCACGGGTGGTCGTTAAGAAGCCTCTGGTCAAGTTATCAGACCTATGCAAACAATACTACTTTCACTTTATTTTTATTTATTTGGGAAGATTTTTTTATGATTTCGAATAATTGTTGAAAAATTAATTATGAGATCAATAAAAGTATTCAGATTAAATATTAAATGTTGCAAAGGACATCGGGTTTTGGAACATAATATTCGTATGAGAAAGGCCAGTTCACCTGAATGCTCTAAATATTTTCCAAATTTCTGACTTGAAGCGCCATGTCATTTCTATAATGCATTAATGCTTCACCAGCATAACTGGACCATATGTCATTAGCTCGTAGTCGTTTTCGGCTACAATAATTATATGGAACTCTCACCAATCGAAAGCATTTCACCTTTGAAAGCGGAGATATACTTTCCTGCGGACAGCGATGTCCACCATTTTGAAAATTTAGGTGACGCTGTGTTGTCGGTCTGTTCGCTGTTGCCTTGCACGTAGGTGTTGTTCAGTTCAGGCTGCTCAGTTTTATCACATAAAAATTTAATTTCTGAAATGGTCGTGTCTTGCAATAACCTCCACTTTCGGTAGGATTATTCACCAACACGTTCCAAACGGGACGTAATTCACGCTATTACGATAATGAAAAATACACTTTTCGAACCTTGAACCATTCTAACTTCCATTCATCCGCCGCAAATCCCATCGGAAAATGTTGGTTAAACCACAATATTTGTATATATACAGGGGAGAGTAACTTTCTGCTGTATAGCCAAGTATAAAAAATTCAGTTTCGCTACGTAGAACCTTGGTTTTCTCCATGCTTTATAGCTATAGCTCTGAACCATTTTGAGGCAGCAGCTTTTTTAGTCCAACAAACTCAAATAATTTCAGTAGCTACCCAGAACAACATCGATAAGTTGAATCAAGATGGATTGCAGCTGTGCAGTACTGTGAGTCAATGAACTTTTTTATTTTGTTTTAAATAAAAAAGGGTTTAAAATTAAAAACTAATAATTAAATCTATCATTATCTATAAAAATAATAATGCTTGAAGTACTGGGCTCAGCATCTGCTGAGCCGTCTGTGCTAATGTTTATGCTACCAAAAAAAATCTGTTGATGCATAGCTGACTTAAATCAATATATACAAATCGTTAAAAATACAGATACACGATTTTGATCTCCTGATTCCTTCCCCTACTGCCGACTACCGTGAAAATTGGCACATCGAAGGTAAAGGTTGCCTAATTAAACATTTCCCTCTACCGTGTAGTCCCCAGGCGCTGCCGAAATGTGTGTGCGTGTGTAAGCAAAATGAAGGTCGCAAAGCGTAAAAAATTCAAATACACAAATAAACTCTAATTTATCTTAGCACACGCGGGCAATTGCGGGTAGTTGCGGTTACACCGTGCGCTGCCACGGTGGTGACCCGGTGGAGACGATGGAGACGCGAGGTAACTGCTGGATTATTGAAGTGGGCAACAACGACGGCAGCGTGAGAAAATGTTGAGCGGCTGTAAAATATGCTTTCATGTGCATAATCAAAATATTTTTGATTACCCGGTTGAATGGATCGCGTTTGGAGTGGAGAAGAATAAAACAAACTCAGCACGGCTGAGTGCGATTGATAAAGCTTGTCTGTCTGGGTTGATTAGTCGGCTGCAGTAAAAGCAGTGAATCTCACAAAAAATCGAACCAATGATAAACAAACATTGAAGATTTTTGAAAACATTGAATAGAAGAGATCAAAGGGTTTCGTGAACCTTTCGTGAGTCATCTTCATTCTAAAAGCCTTACAACACTGTACATATGTTTGCGAATGTTTCCTTTTAATACGAGTTTTGGGAAAGAGCCAAATAGAACCCGTGGATACATTCTAACACTTTCAGTCCATGCAGCCGATACAGATTTGGTCTGCGATAAAAGCTAGACACTATGTCTGCTCATGTGGTTACTTCGAAATATATACAATGACTTACAAAACAGTAAAATATTTACATCTTAAACTTTTTTATAGGTCAGCACAGATTCCAGTAAAGCTTTAATCCATTATTGTCGCACAGAAGACTGTATCGAACGACACAGCGATGTGAATAGTGCTCTCCAGAAGCCAGCAGCTTATCCACCCCGATGCAGATCTGAAAAATTACTCCATTCTACCGCGGGGCGCTTCTTTACTGTTCGGCATGTCGATAGATGTGCCCATTTCCGCTCATGCTTTTTTTACTTCTTTTCTTTCGTAGCATCCTGCTGCTGCCTGTCATACTTCGAGAGCATCCGTGTAAAATATCTGTGGATATACGTGCTGACATATACCCACAGATATACTCGTGCTATCAGTGACAAGCAGATAGTAACTGGCATTTTTATGCCCTTGCTGTCGTTTGATTGCAGAATATAATTTTATAGCGTTTGGCATGGTATGGAGAGGGATTTTCGGTTCACTTTTTGCTCTTTGATTTACCACTGTATAGTGGAACATTGTACTAAATGTAATTTAAAATTGTCAAGAAAAGTGTCCGAAAGTTGTTGAAAAGAAATAAAATTTAAAAAACAACATTTGGGCAGCAGAGCAAAAATTTATTTAAGATGAAAACTATCGATAAGTCGTAGGAAGGTCCTTAGTTATGAAAATGCCTTCCAAGATTATCGAAAAGTTATTCAACGGATATTGCAAGCAATAATTATTATGACTACTCTGGTCAACTCTGGCCCTAGAACTCAAACAGAAAAAAAAGATTATATAGTATTGGACAAAACATTTGCAACTAGTCTCATACATTCATCAAACTGTTTGTATAAAATCTGCTGAAAGTCCATTTTCGAGTTTATCTCAACAAAATTAAGCATTATCCCTGAAGAAAAACTAAAAAATTCACCCAAAATTCAAATCACAGAAATTTTTCTCCTGGACAAAACAATTGCAAATTTGCAACAACGTTTAATGAGGGAATGTTAGCATTCAATATTTCACAAATCAAAAATTTTTTTTGCAGGGCGCCGAGAAAATAATCCGGCTTCAACGGCGCGTCATCTGATTGTCCGACTCAATACAAATTCTTCTGCGATTCTTTTTGTACCTTGAAGGATGATTTTTAAGGATCTTTTTTAATGCTCATTATATTGATCAAAGAGTCCTCCCTAGAGGTGGTAGAAAAAGGTCTGCCTTCCTTGTGTTCATCTGCAATTAGGTTGATTCCTGTCTACAAATACTACAGTATGAGAATGAATGGTTGCAAATGTTTTGACCAACACGAAAAGTCGCTCGTCAAAAAAGCTTTGTCGGTATAACTGTTATGTACAACTGATCGTTTACGTATTTGAGCGTCGGACATAAATTACGTAATGCTAACAATCTTGATTTTGGACCTACTTCCCCCTATGTAACGATAAGTAACTTTCGATATTATTCCCCCCCCCCCATAAAATTATGTAACGTCGAACATCCTGACCCCTCCCACAAACTTTCAATTTCGAGCAAACATCGCAGTAAAGTAACTGTCTCTACTACACCCCCCCCCCTCCATTCCCCCTATGTAACAACAAGTAACGCAGTTTCAACACCCCCCCCCCCCCCCTACTTACGATACACAATTTGTGTGCGACGCCTTGGAATATACGTAAGCACACCTGGAGGCACCAAAATGGAGAGGCCTGCTCTCAGATTGACTATGTTCTGATTGATGGACGGGACTTTTCAGACGTAACAGACGTGAGGTCGTTAGGGGACCAAACGTTGACTCCGATCATTATCTCGTGGTATCCAAGATTCGTGCCCGATTGTCCAACGTGTTGAAATCCAGAACGACAAGATTGAGAGTGTAGGAAGACACCGGGAAGCTAGAGCTGCACGACACTATTGACAGAATTGAGAGTGTATTCTTGCAGAGGCGGAAGGTTGCTTCTCAAGGCACGATGCGAGAAGCTTCTACAAGAAGATTAATAGAATCAGGAACCGAAACGTGTCAGCCCTTGTCATGTGCAACGATACGGAGGGGAACCTGATTACCAATAGAACAGAGATGGGTAGGCGTTGGTAGGAACACTTCAGTGTGCTGTTGAATGGTGAAGAAAACAGCGTAGTCGAAAGGAACAGGATGGTGATTGCGGATGATGGCAAAGCTGTGGACCCACCATCCATGGACGAGGTGAAGAAAGTAGTTAAAGAGCTGAAGAACTGCAAGGCAGCTGGTAAGGACGGGATTCCAGCCGAACTTTTTTAAGGCGGGAGCGAACAGCTGTATCGTGCCTTACACCTGATCTTGCTGAGAGTGTGGTCCGATAAAGAATTACCCTTGGACTGGTTGGAGGGTCTCATTTGTACGATCTACAAAAAGGCCACCGTCTGGACTGTAGTAATTATCTGACCTTACCTCTTCTCAACACCGTTTAACCAATTCTCTCCCGTATTCTGTTTCATAGACTGGGGCCTTTGTCGGAGATCTTTGTTGGTGAATACCAATGTGGTTTTCGAGGGGACGCTCCTGCGTCAGATCCTCGATAAATTCCAATAATTCAACTTGCAGACTCACCATCTGTTCATTGACTTTAGGGCAACGTACGATACAGTTAAGAGAAATGAATTATGGCGAATTATGCTCGAACATGGTTTCCCAACCAAACTAATTAGGCTGATACGTGCCACCCTTGAAGGCTATACATCATGGATAGCCGGAGAAATATCGGACTTCTTCGTGACGTTAGATGGTTTGAAGTAGGGAGACGGGTTGTCAAACTTATTGTTTAACATCGCATTGGAGGGTGCTATAAGGAGGGCTGGCGTGCAAAGAAGCGGCAGAACGGCATCATTACGAAGTCTCATATGCTCATCCTTAATTCTGCCAAAACGAAATCTGGATTCGGCATTGGATCGATAATCAGTCTGTCGCCGTAAAAGTAAGTAAGTAAGCCTTGTGTAGGTCAAAAATAGACTGCTACGCCGTCAATATTGATGTATCGATGAAACTGCTTTACAATGCTTTACATAATTGGACGATTTCTGTTGTTGTTTTTCCAATACGGTAACTTTTTAACCACCCGTGTGAATTTTGATGCCCTTAGCCAGCTCGGAAGTGCGTGAAGTCTTCAGAGACTTAAATGAAGTTTTCCCGTAGGTATACGTAGAAGTGACTAACCTGGTGAACAGTTACTCTGCAGCCTTCTGGCGCACTTTCGAGCTGGCTAGGGGCACCGAAATTCACAGGAATGGTTGAAAAGCTATAATTTTCATTATTTCCAGTATGAGCTCCAGGGTTTTTGTTTGCTTTTGTCGATCAATGTTACCGTTGATTTTGGCAGAAAATAGAATTTAAATGCGACCTTGACGTAAAATTTATAGTGGACCGTTTTTGAATTATTTGAGTAAACATTTAAATATTTCATTCAATGCGTAGGCATTTGAAGAAAATCCAAACGTAAAACACCGTTTCATCATAGCAAAATACGAATTATAACTCAGAAGAAAGGTTGATAAAATAAGAAGATCTAGCGAGAATTGACGAGAAACCTTGAAGTTGATTGGTAATCTTGAAGAAGAGCATTGATTTTGGATTGCCATTTACAGATGACACCGAATCGTTCTAGTTCTCATGTTATTCTCCGCTCCAGACACACTACAAGCAAGCGAACAAGATATAACGATCATGCACACACGCTGCCAGCACACTCACAGCTATTAATCGTGGCGTGATGGCGGGAAACAACCGTGACGCGACAGATTCAGACAAAATCACTAATATTTTCGGACATGTCCAGCAATACTGTGCGATCCGCCGGTTGGTCCATCTGCTGTGGAACGCTGCGATCGAATGAGTCGCCTGCTCAGTCTTGCTGAATGAAACCAACCGGACTAGTGATTTGCTTAAGCCGAAAGCAAATTCGAAATGCCAGCTGCTCTACGCTCCGACTATTTAGGTACACTATTCTGTCGATCTTTTTAGGCAAGCGACTATTCATGGGATGTAATTTTCATTTCAACAAGGCTTGACGATTTTCAATAGTACAATAGTTCGCATGTTAAAACAACGTTTTTCTTCATTTGGGCGGATGCGTGTATAGTTTTCCAATCGATTGTTGCAAGAATGAAACTGACTTATAAGCATTTAAAAAGGACAAATTTCGTCCCCTTTCCGTTAATAGATACCCAATTTTCACCCCTATGTGGTAGGCTAAAGAGAAACGTAGTTCTACGTCAAAAATTTTCACAGGAAGAAAACATGGGTAATATTAGGAAGAGAAGATAAGGAAAGAACAAAAAATTGTTTGAAAAAACCTAAACTAATCCACCTAGCGGTCAGACCCAGCCTTTCTCAATCAAACTTATTATTTGTAGAAATAGATTTACATGAACGCTTCAATCCAATAAATGTGAATTCACTTTTTGGGTACTAAAATAATGATGTTGTAATTGAAGTATAAAATATGAAATTTAACGTAATGTAAATGCTCAAGAAATAGCGAAATAAAAGAAATGACTCTTAATTTCGAACAATTCAATCACGAGCGATACCGGGAACATTCAAATGGTACGATACCACATTCAAATTATATTGAGGCCACATATATTGATCAAAGCAGGTATAGTTTTAAATAGCCTTTGGATTTCTTTTCTTTCCGTAACTTTTGAACCACATATCAAATTGTTATGAAGTTTGTTATTTGTAAGTTTGAGAGATGACTCGTTCGTATGACACTAGTTATGTTCAAATAAGTCGTGTAGTCGTGTAATCTTTGAGAAAATAGACTTTCGTTGTTTTAATAACAATTTAATACATAACGGTTGCTTATTTCGATTATAATCAAATTAAATGGGAACGTATAGAGCAGCCAAACTTAGAAACTACGTGTTCAATCATAATTCATCAGTTAACCCTTAACTAACCCGTTCATCTGATAATTCTATTGATCAAATCGGTTGTGTACTTTCTGAGATAATGAAGTTTTGTGATTTTCACAATTCGGTACATTATAGACGAAGTTACAGTTCGATTACAGTAAAATTCAGTAGGGTGTTATGAGTCAGCTAGACTTTTCGTTTGACACTAACTTCGTGAAAATCGGTTCAGCTATCTCTGAGAAAAGTGAGTGAGTTTATGTATTCTTCGTAATATGTTTCATAGCTAGATTTCACATTTTTAAACATAACAGGCAAAGTAATAGTCCGATTGCAAAACAAATCAATAGGGTCTTATGGGGTAATTAGACCTTCCAAATGACACTGATTTTGTGGAAATCGGTTCAGCCATCTCTGAGAAACATGAGTGAGATTAAACACTCTCCCGAATGCGTTTCTTTAAATAACTTCTGAACCACACGTTCAATCTTCATGAAAATCAAAAGTTAAAGGTTTTATAAGTAGCTCGTTCATTTAAAACTAATTTTGTCAAAATCGGTTGAGTAGTTTCTGAGATAATGATGCTTCGTGATTTTCACATTTTTAAACATAACCTCTAAACTAAAAATCCGATTGCAATAAAATTGAATAGGGTCTTATGGGGCACCTAGATCTCTCATTTGCAATTAATTTCATGAAGATCGGTCCAGACATCTCTGAGAAAATCGAGTGAGATTGGAAGAGCGTTACACACACACATACACACACACACATACACGCACACACACATACAGAAAATGCTCAGCTCGTCAAACTAAGTCGATTGATATACGAGATTCGACCCTATGGAGCACTTTTATACCTTTGGTTTTTCCAGTAATTGCTATACCTTTCTAGGAGAAAGGCAAAAACATTCAATATTATTACAGATTCAAAAAGTACAATAAAAGAATGGTGTATAAAAAATTTGTTTGCTTTGTTTATATTACTTCAGGAAGTAATAATGTAGTGTGACGTTACATCGCGCGAAAACATTGAGGTGTCTGACCTTGTTCTCTGAACCTAAAAAACTTTGACTTTGAACCCCTCCCCGCAAAAGAGGGAGGCTCATGCAAAGACAAATTGTTATTGTATCTTTAAGTATCGCTTACACGCTTGATATTACATGAAACAGATTTTAAACAAGTTAATCCAACGTCGAGATAAACCTGTCTAAGTAATGTAGGAGGATTGGGGCAAAATTGACATGTTGCTTGCATTTTACGTGGATCAGACACCTACCATTCGAATTCTAAGATTTTTTACTCAATATAAGGCATAATTTGACTACCACTTTTACCATTAATGCTCATACATACTCGATATTATTTCGCTTTGTGCAATATACTAAAACCGTGCCAAAACCGTTTTTGTAGAATCACCGTTTTGAGCTCTGTTTTTTTCAAAGATGGGTAAGAAAATGCTTATATGTGGACAAACTCTTAGAATTTTGGTATTTGGCTTTAAAACAAAATGGCGTTGAAAAACATTAAAAATTTCCGATTTCTCAAAAAATCAAAATGGCGCCACTGTTGCCCCTTAAGGTGAAATGTGTTCAACATCGGGGAAACTTGTTTTTGCGTCAAAATACATGAAAAAAATCATACATAGAAGCCAAAGCAGAAGAAAAAGTAAATTTTTGTTGCACTATGTAACGCAAAAAAAGGATTAAATTCAATGAAAAATAACAACAAAAAATGACATAAAATAACAAACCAAGCAAATCGAAACAGTAGAAGTAAAAATAAAAAGAAGAAAACGATGAAAAACTAAACAACAGTTAGAAAATTGGCAAAAGTGTGTAGAATATTACCGCTGCTTAATTGAAAAGTGACATTTTTCTCTATTGAGGCATTCCATGGAAAATAGGTGAAACAATTTTTTAGCATGTCAATTCCGATTCCGCTGAAACTTTTCATAGTTGTTCCTTTTTTAGAAAGGCCATTTTATGATATCAGTTGTTCATGTAGACTCACGACTACTGTTTCTGCGCCTGAAGAATTTGTATATCAGAAAAAACGGCTTGTTTGATTGGAATGGTGTATTCTGCAAAGTTGCAGGTAAAAAATTTGCGGCTCTAGGAAAAAAATATATATGCACTGTAAACAAAATTCTGTACCAAATATTCCAAATTATAATTATTTTGCTTCAGAAGAAAAAATAAAAAATGTCATTGGGTGTGGAATAAGCTAACTTTGAATGAAACCTGAAGTAATATTTTTCCTTTTTGCTAGAAGAAAATACAGAAATATCCTATTGATTAATTAAGGTTGGTAATGAAAATCTGGGCTCCGTTTTGGGTGTAGCAAACCTGTATTGCTGCATCAAAGTTTACCTCATAAAGCTGTTACGTCGGCTTTTTATTAAACAGCATCTATTATTCAACTTTCTCGTCGAGAAAAACGTGTATTTTTTTAGATCGGCTAAGTAACTTGGACCTAAAAATTGATTAGAAATATGTTGGAAATAAAGTGAATATGAGAACAAAGTATATTTTTTGACATTAATAGTGTGAGGAAACCAAACGGGTTCTCCTCTTATTTCTTTTGCTGTGACCAGCGAAAAATGTTCAATAATCTGATATGGATATTTAATACAGTGAAATCAGGAAAAAACTTACAGTTACATATCATCAATCAAGCGAAAAACCATTTTATCCGGAACGAAATGGGCTTACCTCGTGCCATTTGATTTATAGCTGACAGCAGAGGAAATCGGATGGTCCAAAACAGTGCGAAATCCGTTCACTATCGTTATCCTTTTTTTATGTGCTGCTGTTCGTGTGTTGTCAACAATGCTGTCTATCAAGGGCACAATATTACATCAACTGCCGCCCGTGGCTGGTAACGAACACAGCAGACAGCAGACTAACGAGAATCCGTGTCAGTATGAGCAGCTGCCAGGGCGATGAGAGACCATTTGGAAGGAGGTAACCTGGGGCGTCCACCCGTCGATAGATGTCACCACCCCCCAGCGAACGGGTAAACGACGAATGATTATTGCTCCATCGAATGTACACACACACACACATACACAAGTGCACACTTATAAATCACCCAGACGGCTTCAACCGAACGAACTGTGATTTTGAATCGCTGACATTTTCCGTACTTTTTCTGCGCCGGAGGTAAATCAAAGCACTGCACACGTTGCGATTACACTTGCTCGTGGAACACTTGTAGGAGAACTTCTCGCTTCAGCAACGTTTTTAGCGCATTATTCACACAAAACGCCACCAGCTATAGGAGGTAAGTGTGAACGAAGAATGTGATCGTACTTTTTCTGGGGATCAGGAACGCTTTAACAGCACTTTTACTCGACTTTTAGAAACGATTGTAATCTCCCTGCAGATTATCCGGTCGTTTTTTTGCTCTCTACAGCACGTAATTGAAATGGACAGTTCAGGTGGCAAATAAAAAATCGTTCACTTTCAACTTTAACGAAACCACTAACACGTGCCACGTCCTCCGCTCAGCACACAGAACATTTATTTCACTTTTTGTTATCCCCGTTCTAGATTTATATTGAATGTTATCATAACCTAAGCATTTTTTTGCCTTTTGCACTTTTATCCGTTCGCTTCTCACAAATATTATGCTTCGTTCGAGTGTTCACTTAGCACCGTTATCTTCCAGCCGATATTACCTCCCGGTTAAGGGTCTCTATTATCTCTCAATCTTTCACATTACTGCTGACGGAAAAATCGTTAGCTGTAAGCCAGTAACCAGCATGTTCTTACTAATATTTCCAACTGATTAGCTCGAAAGTTTTAACCCATCATCGGTGAAAATTTCCCGAGTAAGGGACCCACCAATCATCTCGCCCAGCTACCAGATTCCGTCGCTTTCGAGCCCACCAAGGACTATTGCTATCAGCATCAGACAGAAACCATGGGATGATGCACACTTGTTCAAATAGAGCCTCATGAAATATTCACCACCTCTACTGCACGATCCATACTAGGACTAGGGCAGCTCATTTAATCCGTTTCAGGCCGTCTCTACTTCCGCTTACCAGTGGCTCCCACCCCAAAGATAATGTGTGTGTGTATGTATGTTTGGATGTGTATTCCGCTACAAACTAGTGCACTTTTCCCCGGCTCAGTCTAATCTTCTTTATGGCTGGTTGGCTGGCTGTCGATGTTATTGTTGGAACTGTTTTGCGGCGAAGCACTTTTTCCACTTGGTTCAGTAACATCGTGATTTCCGTTGCTATCGGCAGCGTTACAGCGCTTTTTGCACACTCTCAGCAGTGCTTCGAGGGCAGAAAGCTGTCCACTACAAAATTTAATATTCTCTCTGGGGGGGCTAACTGTCGAGGGCAATTGATTAATATTTTAATATTTCTTGTGCAATTGCCTGCTCGGATATTTATGAAGAGCACTGCGCCCGTTGCGGATTGTTTGTTTAGGTGGTGCAGTGGGTTGTTTTTCGTTGGTTAATCGGCCAGAGTATTCATTGCTGAAATGGGCTTAAATTAGCTTATGTTTCATTCGACTGCGGAAACAGGGCACTGAGTGGAAAGTGCGAATTGTTTGCGAACACGAATCAAAATAATGGAGGCTCTATAAAATTTATATGATCCTTTATTGGGGGAATGCGAAGCGGCGTTGGATGAATTTTTGTTCTTCTAACAAAAATTGCAGCTTAGAATTCCAAACGAGTTTTAAATTTATTTTATTTGTTCATGAAATTAAATTATTTTCGCATACTTTCCAACTGTAATACTATAAAAAATATAAAATAAACGCATTTCACGTAAACAAATTTTGGTTTTGAAACTAGAACCGTGCTAATTAAAACTAGAAAGCTAGAGAATAGTTTGCGTATTATGAATCATTCCTAAGGACATTGTTTAACTGACAAAGTTTAAAATATCGACTATTGCGAATAGTCTATGAAATATACATGTGTGATATATCTTGTGTTTGAACAGTACTACTAAATGGTTTGTTTATATAAGTCTACCCTTGGCCCTAGTGGAACAGGATTAGTATCGATTTTACTTGGGTACAGAGTTTTAACATTAACCTCGTTCACTACTGAAAGGACAATAAATCGTCTAACATTTCCACAGGACAGCGGGTGAAATTCATTCTCGGGTAAACTTCATACTATAAATACAGGAATCATAAAAGTTTGTGCAGTTTCAGGTGAGATTTAATAAATGCTTACGACTTGAGTATTTTCAACTTTGTAGGAAAATACATGAATGCCAATATAAAAGATTTTTTTGTAATATATAAGCAGATAGTTCATAAACCTTATTGAATGTAAATAACATAGTAAGAAATCAAAGAATACACATCTGTCAGACTCCGAAAATTTTACTTCAGGGAAGAAAAACACATTTGAACAAGAATTTATTCATAAGCTCAGCAACCTTCGCTTGGGAAGTGTCGCATTTATTAACAGCTGCTACCGTCATTAATTTTCTTCATAATTGCAGATCTAAAGTATTGATTTATCATTGGAAATACCAGGATTTGCAGCTCTATACCGTGATCGGCGTTTCCAAGGGGTTTGAAGATTCCAAGAGATCCAGAGCAGTTCAAGATTTGCCGCTCTATAGGATACCGGAATCAGAGTTTTCAAGAGGTTTAAAGGTTTCAAAAAAAAATCAACGGCAATTCAAGTCCTTCAAGAAATATAGAGTTTAAGTTTTTTTTTTTTATATCGTAACAGCTAAGTATAGAACTTGATTTATTTTATTGTTATCTGTTTGCATATTTTGTTGCCCTGCCATAGTGTGCTCTTTCTCACACAATGGAAGTGGATGAAAAAAATTTGACCGATCCTGTTTCTATTACTCCAAAACCTCCTGACCCTTCATCCACTGTTTCCTCAGGTCCCTCACGCGTTAAACTATATCCAGATGGATCGACTGGGTCGTTTATTGTTTATTTCCGACCTAAAATAGGGCCTAAATCGAAGCCCTTAAACATTATTCAGATTTCTAAAGACTTGGATTCTCATTTCAAGTCCATCACTGAAATTTCTAAAGTCAGACCCAACAGGTTAAGAGTTGTGGTTAAGGACCTTACTCAAGCAAATAAAATTGCCACATCAGAATTTTTTACCAGGGAATATCATGTTTATGTTCCCGCACGAGATGTGGAAATTGACGGTGTTGTAACTGATTCCAGCTTATCCAGTGAATGTCTTTTGAAAGACGGACTTGGATATTTAAAGAACACTTCAATTCCAACGGTTAAAATTCTCGATTGTCAACAATTGAGATCAGTGTCCTTTGTAGAAGGGAAGAAAATATATTCCCCTTCAGATTCATTCCGTGTCACTTTTGCTGGATCTGCTTTACCATCTCATATATTCATTCACAATGTCCTCGTACCTGTTCGCCTGTATATTCCACGAGTCATGAACTGCATCAATTGCAAACAGTTAGGCCATACTTCTGCTTACTGTTGCAATAAAAGTCGATGCGGCAAATGTGGGGGGAATCATCTTGATGAGTCTTGCCGTCAAGAAAACAATAATTGTTATTACTGTGGTGAAATTCAACATGAACTCTCGAAATGTTCCTCATACATTCGCCATAAAAATAAAATGAAACGGTCTCTTAAAGACCGCGCTAAACGCAGTTATTCTGATCTCCTCAAGCAATCTGAAACTAATTCTCTCATTTCTTCTAATATTTATGATTTATTGTCATCTGATGAGACAGATTGTGACGTTCCTCTTGCTGGTCCTTCTTTTTCAAACCCTGGTTGGTCTAGAAAAAGGAAAAATCTTTCTTCTCCAAAACTTCCCAACAAGGGTCCTAAAATATCACTTAACAGAAATGGTAATATTACCAAATCCAATCACGATACTGAAAAATCAAATCAAACTCCCTCCAGAATTTTAAATTTAAAGTCAACACAGGAGTTTCCACCACTATCACCCAAAAACTCTGATAGTTCATTCACACCTTCAAATAAACAAACAAAATCAGGAATTCTGAAAATTTCTACTGTAATAAACTGGATTCTTGAATCATTAAACATACCGGATCCTTTCAGCAAATTTATTCATTCATTACTCCCTGTTGTCAAAAAATTTTTAAAGCAGCTTACCTCTCACTGGCCCCTCATTTCAACTTTAATATCCTTCGATGACTAACTTATCGTCTGAGACTAATAATTTTATACATATTTTACAATGGAATTGCAGAAGTATCATACCAAAACTTGATTCATTCAAAGCTATGATTAATAATTTGAAATGTGATGTGTTTTCTATTTGTGAAACATGGCTCACTTCAGATATCAATCTCAATTTCAATAATTACAATATCGTACGATTAGATCGAGATATTCCCTATGGAGGTGTACTTTTAGGGATTAAAAAGTGTTATTCTTTTTATAAAATTAATTTACCTTCAATTCAAGGCATCGAATGTGTAGCTTGTCAAATTAACATACAAGACAAAGATCTCTGCATTGCTTCTGTATATATCCCTCCTAAAGCACTAATTAGACAACAAATGCTTTCTGATATTGTCGAACTTCTACCCTCACCCCGTTTAATATTGGGAGATTTTAACTCTCATGGTGTAGCTTGGGGTTCATCTTACAACGATAACCGCTCCACTTTAATTTATAATCTTTGTGACAATTTTAATATGACTGTTTTGAACAATGGAGATATGACACGTGTTCCGAAACCACCGGCTCGTCCAAGCGCATTGGATTTATCATTATGTTCAACGTCATTACGGTTAGATTGTAGCTGGAAGGTTGTCTATGATCCCCATGGTAGTGATCATTTACCAATTTTAATTTCAATTAATAATGGGTCAAATAATACTCGACCAATTGACATTCCGTATGACCTTACATTAAATATTGATTGGGAAATTTATAAATTAAAAATTACAGAAGCTTTAGAGGCATTGCAACACCTTCCACTTCTTGAAAAGTATGATTCATTTGCGGGTTTAATTTTAAATTCTGCAATACTAGCCCAAAGGAAAAAATATCTTGGCGTTTCAACTAAAAGACGACCTCCTACTCCTTGGTGGGACAAAGAGTGCTCAAAAATTTATGTTAAAAAATCAAACGCGTATAAGATTTTCCGGAAAAAAGGAAAAATCGAAGACTTTGTACGATACATGAAGTTAGAATCCATGTTTAAAAACTTGATCAAAGCTAAAAAAACGTGGTTATTGGCGACGATTCGTTAATGAGCTTTCCAGAGAAACATCTATGAATACTCTTTGGAACACTGCTAGAAGAATGAGAAATCGAGTAGTGGCTAATGAAAATGAAGAATATTCAAATCAATGGATATTAAATTTTGCAAAAAAAGTATGTCCAGACACTGTTCCTGCTCAAAAAATTAATCGTGACAATTTTTCTGAACAATCGGTGTTGGAACTACCATTTTCTATTACTGAACTGTCTATCGCTCTTCTCTCTTCCAATAATAATGCCCCTGGTCTGGATAAAATAAAATTTTATTTACTGAAAAATTTACCTGACATTGCTAAAAAAATGTTGTTAGATTTATACAATAATTTTTTTGAACTAAACATCATTACACATGATTGGAGACAAGTAAAGGTGATTGCTATCCAAAAACCTGGAAAACCTGCTTCTAATCATAACTCATATCGTCCAATTGCGATGCTTTCTTGTATTCGTAAATTGTTTGAAAAAATGATTTTATATCGTTTAGACCATTGGGTTGAAAGTAATAATTTATTATCACATACCCAGTTTGGCTTCCGTAGAACTAAAGGAACAAATGATTGTCTCGCATTACTTTCAACAGAAATCCAGATTGCATTTGCTCAAAAAGAACAAATGGCTTCTGTATTCTTAGACATTAAGGGAGCCTTTGATTCTGTTTCTATAGATGTTCTTTCTGATAAACTTCATCAAAATGTCTTCCTCCTAAATTTAATAATTTTTTATACAATCTACTATCAGAAAAACATATGCATTTCTCTCATGGTAGTTTGTCAGCGTTTAGACTTAGCTACATGGGTCTTCCACAAGGCTCATGTTTAAGTTCACTGCTCTACAATTTTTATGTGAGTGATATTGATGACTGTTTAGTAAATTGCACTATCAGACAATTTGCAGATGATAGTGTGATTTCTGCCACAGGTCCCAGAGCATCCGATTTACAAAGATCTTTACAAGATACCTTGAACAACTTATCCAATTGGGCAATACAACTAGGTATAGACTTTTCAGTTGAAAAAACTGAATATGTAGTTTTTTCTAGAAAACATGAGCCAGCTCAGCTCCAACTTATGTTAGTGGGTGAATCCATTACTCAAGTTTTAGTTCATAAATATCTTGGCGTATGGTTCGACTCAAAATGCACTTGGAAAAGTCATATTCGATAATTAATACAGAAATGTCAACAAAGAGTTAATTTTTTGCGCACAGTAACTGGATCATGGTGGGGAGCACATCCTTGGGACCTTATTAAACTTTATCAAACTACAATTCTATCAGTGCTCGAATACGGATGTTTTTGTTTCCGTTCTGCCGCAAAAACTCATATCATAAAACTTGAACGAATACAGTATCGCTGTTTACGCATTGCTTTAGGTTGTATGCATTCAACTCATACGATAAGTTTAGAAGTGTTAGCGGGCGTTCTCCCCTTAAAAGATCGTTTTTGGATTATCACTTCTCGCATTCTTGTGAAAAGTGAAATTTTGAATTTTATGATAATAAATAACTTTGAAAGACTTGTTGAACTTCAATCTCAAACTCGTTTTATGACTGTTTATTTCAATTACATGTCTCAAAATATCAACCCTTCTTCATTTCCTTCAAATAATATTTACTCATTAGATACCTTTGATTCTACCCTATTTTTTGATACATCAATGTTAAATGAAATTCGTAGTATGCCTGATCAACTACGTATACAACAGATTCCAAATCTATTTCGTGAAAAATATCAAAATATAAACTGTAATAATTCATTTTATACCGATGGTTCTTTTCTCAACGGATCTACTGGTTTCGGTGTTTATAACAATAATTTATCCGTCGCTTACAAACTCGAAAGCCCTGCTTCTGTTTATGTCGCAGAGCTGGCTGCTATTCAGTACACATTAAGTTTTGTTGAAAATTTGCCTAAAGACAATTACTTCATCTTTACGGACAGCCTCAGTGCTATTGAAGCTCTCCGATCGATAAAAAGTATAAAGAGTTCTTCGTATTTTTTGAATAAAATACGCGACCATTTGAGTACTTTATCCGAAATCGCATCACAGGTTACATTAGTATGGATCCCTTCTCATTCTTTAATTGAGGGCAATGAGACGGCAGATTGATTAGCTAAGATCGGTACGGTACATGGTGACATTTATGAAAGACCTATTGAATTCAATGAATTTTTTAGTTCTATACGTCGAGAGTCGCTCATGAACTGGCAAAACTCTTGGGACAATGGAGATCTAGGAAGATGGTGTCATTCAATTATTCCTAAAGTTTCTTTAAAACCTTGGTTCCACAAATTGGACGTAAGTCGTGATTTCATTTGTATGATGTCTCAGCTTATGTCCAATCATTACTGGTTTAATGCTCACCTTCGTCGTATAGGACTCACAGAGGATCACCTTTGCACCTGTGGCGAGGGTTACCACGATATTGAACATGTTGTTTGGTCATGTCCGTTATATCGTGAAGCTAGATCCAATTTAGAAAATTCTCTTAAAGCTCGGAATAAACAACCAAATGTCCCTGTTCGTGATGTCTTAGCAATTTTAGATTTCCCATATATGCGTCTTCTATATTCCTTCCTTAAATCAATTGATGTCCCTATTTAGTACACTTTTGTTTTCATTTCAGATTCTATTTACGCGCTTAACCAGTAATAAGACGTTCCCGAAAATATATTTGGCTCTTGAAGCTGCAGGAACCATACTTATCAAGATTGTGTTTTATGATTTGTAACTTATTTATAATTGTATTATTGTATATGAAAAGATGAGAGGGTTTTTATGCCTGTTTGAGGAGAAATATTTATTAATTTTACTCAAGCAGGCTTTTCCCTACTCCAATAATTATTTCGGCCCCGTTATGCTCTCTGCGATTGGGCCTTTATCTTATTACATTTAATTAGAATAAAAAAAAAAAAAAAAAAGAATTTATTTTAAAAAGACAGAAGAAACAAGAGGTTGGCACAATTGTTTATCGTTACGTACATATACGTTCAAAGAATTTATTATGAAACCTTTTTCACTTTTTGTCAAATTTAGTTTTTCGGAAATTTAGGGTCTGAGCATTTAATCGAAAATGAAGATGGTCCGCATAATACACATAAAATTAGTAGGGGTCTTCACATCGAGCTCGTATACGAATACCCAGCCGTAAACTGTGTATCTTCCATTACTCGTCAATGGAGGTGAGTATTTTTACGGCTGGGTATTTGTTTACGAGCTCGACATGAATACCCATAGTATGTTTCGTGTGAGTAGGTACTACAGGCGGTGGATACGCTTGAATACACAATATTTATTTGAATAGATTCTGTATGATAAGTACAAGGTACTGTTTCAAAATTGTGATAGGCACATACACAATAAAAATATTCAACGCCCTACGGTCCGTAGCAATCGGCAACGAAATAAGGGCAGCGGTTGGGAGCTCGGTATATGGAATTGTAGATCATTAAACCCTCCAGATGGTGACCAAATCCTGATGGATCAGCTAGAACTACGCCATCTTCGACATTATAGCGCTTCAGGAGATTCGCCGGATAGAAGAGAAGGTACGGAGGGTTTTTGGCTGTACTACCAGAGGACCGGCATCATCAACGAGTTTGGCATCGGTTTTATAGTGCTGGGCAGGACGCAGAGTCGTGTGATTAAGTGGTGGTTAAGTGGTGACGAAGTGGACTGACGATATGAACACGGTGATTGATCCGCACAGACAGCACCTAGTTGTGGTATGCTTGCGCTCGAA
Organism: Wyeomyia smithii; assembly: GCF_029784165.1. Taxonomy (NCBI): domain Eukaryota; kingdom Metazoa; phylum Arthropoda; class Insecta; order Diptera; family Culicidae; genus Wyeomyia; species Wyeomyia smithii. Next base: position 53,914,980 of record NC_073695.1, on the reverse strand, counting down.
ACTGTCGATCGTGTATCACGCACTATATAGCCAAACCCTGCGGCTTAACATCAAGCAGCTTTGGGACTTCAAGGCTGCCGAGGAATACGCGTAACAACTCGAAGCGGAACTACCTATAACAAATGGGCTTGAGGACGGCTGGTGCAGGATTCGCGCAGCTATCAGAGATACCTCAATGGAGACAAGGAGTAGAGGCACCGATCGACAGAAACGACTGATATGCCGGGGAATGCGAGATAACGGTGAATGAGAAGAATCAGACCTAAGCAAATCAACAAGGGAGAACAAGGGGAAGTACGAACGGGTACGGAACGACATGACCACGATTCTCAGTCGAAAGGAGCGCTGTCAAGAATATCGTTAACATGAGGAGCTCGAGCAGCTATCCCGTGTCACGGAGATTGAGGACCAGTTTCGCAGAGGTAGAGCTGACATTTCACGGATGCCAGCGAGGTCAGGTCAGGTGGAAGAAGTACTTCGATCGACATCTAAATGGCGATACAGTAAGCAAAAGCGGAAGTGACCTAGAAGCACTGACCTAGCAGATGACTGAATACCAGTCCCTGATGTTCCTGAAGTTTTTTGTGATAGAGGGAAGCTGAAGAACAACAACGCCGCCGGTAAAGATGGACTGACGAGCGAGTTTTTCAAGCCTGGTAGACAGGTGCTCACTATCGCGCTGCACTGGGTCATTTCCAGGATTTGTGAAGGAGAAAAACTGTCAGGGGAGTCGTCTGCCCCAAAAAAGGGACTATAAATAAGCGTGTCACAGTTACCGCGGCAGTTCGCTTATTATTACCTATAACCATGAGGTTTGTGAGCCAGTACCAAGCGTGCTTTATAGATTAGATATTTTCAATCCGATAGATCTTACACCCTCATAGATCAGATTTTTTCAATCCGATAGATCTTACAGAAATGTCACAAATACAACGTGCCTCTAAGGTGTTCTATCGTGATCGGACCAGTCCGAAAATGTACCATGATCGGAACAATTTTGTATATGCGAGATTGCTTTTTTACCAGAACCGAAGGGTTTTCTTCGCCAAAAGTAGTGACAGTCAGAAAAGGGCTGGCTAAGTGCATTCGCATCCACTAAACCGCGTTCGCGTTCACTCACAGGGAGGTCCAATTAAAGCCTCCTTTTTCAGGGGAATTTTAGCCTTATATAGCTGTTCACTTTGGGATCCTTTCGGCATTTCTCACTTAACTCCGATTAAAGTAGTGGAAAAGGCCGATCTTCTGAACGTTCTTGGGATTTGATTTAAACGCTTTCTATGGGACTTAGGATTGACCTCGAACTGAACGCCATGACCTTTGAATTCCGACTGATTTATTGCTCTCGATCAGATATGATCGATGACCGTTTGAGTTACATCCACGTTTGCATGTGTGGATGGCCCTAATCAACTAGAGAGTACTTTCTATTGTGTTATCAATTTATCTCACATTAAATGTAGGTTCATTAGATTGTAAGTGTAGTTGTATAGAATCTAGTACATAACGAAGTAGCTTTAAGGAAGTTTTACAAATTTAGGTGTAAGATATAAACATTTTTTAATATTACCGTATAGGTTTGATTTTAACGTTCATTAATCCTGTAATGCCCAAGTTATTTCTAGACGGGCTTCGGTAAAATCTCTATGAATCATTATAAACACTTTTTAAGCATTTATTGACGCTTTTCAAAGGTTTGTCTGAAGCCCGCCAAAAGGCGGCATTGGGCGCTAGAGGGTTAAATTTTTATTGATTGGAAATCTAACGAAGATATTGAACATTAACGTTAGCAAAGATGTCTAGAACAAGATACGTAACTTTCATTTTTTCCAAACATTTTGCCCACGACACCTTGACAACGGGTAATGCTGCCATCTGATGACTTAAATGCGCATAAAACTGGTTGCCAGATGAAAATGAAAATTAGATGGCAGCACCGTATAAGGATATGGGGCAGCTCCGTAGCCGCAAGCACAGAGGACAGACGTTCATCTTATTTTTAAAAGATGTGTAAAAACTTGCAACCGTCATTTAACAGCAAGTGGTAATGCTGCCGCTATGTGGCGCTCGCATCACTTCAAAACCAAGCACAGATATCGATAAAATATCGATACAGCAAAATTTATGCACTGCAACTGGGGTCCCACAAGACAGATGTCGTTAGTGTATCAATGTATTTGGATTCGAATTTTCACACACGATTTTATGAACATGAATGTCTGTTCTCTGTACCTTGTGGCACAGGGTCCGCTTTGGTAAGCGGGTGGTCGTGGGTTCGAATCATAGAAGAATCAGGGCATTTGGTTGTCAAAGGACTTTAGCATGGATTTATTACAAGGCACTCCCCACCACGTACGCTTCCTTCAATCTGAATTCTACAGTACCCCTGTGGACTCTCCTTTTAACAAAAATAAGTCCCTATTATAATAAAACTGGTGTGAGCAACGTATGAAAGTTCTTTCCATGGAATTGTAACTAGGCGATATTGTTAGGAGGGACAGAGGCTCCATAAAGTAGAGCAGTAAGCTTGAAAAGGGAAGGGAAAACTTACACACAAGCACGGATATGAATGGTAAGCGTATAATGATATTGCCAATAATATGACGTGCGGAGTACAGAAAACACATGGTCAATATCACAATAGATCTAATCTCTGGTCGCAGTGATGAGTCCACACAAAAAAAAAACTGGCAGGGAGGTGCTGGGTATCACGCTGCACTGGGTCATTTCTAGGATTTTCGGGGAAGGAAATCGGCCGGAGGAGTCTTCTGCCCCGTCTACAAAAAAGAAATGTCGCGCGTGTTTTATGGGAGCCCGCGCCACCACGGACCAGATCTTTTCAACCCGATGGATCTTACAGAAGTGTAGCGAATACAACGTACTTACACAATACATCTTCATTGACGCGAACGCTTTCGTTACTGGGCTTCGCAGATGACTTTGAAACACGAAATCCTAAGCCAGACGAATTGGAATACATGTGAGCGAGAAACTCAAAGGAAAACCTCAAAAGCCAACTAATTAATAAACTAAATAATATTTCAAAAATAGAAAAAATGCCGCAACACGAAAAGCACCGTTGCGAATTAATTTAAAACCGCCAACGCTCGTTATTATGAAACTCTGAGCATCGAACGGAGGGAGAAAGGAGGTCAAAATGAATGTTCTATTAGTGATCAGGATAACAAGCGTCTCAACTCTCTTGCTCTGATTTTGACAGCTGAAGGGCTTGAAAACGAAAAAATTGATTTCCAATTTGTCCCTACAGTTTTAAACGGTTTTCTGACTTTTATATATCAGCTGAAAGAGTGCAATTCTCTTGGCAAAACATGATTTTGAAAAAACGTTCATCGTTGTCCTTCGATTTTTAAATGAAGAATTGAAAAGTGCTCGAAATGCTTTAAATGACAGTTTTCCCATATACCGTAAATGGGCGAAATGTCATTCAAGGCATTTCGAGCAGTTTTTTATTCTGCATTTAAAAATCGAAAGAAAACAATTTTTCTTTAAAAAAATCACGTTTTGCTTAGAAAACGCGGCTTTTGCAAATGATATGTAAAAACTAGTATAGAGCAAGATCGCGCGAAATGACCTATGGTCGAATATCGACCATTTTTGATTTGAATGAAACTTTGCACACGTATTTGGCTTAGCAAACTGAGCATTTTTCACAGATGAAGAGATTTTTTACAGCCATGAGTTACATTCTAAAAGGGTGTATGCCTTTTGGCATAGGTTTTATTCGAAGCATTGTAGCCCAGAAACCGTTGGTTGTATAGAAAAACTGCCTGAGAATGAGTTGTAGGGAATTAAAAATGCACCATAAAAAATATACACTGTAAAAAAAATTTTTTTTTCAATTTTTTTAAAACTTGACGTTAATACGCAACTTTTAAAAAAAAGTCCAGGATGGAGAAATGAAAAATAATTTTTTTATGGTAGATTAATTTTTTTATGAAAATTCTAATTCAAACATTTTTCAAAATATTTGTATTCTGATGATTTTTAAAGATGCAGAGAGTCATTTTGAACCAAAAAGCTAGAATGTTTACTGCTAGCTTAGCAGTAAACATTCTAAAGGCATCGGTTGTTGAGTTATTTTAAATTTAAGCTCAATAAATTATTAATATTTCGGAAAATACACGTTTTTTTTAATTTGTCCATGGTTCTCCAGCAAAAACCATACGTTCATTGGAATGCTTGATCAAAAATATACAATTCATTCTTTGACAACAAAACGATTGGATAAATAACGCAAGCGCTAAACCTTAGCCTACCTGCACGTTCCCCCTTGCCGAATGTTTTATAAAAAAATATGTTTGTCGTGCAACACTACCTACTTGTTTACTAATAATAACTGTTTGTAAAGTACGCAACCAATAACTACTGGGTTACCTATAATATCTGTTTTCGTTTATAAATACGATTGCACTACTCCAGATGTGTTAGTAACAGTTTGCATTTTGTGAAGATGAATAAAGTGAAAATGGAATACACCAAGCCCAAATGCTGTAAACCCTTTCCTGAGCATCGGTGCTCATCAAGCTTACGCAAATTAAACGAAAACGTTATTGTAAAATTAAAAATATTGAACAGTCAAGCTCATTTCAATACGTCTTTATCAATTTGTGATTCGTGTAGTTATTGGTATCTCTCAGCTGGTCTCGAGGTACGATGCAGGCCTAACAAGCCAGTTCGAGTCCCGGCTCGGGAGAGACTGTTAGTGTCAGTAGGATCGTAGCGCTAGCCCCGCAATTGTGTCCTGTACACTTAACAGTCGGCTGCGGAGTCTGTGTATAGTAAAACAGAAGGTCGAATTCCGATACGGAATGTAGCACCAAGGCTTTGCTTTGTAGTTATTGGAATGATAGTCAAGTCACCATTCATCCCTTCGTTGTTTACTATTCAGAATCTCGAACACTTAAGAATATCAGCTTCATCATAATATCGGAAGTACTCCATCATGATACTGTTGCGGCTCAGGTTCATTGCCAAATTAATGAGTTTTTTGAAAACAACAATAGAGTTGAAAAAAAAACGATATTAATGTCTGATGGAGCTGCCTCACAATATAAAAATAGAAAAAACTTTGCAGGTCTTTGCAAGTTCAAAACAAAATATAACGTCGAAGCAGAGTGGCATTTTTTTGCGACTTCTCATGTTAAAGGCCCATGCGATGCAATTGGTGGCATATTAAAACGAATGGCAGGAAATGCAAGTTTAGCTAAAGAACATGAACATCCCATTACAAGCGCAAAAGAATTGTATGATTGTAATAAAAATTCATCAAAAATGTCATTTAGTTGGGTATCATATGAAGAATATGAACAAGGAGTAACAGAATGGAGCAATATTTCCAAAAAATCTATAATTAAGCTGCCACACAAAAGTATTACTCCGATTTCAGAAAATAAGATTCAAACGAAGCTGTTTTCAAAAAAAAGACGAATCATTTACTTATGATGTTTATAAAATATAAGGTGAAACTAGTTCTGTAAAGTATCTATGTCATAAAAAAATATGTTCCTAAAATAATAAAACTCGAAAATAAATATTTGATTCTTATATATATATTTTTATCACTCAGAACATTTAGCTCTTTTCTTGAGAACCGTTCGCCCAATCGTTTTGTTGTCAAAGAATGAATTGTATATTTTTGATCAAGCATTCTAATGAACGTATGGTTTTTGCTGGAGAACCATGGACAAATTAAGAAAAACGTGTATTTTTTCTAAATAATTATAATTTTTCGAGCTTACATTAGAAATAACTCGAAAACCAATGCCTTTAGAATGTTAACTACCAAAAGCTTTTTGATTCCAAATGACTTTTTGCATCTTTTAAAATCATCAGAATACAAATATTTTGAAAAATGTTTAAATTAGAATTTTCATAAAAAAATTAATCTACCATAAAAAAATTATTTTTCATTTCTCCATACTGGACTTTTTTTTAAAAGTTGCGTATTAACGTCAAGTTTCTTTAAAAAAAAAATGAAAAAAATTCAACTCTTTTTTTTTCAAATTGAAATTTTATGTTTTTTTTAAATTTTTTTTGGTCAAACAAAATTTTTTTTGTACAGTGTATATTTTTTATGGTGCATTTTTAATTCCCTACAACTCATTCTCAGACAGTTTTTCTATACAACCAACGGTTTCTGGGCTACAATGCTTCGAATAAAACCTATGCCAAAAGACATACGCCCTTTTAGAATGTAACTCATGGGTGTAAAAAATCTCTCCACCTGTGACAAATGCTCAGTTTGCTAAGCCAAATACGTGTGCAAAGTTTCATTCAAATCAAAAGTGGTCAATTAAATTTTCGCGTATTTCCAGGCGATTTGAAATGATTTTGCTCTATAGCTTTTGAACCCGATTGAAAGTGGAGATTAACTGCGTCACTCTCACCTGATGATTCTTAATTAAAAATGACACTGCGCGCTGACGGAGACAGAGATCTTCCATACAGTACTTCACACTTGTAGAGGGAAGGGAAGAGAAAAGAAACCGTGAGGATATGGAACGGAGGACAAAAAAATTCTCCGAAGTATTAATCGGAACTTGCGTGCCGTATTTATGGGATGGCATTGCCGTTCCAACTGCGTCTTACGGTGTGAGCAAACTATCATCAAATGACATGATGCGGTGCTAATTTCAAAGGAAAGTGTCCTATGGCACTTGCGTCTGCATCTCCGTCAATTCAGACAGTCATCAGTTTCATTCGAAATGACGCGATGAACACCAGGAGGGTAAGAAACCCGTAATAAATCTGTTTGACGTTTGAAGGATGTAAGGAAGTAGAAATTTTCAAAGTTTGCCTAGAAATAATTAACTGTATTTGGCAAGCGATCTGCTCATCGGTTCGTAACTACCAGAGCTGTAAACAGAGAGATACCACAAGGAGTGTCTACAGAACTGCCCATAATTCAGAAATTGGCTAATATGCCATTTTCATTAAAATCGAGAAAACAGTTTCTCGTGATGGTAAACACCCTAAACAAGGTTCCTACGAAAGCCGATTGTCAAAAAATGCATTTGGGAAGGCAGAAAATGTGAAATAATTTTGGCTAATATCCGAAATAATTGAGAAGTTGGCTAATATCCAATATGTGGCATGTTTACGAACCAGTGTATTATTACTGTACTTTGTTTTGCCTAACTTTCGAAAGTGTGTTGTGGTTACTGGCGACAGGTAAGCGATCGTAAGGCCCTTGCATCAAATTTGAGTTTTTTACGAAGAATGTTTGAATGTTGCAACAGCAATTCATTTGTTGTGCTGCGAAACCCAATGATCAAAACGCGTGACTTTCAATTCGCTCAGAATTTGCTCTGACTTCGCACAATTAATGTGTGAAACGTATAACGCAAAAATTGTACAAGGAATACATTGACAGAAATCAAAGTCAGAATATGTATCATATATACAAAAATCGTAATGTCGGCTAAACTTCGGCTTCGAGCGAACGATCAGTTTCGAGGCGCTCAAAAAATCGTTCTTTACTTTCGCGAGCCGGTGCATATCAACGACTCGTGCATCCCTAAAAATCGTTAGCAACCGAAACAGCCAATAGCGAGCCTTGTTGTCGCAGACGTTATTGACGCTGGTGCCAGTAACGCGGAACCGGAGGCATGTGAATGAAACCAGAGTCATATTAAAATGCAAAATGTTTTGGATAAATCTAATGTTTTGTTTATTGTTAATGAATCGATCAGACAATAATTTCTTTAATTTAGTCAGTACACAACTTATCAGTGTTGATTGCTGGTTGCACTGTTTTAACGATGCCAGCCTTCTGAACATCGGTTGATACTTTATAAGTGTGGTGGTTTGGAGCTGCGTAATACATTCAAAATACGCTAGAGCATCAAATGCGTTATGCCCAACGCACATGCGTTGTACTAGTTCCCAATTTAATCATAAAATACGCTAATTTCGCTCATAAATGATCTGGTTACGCACACTCCAATTTTTGCGTGTAGATTGTTAGATTATCATGAATAATAATATTTTCGTTATATTGTTATAATGTTGCACGAAAAATTGTCTCGTCGTCCTTTTCGTCCACACTTGTGCTTCCGTGTTGTTTAATTAAATTTAAAACCATTTTCATCACCAACGAGGACGTCATAATTCACATCGTATGGATATTAGCCAAATTGCACACCGGTTTGTCAGCAGATCTTTCGTTAGTAATTGAAAAAACGCCTACTGCGTTAAAAATACGTGACGGATGGAATTTTCCTGCTGATTTTTCTGTTTCAACTTAACGGCAAGGTAACAGCATATATGAAGGGTGACATACTCAATAAAAAAGTTGTCTTGGACAGTCTAAATATGTAGTATCGACAAAAAACTTTAACTTTGTGTTTTTCTCGATATGATGCCTATGGCATATTAGCCAATTTTCGAATTATGGACAGAGAAGCATCCGCAACGCGAGGGATTCACGATCCTCCTCCCCTCAACGCACCGAAATTAAGGTCTGTCGGAAAATACTGGGTTATTATGAAGCATGCACTACGAAAGGATCCCAAGAAAGTCAAACCTGAGTTTTTTCCGTGATGGATGGTTAGTCGCTTCAACGTTACGTTTACGGGAAGACTCATTAAAGTTTCTGGAAAAATGTTAGTGGTCGAGAGCACCAAAATTCACAGGAATGGCTGGAAACCTATAGTCTTTTATTTCTTTCTAGTTTAAGCGTTAGGGCCACACCTGTGTTGACCAATGTTATCAATTTTGAATAGTTTTAAAAATACACTATTCTTCGCTGCTGTATCAAACGGCGAACTTAAAAAAATAATCACCATAATAAATTTGCATCTAACGTAGCCAGTTTGTAAAGGTAAAATACGAATTCAGTAAATGGCAAAAAGGGTTCTATTAGAATGAAAGAAATATATGCTGTAAGATAAATCTAAAAATCTAAGCGACAGAACCATCATCAATACTTAATTTTTTAGTGACAGCAGTTTGCTCGGTCTTCGTATAAGCTATCCTTTTCAAGTTCGGTGGAAGTTCATAGTTTGAAATCATCGGGTATAATAATTTTATTATCAAAAATACATATTTGGAGAACCATCGAGCAGGATTGAAATAATGGTAGATGATACGGTTCAGTCAATGAAATAGTGCGAATGTTTTCACCGGCTTGAGCATCTATCAACAGTACAATAAAATTCCAACTACCTTCTCAGTGTGAATAGTAGAACTGTCTGATGATAAAAAAATAGGTCAAATGAAGAAAGTTTATTCTGAAGGCAACGCAAAGACTGTCAGTGATTTTTTTCTATGACCCATATCCGAGCACTATGAAACTTTGGTTTGAATAATATTGAAAACTTTTCTACGCTCCACAATATTTTTAGAAAGTTATATCTTGTTTCATTCATCTAACATAGGTCATATTTAAGTATAAATGTCTGCATCAGTAATGAATTTTCTTATCAATTTTCAACTAAAAGTTTTGTAATATATGTACTGACAAATTTCAAGCGTCAGCACCCTGGTATATTAAATCGTTTGGACACTGACTAATTTATTTTTGTAAAATGCATGAAACAAGTTCAAAATTTCACAAATAAATTGCTTGGCTTTTTGGCTCCCGATTTCAAATACTTCTTCCAACGTCCGGTGCGACAGCTCAAATTTGTATTAACATTTTCAGTACACTAAAATAAATGTGTGACGTAGCATTTAATGTAAACATGTATAACTAGTTTCAAATACTAGTCACACAAAGTCGCGCCAATTAAATCCTTGAAAAGTAACTTATTCTTTCCATTGAAGATGCCAGTCGCACACAATTCGAATAATAAGTACCTCATGTTGTGAAACTGTTCACTCTTTTGCTCATATCACTTCTCACTCATTGCTAGATAATCAGCAATGCATAAAAAAACACACACACACACATTTACACACGCGAAATTTAAATATAAAAAACCAAGGTTCTGTCTGCTTGCTCGAGCCTTAAAGTTAACCATTCCAAGCGGTGGAGCGTTGCCAGCTAGAGCAGCAATTTCCACCCCTATTGTTCTGCATCCAGCTCTAACGCTTCACGTAAACTTTCCTTTGTGAAAGCTGCATTTCCATGCAAAACACGGTACGAAATTTGGTCTGCAGTCCGCACTTGGAGTACTACTGTGGTATACGGTAACATCTTCCGGACGGTTTTTCAGGAGAGTGAGAAAGTGAGAAGTGGTTTCCCGCCTCCGTTTTCCCCACCTCACCACCTGTAGTCAACCTACCATCCCGTGGAACGTTTGCTCTTCTTCCAGGTTATTTTTTTCTTCTCTTTTTCATGGATCGTTATATTGAAATAATTGATAATAATTGGTTCATCTGAATAGCGGTTATTTTTCGGGACTCCATTCGTTATCTCAGTTACTGATTATTAATATAGCTTTTCCAAAGTACTGATAATTGTCATCCAGAACATTGGCATGGCTAATTAAATATTCCGAAGTTAGAATGTTCTTCCTGCGGTATCCTAATAAAATTGAACATAAAACTTTGCACCTGTTTCACAAACTCAAACTTTTTAGAATGGTTAAATCAAAATTCCTCTATTTGAAAAGAACTCCACACTGCACTATTCCTAAAAACAGTGATTTTACGTCGACAACTCAAATTCCGTAGCACACAATCGCTCTAGTTGCAGACAAACGTTTCTTCGCTTTTGTTTGCACAAAACATGTTGTCTTCCTGTTGCTGTTTTTGCACAATCAGCCAGTCGGTTTCTGCCACGAGCACTTGACTATTGTTCTCTGATTCTTCCTCTAATTAAAAACTGTTTTCTTTTCCCGTCATGCTTCAGCATTACCGTGCCGTGTTTCGTACCAACAACAACCCGAGCACAGCATCCTTTCACCACCCACACCTTCGACAAATGACAAAACTCTTCGCTCACACACTGAGTCTCTTGTTGCTTTTTCTCACGGTGCTGGTTGGTGGCTTTCACTCTAGAAACTTTCTATGCTTATCACATCGACCCCCTGTTGCAGTAGCGTACACACACTTGAAGCACGCACGGATATCGGTGAGATGCTACCGATGGGAGGAAAGGGGGTTGGCCAGGTTTCAGCCCGCAGCCCCTTGTTGGAGTCACGCTCCCGTGCCGCCCTTCGCTCGTCCCCGTTTGATTACACAGAGCGATGACGACAATCTTCACGTTAGCCCACAAATAGACCATACAAGAAGCAGAGACTCTCTCTCACTCCTAGTACCTGGGATACTTGCTGCCTTCCACTAACTCACGCACAGCATCCTGAATATCCGACCGTTCAACACTTTTGTACTCTGTACTAAACTTTGCGAGGAGTAGTACAGCGCCGGAACGTTTTCGCAACGAACCGAGAGTCCTATCGTGTCAATGTTTCTGACAGTACTGAGCCGAATTTTTCAGCGAAAGGAAAATTCTACCGTTCCACACTGCTGGTAAAATTCTTCGCTCTCATTCACCACCACCACCATCACCCATCGTGATGGTTCTGATACTGAGCGGAGAATACTTTATTTCACTGCATTCACACGATGAGAGTGAAATTCACGTGAGAATTAGCTGCCTGGTGAGCGAAGCAGGTTAAGAGTGGAGATAAGAAATCCTCGTGGCCGGCTGGCAAGCTCGGGTCAGGTCATCCTGTTGCGCCTGTTGACGGGCAGCATGCAGCATGTGCTTGGTGAGGTGAACGGCTCACTGTGTCAGAGCAAATCACAGCCACCGACCAGAAGATAGTGGATGGTTACTTCAGCAGCGCTCGCAGGAAACTAGGACACCAAACTGGGTGGCCCTGCGTCGGTGATGATGGTATGCGTGAACGAACGAACAACGGGAAGAGTGGGATGGAGAAGCATGGTTGTTGCGGATTACTGCAGAGCAGAAGTATCCTTTACTGCATAAGCCGTGCCGAGATGCAGGCAGTATCGCTTGCATCGTGCTCGGTGTTGTTGGTGCTGCGTTCGCTTCGATCGTGTACTCTGGCTGGTTATGGTTTCGTCTGCAGGTTCTTAATAGTTCGCAAGATTATGCTTCGTTGCGTGGTTGAAAAAAGAAGTTAGAGAGCAAACATAACATTGATATTTTATCAAATAAATAAAAATTTAATTTTTCTTTTTATAGTTAAGTTCTAAATAACTTTGCAGTTAGTGTAATGTAGTTGTAGGGAAATTTGAAACCTATTTGTCAGGCTAAAAAAAACTAAATAAACTTATTTTTTTAAACTATCATACTGATAATAAAGTAAGCTAATCGTTGTAATTGACGATTGCAATGTTTTTGTCGGAATTTGCTGAGAATTCGATTCGACATATTCTCTAATGTTTTCACATTAGTAAGCCTGAGCAGTTCATTAGTGATAAACCTGAGAGCACACTTCAAAATCATTTTCAGAAGTTTATTCTGAATCCTTCGAAGCATATTCTTACTGGTTGCACAACAACATGCCAAGATGGAGACTGCTTATATCGTTGCTGGTTTAAATATTTGTTTGTTATCTAGTTCTTGAGACAAAGTCTGGAATTCTTGTTGATAAGAGAAAACGAATATTTCATGTGTTTATTGCACTTTGATAAGGTCTTCACAATGTACTTCCTGAAAGTAAGATTGTCATTATAAATAAGCCATAATTTAACTTGATCAGACCATTTTGAGATCGCACCGTGCATCTTAGCAACGTTGGCTTATGACGAAGAAGAATTAATTGTGTTTTTTATGCATTATGAGAAATCTTCCATTCCTGCAAATATGAAAATAATATATCTAAACTTTTTTGCAGGCAACTGTATATGATAGGAAAGCTTTTTCCTTTCACGGAAATGCTTATGTCGTCACAAAACCGGTATTTCTCACAGCCTGTTGATAAATAAGGAAGATCAAAAGTAAAAATATTATATGAAATTAGGTCCAAGATAAATCAAATTTACTTTCTAAATAGTTACCCTGAAGAGCTTAGTCAAGTAACATTGTATCATTTTAGTAATATATAGAGGCTAACTGAAATTTACCATTTTAGCTATCAAACCTTTATGCCGAACATTGTCGAATGCCTTTTCTATGTCTGAAAGATCTGCTCTAGTGGAAGAGCCTGCAGGTTTTTCATTTCTAATCATATTAATTACTCTAACTAACTGATGAGTTATCGAATTCCCACGACGTTAACCAAACTGCTCCTTTGCAAAAAATCTGATTCGCATTAATAGCTAATCATGCTATCATTTTGTTAGGAGTTATTCTTTCGAAAAGTAAACTAATTGGACGATAACTTGGTTGCTTCAGTTGGAATCTTTTAGGTTTTGAAATTTGAGTGACTTTGCTATTTTTCTATGTTGTGGCAAAATATACTAACTCACAACATTTATTTCAAATTCCCACCAAGAAATTTAAGGAGCTTTAGGGAAATCCTTCAATGAGAAAATAGAAAATCCCGTTCCTATCATGCCACGATCTACCACTGTGGGTAGTTAAGACGCTCAGTTGGTGGCGCATACCCACTATTTCTCAGAAAATTTCACATAAGAAGCACTTATCACCCCGTGGTAATATGAGCCAATTGAGAGATATATTTTTACGAAAATAGTTTTAAATTTTGTAAATAATGTTTTCTACAAGGGAAAATTAAAAATGTCAGCAAAAAATAACAATATTAAATCCAGATTCAGCTCAAAACTACCTAGACCAGAAAAGCCATAAATATAAAGAATCGCATCAAAATTCAGTTGAAAATGCCTGAAAAACACATCAGAAAAGAGCAAAGCAGAAATTGATTCCAAACTTTGCTTTAATTGGTTCCGAAGTTGAAAGAGACTAAAAAATTTATTTCGAACGTTGCTGGCAATTGTTTGTTAACCGTGGTAGACCTACGTTGAAAAATATGACTAATCTTAGGTTGGTGGCAGGGCCGGATTTAGACGGCGGGGGCCCGGGGCAAATTTGTTTGTGAGGCCCCTTTTTCCTTAAAACATTCAGAGGTATCGTTCTGGAAGGTGACGAGCAAAAAAATCACAGGAGGGTTGTGTGCAAAGCCACGACCGCAAGGTTGTAGTAGAATACTTTTACACAGCTTTACTTACGGCTGTACATTAGCCTACGGCCGGGCGAATTGGTTCACGCCGCTTTTCGCGTTTAGCCTGGCAGAGGCCTAATGCGCACGGCCAACACAATAGAAAGGTGTTTCCACATTGAAAATTAGACACGGCTTTACTGGAGTAAGTGTTGACAAATAGGGTTTGCAATATTCCCGGAAATTGATTTCCCGGGAAACGGGAATAAAAAATCTCATTTCCCGGGAATCCCCGGGAACCGGGAATGGAAAAAATTTCTTAGCAAAAATGATATTTCAATAAAAGTTGAAATATAAACAGTATCTGAAAATCGTTTACAATTTCATTATCAATTCGAATGAAAAACGAATTACAAAACAAAACTTATTCAAGTTTATATCAGAGCCTCTTCGCTAATTTTTATCAAATATATTTACTGTGCCATTACACGATCGAATTATTTTTGAAAAATAAACTGCATAATCAATCTAGTTTTCATTGGCGTAACAAACCCTTTTGTAATTGGTATAACCATTGATTAGAGAGTAGGATACCATGTAAGAATTAGGATTGTTCAACTAGAACGTTATTTAGCCTCTCGGTAGTTTTCTTTGAAAGACCGAGACAAACTGGAAGGAAATGATAGAATAATTAATAATCTGTTCAATATGACTCTAAATAAGTTAGTTTCAGAGCATTTGAATGTATACGTAATTAATCTCAAAGATGATTTTTCGTGTGAAATCGCGGCCACGACCCAAATTACGCTGACTGAGTTATTATTAAATTATTTATTTCTGGTCGCATTGATTCACGGGTTTCAAATTTTCTTAACCGATTTAATTTAATTTTTATCAATGGCAAAGAAAGAAATCACTATTCGCGCAGTAGTGAACTAACTGTCAAAGAATGAGATTGGACGAAGCAAATATTTGCCTAATTTTTCGTTTACTGAATAAGACATATTTTCGACAAATAAACGAAGCAAATAAATTGATAGTACTCGGCAAGTAAATATTGACCGTCATTTCAAAGAAATATTTACTTCGTATAATGCCCCTTTTAAAGATGCTATACACTTTAACGACGTTAGTTCCGTGTTTTGATAGTATATAAAATTTTATTGCAAAATTGTATGGGAAATTATATTGAATCTTGCGAAATTTTTTGAAGTGTTCGGGAATCCCGGGATCCAGGGAATCAATATTTCTGTTCCCGGGATCCGGGAATCCCGGGATTGCAAACCCTATTGGCAAATGCATCTACCACTAATACCGCCGCTATCGTACGAAAGCGCGTCGTTTCATATGGGGAATAATATCAACAACGAAAAATGACGCGCGTCTAAGCACACCCGAACTGTTTCGCCGTGCCGCTTCCATTTACTTCCTTAGAACATCCGCCTCATGGAAGTACCCAAAACTATTAACTCTTCAAATTAAGTGTTTTATTTGCCCTCAAAAGAACAATTGTTCAATTCCATATCGGATATAATGCAATCGCATCTCTGTAATATTACCGACAGTAATATTCTTCTGAACAAAATGGTCCAACTTTTCCATTAGAGGAAGTGCCGGCTGATGTACGGCAAAAATCTCGCCCGATCGCTCGCGTTGGCGTTCAGCCAGGCAGAGGCCTGAGACGAGGTGACCAACCACAGGGCAAGTAATTTGTTTAATTTGAAGGCAGCCACAGGCGCAACCCGTACGGTCCATCCAGCTCACCTTCCGACTAATGAATGTAGCTAGTTTTCCCAGAAACACTCTTTTATAGCCGAAGGGTGCTACGAAATAGGCCACGCCCTTCTGTTCAGGGTTACCATTTTGCAATGTTCTTCAGACGAATTAGTCCACAATTCGCATTTGATTTTTGTATCCAGCGAATAAACATGATGGTGCTCTCACACACGCATCGGATTTAACCCGCATCTTATTGCGGTTTGTAACATCAATCGTTGTTGCGTGTTGCATCATGTTGCAACCTGGCAGCTGGGAGACGACGAAATTCTGTTAATGCTGATTGATTGAATCGACTTTATATTAGCTCTGCATAGTCGAACTAACTGCTTTTGTGAATGCGTTCTAACAGGGCAGTTTATTATTCAAAGTCGGTTATGCTGATCGCAGCCTTTGCTGCGACAACAGAATTTGATTGCATCCCGCCAATTGGACAACTACAACAGAATTTGATTGCATCCCGCACAGAATGTCCGCTTGTGTTGATGCCAGAAAATTATTAACCTTCAATTATTTGTTTATTTGCCTTGGAAAAGGCATTTTGCGGTTCAAAATCGGTTGCTGATCGAAACCTTTGAGCTGCCTCAACAGTGGGGGAATTAAGATACACGGACAACATGCACTGTGGAAGCTATTTCACATTCAGTAAATTAGACGGGTGCGACAGAATTAAATTGCTAGGATCCAACACAGGATGCTTGCTTGCGTTGTCAAAAATTATTAACTTTCAATGACTTGTTTATTTGCCTTGAAAAAGGCTTTTTGATTTTCAAAATTGGATTTCCTGATGGCAATCTTCATGCTGCCCCAACACGGGGGGAATAATGGTACTCTGGCGACAGACGCTGAGAAGAACCGCGCTGCTCCTGAGACGTGATGACCAACCACAGGGCTAGTGCTGCTGCTGAGAAAGGACGACTGCTGTTGTCGCTGTCTAGAACTATTATGAGCGGCTTCGGCTGAAACAGGCTCTTATATAGGCCAAATAGCATGTTTTCAATTGCAAGGTATATGATTCTGTTCACCGTGCTTGGGAAGCAATCATATAATGACCAATCAGAGGTCGAATTTTTCGTTTTGACAAGGCTTGACTATTTTCAATAGTACAATAGTGTGAATAATGAAACTACAATTATCTTAATTTGGGAAGAATCTTAGAAGATTTTTCAATCTATTGCTGCAAGAACGAAGGAAATCCATCGAATACTAACCGATTTATTAGCATTTGAAATTGGACATATTTTTCACTATTTTCGGTTTTAGATTTTCATTTCACATCCCTATGTACTTCAAAAAAACATGTTTTGAGCGCTGAAAATTGCCATTAAATTGTTTTTTCGGCAAAGTTAAACTTCGTGTATCAAAAATCAATCTTTCAACGATTGGCAACGATTGGACGAACATTTGAAAACAAAGTAAGGTTCAGTAGTTTCATCGCAATCGTAAACATGGCAAAGTCGTTTTTCGAGAACCACCATTTCGAGATAAATGCGTATTAAGCTTCAAGTTTAGCTTATGCGGCCGTAGCGAGGCGCGCTGCAAATCGCTCTAACTTTTGCCCAATTGCTCAGATCTTTATGAAAATTTGGAAAAAATGTTCTCAAGAAGTTGTACTTCAAGATTTTTTTTTAATTTTTTGAAAACTAAAAAGATATATAACCCCTTAAGGGTAAAAAACTAAAAATCCAAAAACGTATCGAAGGTAAGAGAAAATTGAGCTTAAAAAGGAGTTATAAAAGTTCCTCGAAGCTGTTCGTACCTATTCTAAACAAAAAACCCGAATTAATCCACCTAGTGGTGCAGAAACCTTTGTTATACTAACTACTTATACATTACTTTATACATATTTGGCCAGACAAATCGTATATCATCATAAGTCCAATTTCAATAATGAATGAAATGAATTTGAAAGATAGTTTTCAGAGAGTTAACCAAATTTGATCATTGAATTAAAGCTTAAGTTATCACTGGAGTACATGAGTCTTATCTTTTCGATCACAAACCAATTTTTAAATGCTGGCTAGAAGTAATTGATTTTTTTTTGAGATAATCGAACGTGAGGAAACAGTAACAGATAACAATGATGCTGATTTCACACTAGAACAGCAAACATGTATGTTAGTTAAATGCGGTTCTACTTATTCGCTTTATTTTCAGAAATCGCAGGACCTAGATTTATGAATCAGCTTCAAGTTTTTTTTACGAATTGAAGCAAACTTCTACAAACCTGCTCTCGAAATATAGTTTAGAATTATACAGGAAAAAATATAGCTATTAATGAAAGTTGTCAATTTAATTCTATCTAAAATGCATTATTTGAAAATGAAGGTTCTCCACGATCTTTGAGAATTTTGGATTATCAGACTTTAGGCGAGAACATTATTGTTTTCGAAGGCCTAGGCTGTGTGAAAAAATCCGAAATAAAGACTTTTTAAACCTTGCTGCGATAACTAGAAGTGGAATAACATGGATACTCTGTTTGCCAGGGGTGGGCACCGCTAATCGAAAATTTAGCGAAGCTAATCGCTAAGCCGCTAACCGGAAAATTTATCTCGATAATCGCTAAACGCTAAACGCTAAACCCACATTAGCGGAACTTTCGCTAATCGCAAATCGCTAACTTTTACATATGTAAATAGTCATATCGCTATATTCATTGCTCGTGTTTTGTAAGATTTGGACCACTTTGATCTTTCTTGGTTAAACAAACGAAAACAATTACTTTTTAAAGCTAAGTATTTACAATAAGAGGTTCACGAAACGGTATTCATATTTGATTTTGTAAAAACAAGAATAACAAAAGTTATTTAGCTTGCATTGAAAATCGATACTCTCAGGAATGTTTTCATAAAAATTCAATTATTATCTGAATCGAAAAAGTAGAACCAAATTTGCCATAATTTCAAGCGCATTGCAATTTACCAAAGTTCTTGGTGTGCCGAAAATTTAATCTAGACCTTGTGCTTGTTCTTCAAAATGCTCCTGTGGCTTGTACGATAACTGGAACTCCATTCTAGGGTAAAAAAACTGACAAAAGTAACTTTCGCAGTAAAGTATGTTTATCTTTCGAATCAATTTACGTACGCCATCAGCAATTCACAGTTTTGCTAAATATTTCTATTGTCGCTTCTCTAAAAAATTTAGCGAATTAGCGATTAGCGTTTCGAAGGCCAAAATTTTAGCGACGCTAACAGTTTCACTAACCAGCTCAAAAATTAGCGAAATCGCTAAATCGCTAACTGAATTTTAGCATCGCTAAATAGCGAATTAGCGAATTAGCGGAATGGTGCCCACCACTGCTGTTTGCACTTAGTCTTAAATCAGGAAGCAATATTTATATCTCACATGAGCATATTGTATCATTCATAGAGATAAGTGACTTTTCACCTGCGCACACTAGTAAACGTGTATAGCCATGTAGAGTTGCTTCAACACTTTTTCCTAACTTTGCCGATTACGTTCACCAGCTACTTTAGATTCCTGGTCACAAATTTAAAATATAAAATAAGTATTCAACTGAAAAATTCTCCAGCTGTTCAAAACGTAGCATTGCAAACAAAACAATGATTTATTTGTGTTTTTCTCAACGGGTGGCACTAACACATTCGTACGTAAATAGGTCTATACATCTTTGGTAAAGCTTTTCAAAATATCTGCATCGCTAATTGTGTTACATGTGCACACTGTGGGATCAGATTTTGCTAAAATGCTTGGCTCCCGAAAGCTGTAAATGTTTCTTACTCTTTGCAAATCTAGGTTCAACGTACAATTTAGTATATATTTTATAGGAAGTGAGGACGGAAGCTTCGGAAGAAAAGGAGCTAAGTAAGCATTGCATTTTTTTCTAAAATCTGGTTCAAATTTTCAAGAAAAAGCTAAAGGGTAATTTATTTACACCAGTTAAGACGCACTACCGATTGTCATTATCAAAATTTTTATACATATTATCAAACGCATTTCGAACTTTAACTTTAAAAACAAGAATTACTTAGAATTCAGATTGGATCAGGCCGGAGCTTTTACGAAATCAAGAATTATTCTGGTTAGCGGTGCCGAATCCTTTGTTATATTAACTATTCCCCTGTTCATATTATGCCAGTAAATCACAAATCGCATACCAAAGTCCAATTTCAATAACAAATGAAATGTATTTGAAAGAAAACTTTGCAAAGCGTGAATCAATTACAATTATTGAATCAACCTTCGACATGGTTTTCACAAAGTTTAAGTTTATTAGTTCTATTTTTTCGATCACGAACCAATTTTTTATACGAACCGGAAGCAATTCGAAAATTTATTGAATAATTGAACGTGCAGAAACAGTTTTAGATAACAATGATGCAGATTTCAACCACAAATATGTATGTCAATTCAATGCACTATTTTTGATTTAATTCCCCATGGTCCAAGTTGAAATGCCACAATGCTTTAGTTTTTAGAAATTGCTTTCAAGAAATTACAGTTAAGACTTATACAGGAATGCGTAAATCCTTTCCGACTGGGCCCATTTAATTGCGTAGGTAGAAGGTGACTTATACAAAACCTTATCTCTCGCTTTTTGAACGTCCAATTCATTGTTTCATTGCTCACAACGTCAACTTCGCAGCTGCTACGAAAAATAAAAGACCGCTGCAAGCAAGTAATTTTATATAGGAATTGCTACGATTTAGGTTTTGTTATCCGTCATTTTTTACCTACACAATTGTGTGGGCTCGGTCGGAACGGGTTGAGTGCTTTCTTACCATATAAACGTTGCTTGAATTAATTATTGCAATTGATTATTTTAAATCTTCTATAACTGCTGATGCAAGCCAAATCAACTGAATTGAAGATTTATCGCGAGATTTGTGGATTTTGGCTTTTCAGAGTATACTCGAGGACATAAATCTGTTTTGAAGGCCTACGTAAAATCCGAAACACTTTCAGAATTCATGAAACCTGCTGCGAAGTGGAATGACATAGATTTCCTGTTTGCACTGAGTCTTAGTTTAGAAAGTAATATTTAAGTTATACAAAAACGTAGTGTATCATTGTAAACATCTTTGATACAGCCTCAAAATATCAGGATCGACAATTTTGTTACATTTGCGCGCTGTTTGGTCCCATTTTGTTACAATGTTTAACTTCCGAAAGCTGTAAATGATTCTTATTCTTCGGTAATCTGCATTCAACGTACAACTAATATATATTTTTCAAGAAGTGAGAAAAGAAATGAACCAAAAAGTAAAATATCGCATGTCTGAAATATGCTCTGGTCAATATTAAAATATATCTCAATACAAAATATATTTGATCAATATGTTTATTTACAAAAACGTGGGACTTTTATTGTGGTTTCTAACTCTGTTCATTTGGTAATAAGCCACACGAAAATATCGAGAGGAAATATTTACTTGTTTAAAGAGCAGTTAATGATGAAAGAAAACTGTGAAGCAACCGTGAAACATTTAACAGAAGAGCTAATTGACAAGTTTTAAGCTCCAACACCAAATGGGATACATACGAATGCCCAATCGCAATAAATTGCAATTTTCATCAGAAGTTCTGGGCAATAAAATTCAGCGCTTCATAAAATATGCCACACCATTCATCTTATCTGTGAGCTCAATTTTAAAATTGTTTGCCAGCTGCGGCCGAAATAAATCATCTTTTTTACTATGACTGCACAATCGAAGAAGGGTTAGTCAGGGTACGTCACTTTCAGTCACTTCACTGCGGGTAACGAATAAACAATGAACGTCAGATCTACTATCCAGCCTAGAAAAGCACACACTTTGTGACCGAGTGAAATGCAATATACTCCCACATGAGGGTAGGTGCTTCTTCTACAGTAAATTCGGTCTGTTCTGTCATTTTCTAATTCATTGTTTCGGGAATGATTATTTGCCACAAATGCAGAGTAAAATTCAACGAATTTCCCTCTAGCACATACTGGCGCCTTCCAAAGGGACAATCGACCACAACAAAGTGTAGAAATGCAATTTTCTCCGTTTCGAACAATGACGTGTGTATCCTGATGCGGCTTTCTGCTCGGTACGTTACGGTCTATGTTAGAGATATCAATGTTTCTCCCTGCCGAACAATTCTGCAGTCAACTGTGTACTAGGCTCTAAATAATTGTTTCACACCACAATTTTCCCGCGTTGTGGAATAATAGGAAAGTAGTTGGAAAGCTACTAGACAGATCCAAATTTTATCGCGTCTTTCTGCGGATGGTCTGAAACCGGGGTGCCGTCGATACAAGCATTCTAGATTAATTTTGATTCTCTAAAGGTTTCATCCCCGATAACCACTCAGCAAACATTACGAACGCAAAATTTCACCACAATATTGCTGCTGCAGAGGTTCCTGTCACTCTCAACATGGCTCAGATGACGCTGAGCACGATCCGTGGAAATAGCGAATATTCTCTTTTGTCTTCACGTGGTCATTTAAATAATGAAACTACAAAATCGTACATACGAATCTATATCAAAACAAATACAAGTACAATTCATCATAATGTGTTGACAATAGATCAGTGTCCAGACACTGAACCAACGTAAAAAACATCTAAAAGTGGAGAAGTACTCTAATAAAAGGACCGCAAAGACTGTTGGCTTCCTTTATCACTATTCAGTTCTCATATTCCCATGAGCAAAGTGAAGCGCGCGCAGAGAGCCTTGTTTTATAATTCAGGAAAAAGCTCCGCACTATGACCGGATGGAGCCAAAAGCAAACCGGATTTTCGGGAAATTTGTCAGGATGAAGGTGCATTTATTAATTGTGTGTGTAGTAAACAAAATAAAATAAAACTTTACGTCTACACAGTTTCCATTGTAGGACCTGTAATGTTCAGTGGACATTATTGAGACTGTTTCAATTGTTGAATGTTATCAAACTCATTTACGGGCGAACTCTCCGACTTCGAATTTATGTAAACAGCAATTTGTACCTTTTCCGTTTGCTGAAGCTCTTAGATTTTTAGATAGAACGTAGTTCAAAGTAAATATGTAAATATGTTGTGAAGACCGTTTCAGATAGTGATAGCACATCTGAAATTAACTCATCGTAGCTTTCGATTGATGTTTACTAAGGTAACCAACACTGGTCGACAGAAGCGCAAATAAAAAATTGCCCTTAATCTCAAAAAGTTTACCCTGAACAGGTTGAAGCTTTTTAACTATTCATGTTAATTTTGGTGCCTCTCGTGTAAGGAAAATGTGTCCAAAGACCGCGGAGTAATTGCTTTCCGGGTTAGTCGCTTTTTGTTGGCCTGCGGAAAAACCCATATAAGTCTTTGAAAAAGCTATCTTTGCTAGAGGTAACAAAATTGACAAGAATGGTTCGAAGGCTATAATCTTTCATCTTTTACAGTTTTAGCTCTGGGACAAACCCTGTGTTTACCAGTGTAATCAATGAAGTCATAAAATATGACGAAAACTAGAAAGGATAATTTCTCTGTAGTGTAATCGTGAGTTTGGTTGCCAATTTCAATTTCATCAACGTCAGAAGAGCATGTTTTTTTGCAATTCACATTACATACATAAATATGAAACATTGAACATAATATTAAATTGGAGGATGATATGGAATTTTCACAAAACAAAAACAAAAAACAAAAAACTTTAATTCAGGAACAATAATTTAAAAATTGAATTTGAATTATCAAGTCTATATTATTCAATATTTTTTACACCTTCTAGAAAAAGAAGCAATAATTTAATTTGATTTACTCTGTCATTTCAAAATATATGCTATATATAATTTTCAAATGTACTAATATAATGTTTACCCAATTACTTTTCAATGAGTTAACTACTGAAAATATGCCAATAGCATTTAAAATATAAGTTTCTTTTATACAATCATTTGGTATCGGCAATGCGAATGAGAATGTCTATGTTCCAAAAAAATTATCACATGCCTCATTCAAGTAGAGATCTCGCGCTTGAATATCTGTTCTCAACAGTCCAAAGAATTTGAGTAAAACTTTTCGCTGTCGGAAGTTGACTTTTCTGTTCATTGGACACAGACTTTAAAGCACGCCAAGATCTTACGGACACTAACAGTCTCTCGCGAACCCTGATTTGAACATACAACGGCTGGCTTGTCAGGCCAAAACGAACGAAAGCGAATATCTGGAAAACGTGCTATCGTATGGCGAGCAGCGATGTTTTGTATTTCATAAAATTCTTCTACTACACACACCGTGACTCTATTGATTTCTGCAGTCACTGCTAGTAGCGCTAAAAGCGTTACGTAGACAAATCAACATCGGCAGAAATGCTGCCTAGTGCGCCTCTTGCTGTGAGCCGCTTTCATTTAGGATCGTTTCTCATTTGCGTGTTAAGCTGCGCCACCTTCATGTGAGTTAGATGTTCAATATACATTTTTCGTTTCTTGTGGAGTACTTTAGAATTATTTTCTACTTGAGAGTTTTTCATTATTGTTCAGCCCGTTTTTTTCTGAAATCGTACATCAAGTACAAAAAGTTCTTTATAGCCAACTAATTTAAATAATTTAGAAATATATTTTATTTTTACGATTGGTAACATAGAACAGAAATACTTTCGAAAACATTTCGGAAAATAGTTTCAATGATTTGAGCTGTTTTCAGAAACAATAATTCTCTAAAATTGGCATTAAAATGATAGGAATCAGGAATGGTTTCCATAAAAATTACAAAATTTTCAAGAAAACAAAACTAAATCGTTTGAAATATTTACTAGAATAATGGAAAGGCTATTAACATTTACATTTTTTGTGCTGTCGATGAAGAAAATAATAGTATGCATATGCAGTACTTGAATAATCGTTTATTGAAGGGAGAGTTTTCATTTCACAAAATTTTGTCGCTTCAAACTCTCTTTATTCGAGCCAATTTGAGTCAATTTGAGAGCCTAAAACTATTTCGCGGTAGATGTGGAAGCACCGTTCACGCCAAAATACTTCCTTTCTTTTGTTCTACCATAGTAAACGTTGTGTCATAATAAATGATACATGTTTTTCATGCACGCATATGTTGCATCTTGCATTTTTACCAAAATGACATCATTAGTACTAATTTGCTTTGGAGAATGCGGGACTGATCGCGTCAGAATTCCTGAATAGAAACAAAAATGAACCTGCCGGTAATAGAACTAATGTAGCAGCTTCGTAAAATAATATTTAAAAGCTCGTTTCACTTTTCATAACTTTTCTTAGTGAAATTAATAAGTAAGAGTAGAAAATTATGATATGAATTATTGTAACAAAATTCGACTAGTACTCAAGAAAAATGGCCAATATATGAAATATACTACTACTACTTAGACTACCGAAAACTGCTGAAATACCCTATTGAAGATTTTATACTTTTGGATTTTTCTATTAGAATTAGGTCATCGATCATTCTAGAAATTTTGCAATATAAACCAAATGGCTCGTTGTCGATTTTTGTTCAATGTCGTTTGCAGACACGTGAATAAAGTTTTATTTGATTATATGGTCAAAGTCAAATCCAATTGTTCATTCAAGCTCACCTCACTGACTTTAAAACAGCTAAATTTAAAACAGGAAGAAGTGTAATCAATAGAGTAATTCCACAAAAAAAAACAGGCAACCAATTTAATCGACCATTTTTGATCCGGCTGAAAATTTGCGTAGATGTTTCTATGGACAAAAGATGTCCTTTGTGCGAGTGGTTTAATTTTTTAGAACACGACTCATTTTTTGAAATGCTAATGAAAATATTTTTGTTTTCAAATGAGCTTTTTCAGATATTCAATTTCCATTTTTCTTTTATCTTTCCTTCAAACAAATTTTTTTTACACTTCAAATTTTTTATTGAAAAAAACAAAATTACTATCTACAACATTGCCGAAGACGTCACATCAATCAAACAAACCGTTTTTTTTTTCTCGCTTGTTTTCCGTCGGTCTAGTTCCGCCACTGCTGTGGCCAATCACCGACGCCCAGGGAGGCGACTCCACACCCAGGACCCTAACTCACGACCCGTTTATTAACGGACCGGCGCCAACGGCTTTACTTCCTCATGCGATGGAAGGCGTGATCCCAGAGATTTTTCGCCTCAGAAAATCTCCCGGTGTCGGCTAGGATTGAATCTAGACCAGTTGGGTTGGTTGTGAGTGGATCACGCCACCTCACAACCATCGACACCTATGTCGGCGGTGGGATTCGAACCCAGGCGTCGAGCGTGGTTGGCGGAGACGTTACCAACCACACTAGGCCCCCGCTCAAAACAAACCGTTATTGGCTTTGAAAATATTTGTAATTATCAATACCTTCCCAAAATAACATATTTAATAGCTTCTCAAAAATGAGTCGTGTTCCAAAAAATTGAGCCAATAGCACAAAACAGCATCTTTTGCCTATAGAAACGTCTATGAAAACTTTCAGCCAAATCAAAAATGACAATTGAAAAAATAATTAGACTGGGACATTTTTTGTGGAGCTGCCCAATAATGAAATAACTGCCACAACGATATAAATGCTCTGCGTATTCAATATTGACGAAATTCAGTTGATATATAATGTTCTTACACTTATAAATGAGATTCTAAACATGTAGCTCGTAAATTGCAAAAGAAAAACAAAAACAAACTGCATATCAAGTGGTGAACGTCGCAATGCCTGTTCATCAAAAAAAAAAGCTTAGTCTCTTTTCGTCTTCAAGCGTGGTTCACATCATATGCTCCAGAACTCAATGTCTAACACAGCTTCACCACTTTGCGCGCCACTGGCCGTGTCCACACCCTGCATATTCAATTAAATTTGAATGAATTTATTTTTCTCAAACTAGGCACTATGTACTTATTTATCTTCTCGCCAAGCGACAGAAATTGATTTGAACTCTCTTGACATATATCAATTAGTCGGAATCATCGCTGTTGTTTGCTATAACTACGTGCTACTTACTCAGCGTGGAGGTAAGAATTTCGGAGAAGTGCTTGAATACAAATAATATTTCACAAGTGTTTATCTTGTACGAATCCAGACACGGAATTATGTTCCGATCCGTGTGAGTAAATCACCTGCCCGTATTGGAAAACCCGCTCATGGGTGCTTCGCCGAAAGTCACCGGAGGAATTCCCGGCTTCGTGCTGATCATTAGGTAATGAGGATATTCGAATGCAATTCAGGCTCCCACTGTACAGATACAGCCGCTACCAGGCTGATGATTGCGAGACTTAAAACAATAAACGAGATGTTCACTTGGCTCCGAGTTACAGTTCCACGTGGACGCGATGCAGTTTCTTAGGTAATTATTTAGGAAGCAGCGGTGATCTTTGTTCCTAGATTGTATTAAGTAATAAAACAAGATAAGACAAGCGGTTATAATGATATAATCGAGTATGAAGGGGAGAACTTTCCCTCTAGTAGCTCATTTCTGGTATGGCTTCTACAAATCGGACGATAAAATAATGAATGGCAAGTCAACCGCACTGTCTTGTGGTTTAGATCATTAAAACGGAATGATTTTTATAGGTACCTACTCATTGTTGTTAGTGGAAAGAGCAATTGCGTTCATGTACAGTTTATGAATACCTATTAATGTTATTTGCTATAACTTTATTATTACACAGATGTAATAAACCAGTTTATGACTTTTAAATATGTGTTGATGAGATGATTTATATACATATTTATTTAAAGTTTTGTGCTTTATCTTTATGTTCATATCCTTTATGTTAGTTACTTTACATTAGTTAGATAAGTGGAAAAGTGATAGATTTTTTTTACGAGAGATTGCGAAACTCTTTTTTTCCTTAGAACGAATATTCTTCAAGATTAATATTTTACTGAGTTTTTTAAAAAGCTCGTTATGATGTAAGGAGTTTTTTTTCTGAAACAAAGTCGGACGAAAATACTCTCAAAAATTGTATGGTGCAAAATCACATCAATATTGTGCGAAATAAGCGCAATTTATAAACACGTTTAAATACCTGGATAACGAATACGTCTCAGCCGGAATAAACGAATGATCGTTCTTTTTCGTGTTCCCCCTGTTAACGTCAGCATGAACAGAATTTTCTCCCAGTCGCACATCGCCAATATGCAACACACTTGCACTCTTGGTATATGCTTCCATCTGACACAAGAAAAAAATGATTGACTTCCTTTGAAGACACGATACTGGTTGTATTGTTACATTTGTGAAACTGGGACAAACTGTGAGAACTCGAAATGAGGGCGGAGCTAGTAAGAAGATAGCACTAAAATAAGCATCTGGAACACACATGGACATGATTCAAATCCACATGTGTATCATTACTACACGCAAGGCAAATCGTTCTGCGCTGTTATTCACGTCCGCTACAACCAAAGCCTCAGGTCTTTGTCGTTCTGCACGTCATGCAGTGATCTCTGTTGTGTTTGAGCGTATTGTCCTTTCGTGTGAAAAAGATCACACCAGTTTGCTACCTCTCTGGAGCAATATTTCAGCACGATTTGCTGCTCTCTTCAAGCAAGTGCGTCGCTTTGCTCAGTAGTGTGAAGCCTTTGTCATGCCGAACGCCAACGCGAGCGATCGAGCGAGAAACCAGCCTATGTTAATGAACAGCCGTAGGAAGAGCTGTTCATTAACCCACGAATGCATGCGTGCTTTGTGAGAGAAACATATACCCAGGTAGGAAAGTAGACTATGCTTCTCGAAACTGAAAAAAAAATAATCCAGCCGTACGTAATGCATGTTTGGTCTTCGAATTACATCAAATTGATCTCAGTAGCGTACTCCGCGCGGCGTTCTGCTATGCATTCTCTCTAGAGTGATTTACCACTCTTCTCCCGCTCAGCTCTGGTGTAAGCAGGGTTGCCACATTAGGGTGGGACAAAAACTAAATGTTAGCTCCCATGCATTTTTCGTGTTCCTTATGGGTCCCATAACAACTGTGTAACTTTTCATATCGATCGGTGAAACGCCCGATTTGCGCCCGATTTTTAAAGTTTCCATAAGATTTTATATGGGAAAATCCACTTTTTCAATGCTTATTCTCTAGAGATGTCAAGTCGACTCTTAACAAAATATCAATACATGATATTCGTAGGAAATTTTCCTGGGATAAACTCTTCTGAAGACCGTAAGGCGCTACGATGCTTGTAGAAACAGCTATTCACCCCAAACTGATAAAATGTCTGACGGACGGCTCACCATTGAAATATTCCAGCAACACTGCTACAGCATGCTGCTATTGCAAACTTGCTTAAGTATGAAAAATAAATATGATAAATATTAGTAAATAATGAGTATGTGTATCCAATCACAAATGGTGACTTCTCAACACTGTTAGAAATTTGTAATTTTAATTGTTAGGATTTGTTTGCTTTCGAAATTAGGACTGATTATTCGTAGGGATTTAAACCTACTTGTCAGAAAAGGGGAAGTAAACTTACAACTAACTTAATTGCTAACTTATTGGCTATAAAGAGAGCTTATCGTAGCAATTGAGGATTGCAACGATTTTTGTCGAAAATTGTTAATAATTTTATTTGACATAGCTTCTAATGGTTCAACACCAGTAAGTCTATGTAATTCGAGTGTACCAAACCAAGGAGGACGCTTCAAAATCATTTTCAGAATTTTATTCTGAATCCTTTGGAGCGTTTTCTTCCTTGTTGAACAGCAACTTGACCAGATCGGTACAGCATAAAGCATTGCTGGTTCAAAAAATTGTTTGTAAATCAAAAGTTTGTTCTTTAAACAAAGTTTAGAATTCCTGTTAATGAGAGGATATAAACATCTCGTATATTCGATGCACTTGGCTTGTATACTTTCAATGTGCTCTTTGAAAATAAGTTATTAATAAGTAAGGCGATAATTAAATGTATTAACTGATGATTATTCATTTTTCTCTACGTGATGTTTAAACATGTTTTTGCTTAATTTATCTGCATCGGTACCAACATGAACAGTAGGCCGATTAATCTACAGAATTAACCGCTACAGTCGACAAACAAATAAACAGTAACATTATAGTTAAATGCAAAATTTAACATATCCAATGTCTTCTCTTATTATTATTGCTTCAATATTGTTTTTGAATGATCTGGTTCTTGAAAATGAATCGATCAGGTGATATTTCAATAAACTTAAAAGTACCTCAATTATCAGCAATCAATGCTGTATACACTGCAAAAACTAGAGGAGGCTCCGGAAAAACGTAACCAATACCACTACAAATCATTATGACGATACCAACACCGATGAAATCGTTCTAAGCGAAGTGGTTCGGAGCTGTCAAATACTGTCAAAATACACTAGAGCATCAAATGCGTTATGCCCAGCGCACATGCGTTGTACTGGTTCCAAGATAGATCATTAAATGCTCTAAGAAAGCTCATAAATGATCTGGTTACGCACACTATAACTTTTGCGTGTACTAAAGTAAGACGTATCGCACGTCAAAAGACGGCTATCGTTTGACATCACAGCGAACTTCATACTCATGTCTGCCACCATTTAATGTTAGCAGGAACAGATTTTTCCCCCAGTCGCACATCGGCAATATACACCACGCAACAATTGCAGTCTTGGTATCTGCTACCATCCGACACGAGAACGAGAACATTTTCTTCCTTCCAAGCCTCAACACAACACGATACGTGTTATATTGTTGCGTTTGTGAGAGTTCTATCGGTTCGGCTCCGCTAGATGCCAACAAGAAATCAGCTCTGTTTAGTCGAAACTTCCGTTCAAAACAGGACTACGTTTTTCAATAATTCAATAGTTAGTATCTTGAAATCACAATTTTCCGCACTTTGATGAACACATAACTAATTTTTTAATCGATTGCTGCGAGGATGAATTAAATCCGTTGAAATTTGATTGAGTTATTAGCATTTGAATTCGGACAATGTGCAAAAAGAGGCTATCCTACGTCAATACATATATAAAAAAAAGAACCTTTGATGTAGGACTATGCCTTACTTTAGCAGGGTAGTAAGCAGTGAAAAGATATGCTCATTTCTCTAACACGGACATTAAAAAGGTGAACATACGGTTCCAAAATAGCAAAAACATGAATATTGACTGAAAGAAAAAAAAAATAGACAAATTTCATGTTGCTGGATGGCACCCAGGGCGCAAAACTAGGAAAAGTCTGAACGATAAACTGCAGCCTATCTGACATAGTCCATGCATGCTAATTGATAATTATTCTAGCTGATGTGAGGGGCTTTTTCGTTTTTTTTTTTGCTTTGTTTTTGTTGGCGCTTTTACATAAATTTTGATCAAAATTTAGAGCGAAGGAATATTCGGTTTTCTCTAAAGTTTTGAATGATTTTTAAATTGCAACTTTTCTCAAAAATAATTATATCCCTATGATGTAATATGTTTCTAGCGATCATTTCTAATCATAAAGCATATAGTAATCAATTTTCTAAATGCATCTGTTTCCGAGATCTTTTCGGGTAACGTTTAAACAATTTGGATTACACTGGTAAACACAAGCTTTGCCCTAGAGCTTAAACTGGAATAAAATGGAAGATTATACGTTACTGTAAAGTGAGTTTACCCGTAAGCGACGAACTCAACGAGCAATTACTCCGCGGCCTTTTGACGCACTTTTTCAAACACGAGGGGCGCCAAAATTCACTTTTTTAAAACGTACAATCCGCCACAACTTGCTATAACAATAAAAACAATTTGTTCGTACCAATTTCACCAAATCGTGATTCTCTGGAGAGATACTTCACCTAACGTTCCTCTCTGGCCAGGTTTATTCTAAGAGCCACTTATTATGTCAAGAGACTCCTTATCTTATCGAAACTTCGTTACCCGTGCCAATTTCGCTAATTACAATTCCCTGGGGAGGATTATTATTTCTCTGGTCAGTTTCACCATAGGTAGGACTTATATCTTTGTCAAGAGGAAGGAGTCTTATCGAAACCTCGTTCCTCAAGAAAATCGCACCATAATTACAATTTAATGGAGAGAACTGTTATACGTTACTTAGACCACTATTATTATTAAGAGGGAATTATTTTTGTTAGGAGGAAAGTCAACAGGGGTACTGTGGAACTCAGCTCGAAGGAAGAGTATATGGTAAACAGCCTGAGAATAAACCCATATTAAAAGCCCTTTGACAACCAAATGTTTTGATTCTACTAAGATCGGAACCCACGGCCACCCACTTGTCAAAGAGAACTGTAACCGCGCGCTAGTCTCGTTACAATCCCGTTCAACATAAAATATTC
Organism: Wyeomyia smithii; assembly: GCF_029784165.1. Classification (NCBI taxonomy): domain Eukaryota; kingdom Metazoa; phylum Arthropoda; class Insecta; order Diptera; family Culicidae; genus Wyeomyia; species Wyeomyia smithii. The sequence goes on along the minus strand of NC_073695.1, from coordinate 53,883,034 downwards.
AACAATGATATATAATATCAGTTTGCGAGCTCAACCAGTCAGACCTCAGTAACTTCTAAGTCACCATAAAAACGAGAGCTAATATTCAGTCCTGAGCAATATCAGGTACTCAGCTAGTAGTAGATATAATAAAATGTTCGAAAAGGATGGAGTAGAACACTATGAGATTTCTAAATAAAAATGACCATTAGAATCATGATCTACTTCTAATATGAGAGAACTTATTCTTGGTTTATTTTTGGAAAAGTTAAAAAAAATGAAACAAAATCAAACCTTTGGCTAACGCGGCCGCCTATAATTGGGGTCCCAACATGCACCACCCTAAAATTCCGAACGTTGCGTTGGCGTGCGAAACACGCACCGCCAGCGATTACCAGCTGACTTAGGGTCTCTATCTCCATCTTTCTCTCTCACGTTCTCTGTTTCTTTCCCGCAACACACCAGGCAGTCTGTCTACCTACGTAGCGATTAGCAGCAGCGCCGCCGTGAGCGCGCGGTTACAAGTTGTATGACGGTTACCCTATATAGTGCTTCAGCTGAGTAGGTACCGCGCCGGTACCGAACGATCACGATCGTGACCGCGCTCAGACAGTCTTTTGGCGTCGTCGCTGTTCGACCGATGAGAAAGCACACGCGCGAGACTGTAATTCGACGACGGACGTTACACGGCTCGAAGGCACTCGTGATTAAGTGCAGTATTTTCATCAATCAATCGGAGGATCCTTTCGTCGCAAAGTGAAGCCTTCATTTTTCCTCAGATTCTATTGACCAGAAGATTTCATTCCAAAGATTGTTCTACGGTAATTATTCGAGTGTGGTGAAGCTTAGAATTGCTCGTGTTCTTTCAGTACTCACGAAGTACAACCAAGTGGAACGTAACTTAAGTTCAAATGTGCTTGTTTTTGTTTTCTATTCGTTCAACTTCGAGGACAACATGAGCTACCCTAGCGCGCGCGAAGTTCGATTATTCATGTGAAAACCTTAAGGTGCTAGAGTTTACTAGTTGATGCAATTCGAACGCAGTGTTCTACCTAGAGCGAGTTTTTAGATAAAGATTTTGTGCCTATAAGCAGATCAATGTAAAGTGCCCTGAGAAACAAAGAAAGTGCTCTGCGATGCCAACAACCGGGTAGTTAATGGTGCATATGCTTTGAAGGGGGATAACATGAGTGGTAGGTGATTTTGCAAACATCATTGTTGGCTACATTTGCTAAGCGAAGGTAGCAGCTCAAGTTTTTATATATTTTGTATTACTTTTGTCACTGTGAACTGCAGAAACAACGCCGACGACGCAAGCAGCTACCGGCCGGATTGGTGGTAGAATGTTGGACGCAGCTCGAAAGAAAAGGTGAGGAAATAGAGGAGATTTTTGTGGGAGTTTTTGCATTTTCCAATGTGATTTCAATGTGTTGAGAGGGTACTTTATTCCGTTCCATCAAACATGAAATGAAAATAGAATCAGACTAATGCTTGAAAATTGCTCGCAAATTTTGAAATCGGCGTGCTTGTTAGACCGCTACTCATCTTGTTTTATTTTCGTCTTGTTTTTCACTTGCACTATGATTTTTTTTTCTTCTATTCAAATGCACACCAGTGCCAATTATTTTGAATAACCGGCTTAGTGTGTTTTTGTTCGATCATGTGCTCTCGCAGCCGTGGGTAAAAGATTTTTTTGTTTCGATTTTGCAAAATACACCGCGCACCAGTCAAATTGCGTAGATAATAAGCAGAATAAACAAGTACTGTGGAGATAACAGCAGGCTTTTCTGCGTGCTAGCTTTCCTCTGTGGTTGTAAATTTAACAGATTTTTCTCAACTCCAGACAGCTACGGGCAGGAGCTGATATGTAAATACGTTATGAGCAGCGTAGCTCAACAAAGAGACACATTGTTTGTAAACATTTTGCTCGCTCAGAAAGTAGTCGTCATCACTAATAGCGCGATTTAGTGATACCTCGTAGATGATAACGTCGAAGGGGTTTTGGGAATACGTCAACGATTAGTGAATATTTGAGATCCCCACGAATAATTTTCATAGGATATAATTTAAATGTGCATTTGTCCCAGCAAAATCGTAGGTCGTGGTGACAATTTTTTTTCTCAAAAATAAAAGCATCGTCACGATCATCACTCGGGAACTCTCTTGCGAGTCTGTTGATCTTCGATAAATGTTTGGATTCATGCTATTACGTAGGGCATTATATAATAGCAGGTTTTTGTCATGAACCATTCTCATCATGCAAATATTCAATCGAGTTTATTTTTAATGACACCAGACCTTCGTGATTTTTGCATTTGAGTGCATTTGAGTTGTTGATGCCAGCAGGTGTTTTTTTTATCAACGAGACTTGAATAGAGTATCTAAGAATTCAGTGCAATTTTTTTTAACAAAAATAGTTTATGGGGTTTTATGGAATATATTATTAATAAAAATGAAGTCGAAAATTTTTTCGGCACATTCCAAATGCAAATTTCGATTTGTTAAGTTCTCACGAATATGGAGTGCTTCTACTAGAAAAACAACAACAAAAACCTTTCTCAGTACAATTTTTACCAATGAAAAAAAGAAATCTAAAGGCACTTGAGCTCTAATACAAAAATACCAAACTTGATCTCAGAATATCGAAAATCACTTCTGAAAACAAAGAAATTGAGCTTACAACACCGCAGCCATATTTCTATGTTTAGAAAATAGCAATAGGGTAAGAATGGATCAATTCAAATCGATTTTTTTAATGACTATGACTCAAAAATAAATGTATATTGACGTACAACAAACGTGAATGTATTTTCAACAAGAATTACATTTCTTTGTTGTTCTCAACATTCATTTTTCTATTTTCGGACAACCGTGAGTAATGATTTTCAAATCTTTAAACACGAACCAAACTGAAAAAAATGAAGAAAGATCCATTGTCAACGAAAAAATGTAACGTATGAACTAGATCTAACGCCAGCAGAATGCGATCTAACGCTACTGGAAAAATACTTTCGGTATTGGGATTTCAAGATAAAAGAACAAAAAAAGCAAATGTAAAATTTACTTCAGAGCTGTACGAAATTGTAAATTCATTGTCTGGAAATACTTTGTTCGTCATGCTTAGGCACAAGCTAAGATTCCCAATCTCATCTTCAACCTTTGTACTCACCTTTTACACCACGGTGCTTTCTGTACGCTACAGCTATAACGTCATCTTAAAATCGCCGTTTCGTGTACTTAACGTATGTACCTACAAACTTGAAAATGTTACATACGATATATATTCGGACCAAGAGAGTACGTCACCGACCAGGTATCGTCACTGTGCTGAAGCAGCTCATATCCGTAGGTGCAAAGATCGCTCTTAAGATTATTACTGATCGACGCCATGCCAAAATAGAAAAAAACAACAACAAAGAGAGCACGTTTCGAATGCGCGAAGCTCTTGAAAGCTCATTCACACACGTTTCTTCCAGTTCCTGCAGATGATCGGACAGAAACAACTTATCGATAATTTAATTGAACAGAGCAGATTTCACAGTATAGGCGACTAATCAATTGAATGCGAACTGTTATTGTAACGCCAAATAGTTGGTCAATGACTGCTGGGATTTATTGCAACAGCGTACAAATAGTGCATAAAACATCAAATTCGATCAGTAGCTGTCTCACTGTTGATTCCTTAATCGAGGGATGTTATTGAACAATATTCTGACTCCAAGTCTGATAAAACGGCTATTTGCGATAGGAAGTGTTGATGTTGAAATGCTAATAGGGCTGCACCATATCCATAACCGGTATGTACTTCATTGCTGCTGCTCTGATTTGTGATAACCCCGAACGGTGCTGTTAGCTCTAGGTTAGTCTACCGATGCGTGTTTCGCAGCTGTGCGGTCGGTGATGACGTCCGTAGGGACATTAATGCAGATATCAACCCACATGCCGGTGATTGTTTGCATCCTTCCAGCAATAAACAAATTGGAATGCCGATCCAGTTAGCTGCCTTGTTGAGCCCTACTCGTTAAATGCTGGAATGAATGCTGAAATAAACGTTACAAGCACAATCGGGAGTGGTCTATATGGGAAGGGCTATTATTAGAAAAGAAAAAGTAATGGGTCTCAAGTTACTGTATCTGGATACGTTAAGTACAAGTTATTTATTCTAAAAATAACTCAAGAACAAAACTAACGTCATTCGTTAATATCATACCACATTCTATTGAAAAAAACCTGCAACAAATTCAAGGCAGTTAATTCATACCAACTGAAGTTCAGAATTCCACGCGCATTTACTTAGATGATGGCAAAAGTTTCGGAGTATCGAGCACTTAAGAACTTTTTACCGACAGTATTCAAAACCGTCGTTGCACTTTGAGGCCAAAGGCTTTTTTTGTTACGGTGGAGTACCAATCGCCAAAATTTTTCGATGTTGTATGTTTGTTTATTTTCTCCATGATATTCCGGGTTACCAAACGAGCAGCGAAAAATAATTTTATTCAATAATCTGCCGGATGTTTGCCCGCCGCACTTAAATAATCAAACGGAAAATCAAATAATAGTTATGCTTAGAACAATATAAAAAACATAAAGACTCTAAAATTCAGTGGTGTTTAAAAGAATTGTTTTTAATGTTTGAATTCATTAACAGAAGTCTTGATGCAGCGTTCAAGAATGGTTTGTTTTACAAAATATCGGAAAACTCTCTCCAAATTGATTATGTTTTCATTGCTGATCGATTCCATGAGAGCATCTATGCTTATTGTGTTTACTTCTGCGATGGGTTTTTAAAAACCTAGGGTATATTTCCCACAAATATCGACTTGATAAGATAAATGTAAAAACAAATCCCATAATAGATAAACAATACTTCTAGAAAATTTATTCATACCGGCAACTGCGTTAATCTAGCCAGCTAAATTCCCACTGATTCTTTCTGAGCTCGAACATCGTTACGATAGAAGTGTTTGTTTTTTGAGATTTCCCATTAGAGCTTTTTTTTTTCTTCACAAATCATTAGAGCGTTACAATGTAAGTTTTAACGATTTTGGCAGAACCAGGCCGAGCGTTGTCATGTAGTAGAATCACTTCTCCGTACCTCTGCTTTTATTGTGGTCGTTTTTCGTGCAGTGCTCGGTTTAATCGCATGAATATAAGTCAATGTCCTTCTTCAGTGATTGTTTCGTTCGGTTTCAACAGCTTCTTGTATATAACACCAACCTGGTTCCACCAAATACACAGCATAGCAGCGTGTGTATTTGGCCGAGCCGACTACGTAGAAGCATGACCGGGCAGTCCCCATGACTTTTGTCTTTGAGTTGCTATAATGAATCCATTTTTCATCACCCGTCACAAGGCAATGCAAATACCCCTTTATTTTGCCGCTGGAGCAATTGTCTACAGACGAAACAACGACGCTCAACGTCGTTTTCGAATCATTCTCGAAGCATGCAATCACTAGGAAATATTTCGAGTAACTTCTAATACCGAAGCAAGCTGTTCATGCGTTTGGCATGAGTCCTGATTAAGCAATTCGTCCTGTTCAACATCATCGGAGGTTTTTGGCTTACTAACTTTCAACAGAATTACTGAGGTGTAAACCTATCAAGCGACAAATTATCTTTTTTATTTCATAGAATAGATTTCAATAGATGTTCTTTCCAAGTTTGTTTATCGTCCAATAACGACCTACTTTTATTCAGTAGAATATTCGATCTACACCCACCATGCTCAAGTACCATAGGTTGTGAGCCAAACAAAGTTAAAGTTGAAAAGATCCGGAATTACGAAACTGACAAATGAAAACTAGAACTTCTGTTAATACATTGTTATATATAAAATAAAGTTGCATATATGTGCGACCGCCCATAACGTTACAACAGAGCGTCTGATTTGAGCTAGCTTTGTTTTGTTGTGTTCGTATTCATCCAAGGCAAATTGTTACGGCGAGAAAACTAGGAAAATTTAAAGGAAAATGGTGGAATTCACGAAAATAGAATTTCCATACAACGAAGAAATGAGATCGCAGAAGGCGCAATGAACAACAATAATATGACAGCAATTTAAAATAGGTGACTCTCGACAGTTATTTTGAAATCATCCTTTAAAAGCTACCACAGAAAATTAAATACAAATAGAATCACGCTCGACTGGTGGCTACCGTCACGGTGATCGGTTCAACTATCTAAACATATAAAAATGCAGCTCTGTCTGTCTGTCTGATCCAACTACTGGAAACGACTAAACCGATCGGCGTGAAATTTTGTGCATAGGGGTTTTAGGGGCCGAGAAAGGTGACTAAGATAGTTCGGGATCCCTTCCTTCTCTGGAAGGGAGGGGTTCCATAGAAATGAAACACAAATTTCTGCACATCTCGAGAACTAACCAAGGAAATGGAAGCGAATTCGACAGGTGAATATTTTTAGGGGTTACAAATATGTCCATAATAGTTTAACACACCTCCTTCTCCTGGAAGGGTGAAGTTTCCTACAAATGAAACTCAATATTTTCCACATCTTCAGAACTAGTCGAGTAAATGGCACCAAAATTAGCATGTGGAGGTTATTAAGGGCTGAAAATATTTTAATGGTGTTTCAACACCCCTCATTTTTCTCGATAGGAGGGCTCCCATACGAGCTAAACAGATATTTCAACCAGGTTTTCCTGAAAACAGCCTACAATGATCGGGTCGATGCACAGGAGTCAAAACTCGACTCCATACGCCATTTATAAATTTAAGGTGGAAGCTTCCGGTTTCTAATATGGGTATTTTCGGAATCTGGTGCTTTGAAGCTACAAATCGACCTCAGACAACATTTTGAATTGTAAGATGGCAACTTCCGGTTTTTGGAAAACAGCCGAAAATGGCCGATTTCCATCCAATATGAGTACCTCCGGAACCAGAATGATGCACAGAAACTAGAAATCGATCACATACACCATTTTGAATTTTAAGATGGCGACTTCCGGTGTCTGAAAAACAGCCGAAAATGACCAAATACCACCCAATATGAGTGTTTCTTTAACCAGTATGACGTTCAGAGGCCAGAAATTTTCTTCAAATGCCATTTTGAAATCCAAGATGGCGACTTCCGGTTTCTGGAAAACAGCCGAAAATGACCAAATACCACCCACTATGAATATCTCCGGAATCAGAAGGTAAAAATTTACCACATACACATACCACATACCATTATGAATTGTAAGATGGCGACTTTTGGTTTCTGGAAAACAGCCGAAAAAGACCAAATAACACCCAATATGGGTGTTTCTTAAACGGAAAAATTGCCGAAAAAGACCGCATATTGCTTAATATAAATATTCGCGTAATCGAGATGATGCATAGAAGCCAAGCATTGACCCTGGACACTATTTAGAATTCAAAGATGACTACTTTTAGTTTCTGGAAAACAACAAAATTACTGAACACTACCCAAAATGAGTATTTGCGGAATCAGATTGATGCCAGAAAAACAGCTGAAAATGATCGAATACCACTCAATATGAATATTTTCAGAATAGAGGTGATGTACAGAAGCCAAAAGTCGAGGATGTTGTCATTCCGATAAAACCAATCATTTGAAACGATTTGCCTTTTGACTTTGATCATATCCTATGACCGATTCGTCGTGCATTTTTAGACTATAAACAAATCGCAAGGAATCAATGAATTTGAGAAATTTAAAATTTTTAAATTAAACACAAAAAAGGGCGAGACGAAGTTTGCCGGGTCAGCATACATTTCGAGTATTTCGTCTCAATACACAGGCGGTTCCTAAAGCTGCTTAGAATATGTTCCCTACCCTATGTTCGATCGGTGGCAACTTGGATGCAATCCGGATCCAGAAGCGTGAAAAACAAATGTTATCCGATCGGTAGCTCTAGTATCGCGAGTGCCAATTCTAGTTGCCCCATAAGACCCTATTGATTATTTTTGTAATCGGACTATTACTTTGTCTGTTATGTTTAAAAATGTGAAATCCAGTTATAAAAAAAAAACATTCCGAGGACTAGGGTTTTTGATCCTGATTCGAACCATGCCAAAATTGATCCTGGTTCGAACTATTACGAAAAATCCCGAATAATCATACTAAATCCAGTTATTTTTGATTAGAACGATGGCATAATATGCTTTCGATATCTGTCTTAACTTAGGAAATTTTTTACATAATAAAAATTACAACCTTAAGTTCAATTATTTACAATTAAAAAAGCATTGAATTTGGCTTTGGTTGTTCATATACGACCTGGTTCGTAATCATTATTATATAGTAGGTATCCAAACCAATTATATTCAAGAAAGAACAGTTCTAAAATATTTAGACATGAATATTATTCCATTGCTGTAACATATTTTCAATTAAAAGGTTAGTTAAAATAAATTTTAAACAAAAGTATGACTGTATTTTTTGATCCTGCTTCTAACTACCGATGATCGTGGTTCGAACTAGCAAGCTTCCTCATACCACCGCTAGAGTCGCTAAGCATTTTTTATATTTCAGTCAAAGCAGTCCAAATATTTAGCAACTTTCTGGTAAATTAGTATGCTATTTGGGGTTATCCATATCTGTTCAGTATTTGTTTGAGTCATTGAAAGAATATTGCATATTTGGAGGAGTAAAAAAAACTTTTGCACGACTCAATCAGTAGTTCGCACTAGGATCACAAATGGTTCAAACCACAATCAGAATGGTTCGAACCTGGATCCATAATTGTCTGTCATTAAATATTGAAAAATAAATCATTCAGGCATTGAAATACAGTTTTGAGGACTACAATATAATCGTTATAAGTGTGTTTTCACATTACAAATTTTTTTTGGTACATAACTGCCATCATTTATTAGAAACGCTGAGATCAACCCAAGTGTATCATGAAAAACGCTGAAACTAGTTCGAACTAGGATCAAACACCCTATTTAAACTCACTCACTTTTTTCAGAGATGGCTGAACCGATTTCCACAAAACTAGTGTCAAATGAAAGGTCTAGCTGCCTCTTAATGCCCTATTGAATTTCGTTTTAATCGGACTGCAATATACACAGACATAAACACACTTCGCAGCCAACTGTTAAGTGTACAGGACAATTGCGGGGTTGGCGCTACGACCCAACTGACACTATTAGTCTCTCCCGAGCCGAGCCCGAACCTACGACGACTGGCTTGTAAGGCCAGCATCGTACCTCGAGATCAGCTGGGAAGGCTTAAATATTCATGTTGTCTGTACAAGCTTCAATCGAAAGCTCTTTCTTTTCGAATATCTATCAAGTGAAAGCACTTTTACAGATAGGAATCTAATACCTTACTTTATCCATTTTTTCAAGAAAAATTGTAACTTACTCTTCGAGACTATAGAGAAGATGAATCGCTACGTTTCCGCTGATTTTTCTATACTAAAATGTACCGCGTCAAACCTACAAATTGATTAAACCCAATCGAGTTTATTCCCAAACGTAATGCAAGAAATACATTGAATAAAGAAAGGCTATAGTAGTTCTACGTCAAACTTACGGTCGTGTCTCATAAACAACCTCTTGAACTATTTTTTAGGTTCAGAAAGTCTCAAGTTTCTGAAAATATGTATCGCGTTTTGGACCTAACACCCGTCATACTAAGGGACCATACTTAAATGACGTAGCATTCAAGGGAGGAGAGGGAATATCATCATTTTGTTACAAACTGAGACAAGGGGAGGGGGAAGACGTAGCATTTTATTTATTTATTTATTTATTTATTTATTTATTTATTTATTTATTTATTTATTTACTACTACTGCCAACAGATATAAAATAACATGTCCTAATGGCTACTAATATAGAAGTCGACGGAACAGTAACAAAAATTGAACATAGAACATTGCGCAAAAATTTGCAGCGAGAGCTGTCAAAATCTTTTTATCTGTGGCATTTTGAAATCTTCTGAAAGGTCTGCTACATAAAAAATTTCTTGGATTTCCAAACACACAATCTGTTTCAAAAACAAAAATCGAAAATTACAAGATATTCGTTTCATTTCAAAGCTGGTAAGTGCAGGGATTAGTTTTTTTTGCGAATTCCGGAACAATTTCTGTGTTTACTACAGACATAGATCACGCGAAGTTGTATCATCTATACATCTGTAACATCTTTCCTTTTCGAACCAAGTCACAAACTCTTCGAAACCGAAGACATTATTCCAGAGCGAAGTTCACATCATATGAAATGCTGTCACAAGTGTATGAGTGTTGAATAAATTTAATTAGACATGGTGATTTTTTCAAATTCAAAAATTTGGGAATCCACTATAGAAAATTATATGTTGCATAAAACGTAGAAGCTATCAGACAATCAAATGCTTTTCACTTTACCGGTAGTTGAATTCTACGTGGAACTCATGAAATGCATATGTCTACTGAATAAGATTCACAGGATAAATCATCTCACCAGTTGAGCCGTTGCGGACAGAGTGGTCTAAAGACCATTTTTTTCGAAAATGAATTTTTTTGCATAAACCGCATCTACTCAAGAAACTGAAGTTGGGAGATTAAGAAAATTTCGAAAAATCGAACTTTAAAGTTGTTTTGTACCGTGTTGAAGTTTCGTCCGAAACAGAATGGCCATTCTGTTTCAGAACAGAGTGGTCTATGTACATAAATCGGTGTAATACTATCATGTAACACGTAACATGTAGCATATTACATGTGATAAGTAACATGTCACTTGTTCTATACATGTCACATGTAATATGTAACATGTTACACGTAATGTAACACGAAAAATGTAACATGTAAAATATTATGTAATATGTAACATGTTGTGTTACATGTAATGTTACACGTGACATCTTACATGTGACATGCTATATGTATTATATAACATGTGACACTAGCCATTTTATACGAGTTACCGTCATTTTCTTTGTCATTTACCAGGTTTGTGTACATAGACCACTCTGTTCCGAAACGATTCGAGGATTCCAGTGAATATATATATGAAGTCATAGTGGTCTATATACATTGGTGAGATAAAAGCACCGATTTCGCAAAGAAACTGTTAATTTTATGTATCCCCATGCTAAACCACTTCATAACCTTTATATTAGAACATTTTGTTTGAAAGAATCCGTTGAACAGAATTTTATTTAGAGATTTTTCGAGAATTGCTTCCCCTGAAAAATTTGCTCGATGGCACATAGACCACTCTGTTCCACAATGGCTCAGTTCATGATGAACTCAAATGACAATCACGTAAAATCTATGTGAAAATGACTGTGGAAAATATTCACATAACTTTTCCGGTAATTATAACGTGAAAAATAATTTGAGTGTATAGCAGTCTTCCTTTCTCCGCATTCCCTGGTTTATCTACAGAATAATGAAATAGAGGATACTAGGGTATAGCTCCTTAGTTGCTACATGCTGATAGCAACTTGGGATTTTAGTAACTTTAAAGGTGGTAGAATAATATTCTAAGGCTGAGCTTTTGTCGTTAAGATGTTAATCGCTAAATTCTTAGTGTACTAATACGAAACTATTCACTAAAACTTTGGGTTACTGGTGATATGAAACAATTTCTTCGAACGCTGTGTATTTGTCTTCTTCCTTTCAATTTATTTTATTTATTAAATTCGAAGATGGGTTTGTAGTCTCAAAAATTGCCTTGGGGCACTTAACAAACATTATGTTGAATATTTAGTACTTCAGCTATGAAGGAACGTATCAGGAATCATAATTCAAGCCTAACTTTGTAACGACGAATGACCAAACGTACAAAAGTCGCTGACAATGCATACTAAATAAAAAAACATTGCATTAAAGTAATTACACAGACGAAAACAATCCACCGCAGCATCCATTCTTTGCGAGACAACGATGGTTATACCGTCGCATTGCGGGTGTATTTTATGTAGCCTTCAGCCCTGACCGAGCACGACCGACACGTTCGCGTACCGACCTGTAGGATTGTGTGCGGCTCAAGAGCTTATGCGCGCGATTCAATGTCACACGTTATATGAGCGCATGCTAGTAGAATCCGGGTCCATTGCATTGCACGAATGGTTCCTTCTAAACACTGTACAGCCGTTAATTTGCGGTCGTTGAACCAGTTTTGAATCAGTGCTGTGCACCGTAATAACTGTGAATAGATGACCTGAATTATGACCTGAAACAATATTGTTTGTTTATTTTAAGCGTAGTTGTTCAGAAACAGGGTTTGCCGCCTCAATAAATTCCACTTTTGGAAATTGGCGATAAGACGTGCAAAAAGCCACGTATGTTTTTTGTGCAGAGTGCAAGGCTACTCGTGACTATTGTTAAGGAGGCATAGCCGAGGGGCTCGGCGGTTTCAGGTTCAAGCCTCCCGCAGAGGCGAAATAAAAAAGTTTTTGATGGGAGAGCTGAAGGAACTAAGCAGGAGCTAATTGAATTAAACACACAAAAATGCAGCATTACTAGTATAGATTTGCAAATTTTTGTCTCCTTCACTAAACGAAAATCCTAGGCATAATTTGTGGGTTTACCAATCATTGATTAGCTCTGTCTTAAGGTACTTACTATAAAGTTTTAGCAATATCGAGTGTTCTTAATTAGTTCACCGTTTGCCAATCATTTTATGTACAAAATAAAACCTTGTAAAATTTGTATTACCTAATATTACTACATTCATGAGGCTGTCGAGCACGGTGTCCCCAATTCCATCCGTAGCTATCTGCTTATTGGCGTATTGATATAAGTATTATTATTCGGCTTCCAAAGCCGCAAAGAGCTTTCCCACGCAAAACTTTGCATAAGTTTTAAGAACAATCATCGAGCAAAAGTTGTTGTGAACAAAAAAATCGCTACTGCTTTCCAATTGATAAATCGCGATTATGCTAATTTTATCTAATCCGACACCGTTAATTCCGGCTGGGCGATGAGATATTTAATAACAAGTGGGCGTAATCTTCTCATCGCATCACAGATGAACATAATCGCACGCGCTGCCTGAACTTATCGCCATACCGCGAACCTACTTATACTCGGATAGATACGCAAGATTGACTAAAATTACTATAAAAAATGTTAGCAAACTATAATTCATTATACCAGGTGCATTTGTATTTCAGCGTCCTATGAGGCGTCATTCCAGTAAACTAACTCTAACTATGTTTATTTTAAGCTCAGTTCGAAGTCTGTCGGTCAAGTGGTTAGCTAGTTTTTGCAAGCATAGCGTCTCCCTGTCTGTACCGTCGATTATCTCGTTTAAAATAATTAATCCACAATAAGTGCTTCACGCTCGTGCCAATCAACAGGAGCTATTCGTTGCATGCATTACTTTCAGGAGCTGCATACAAGGAGAACGTAAATTAACCTTCTGGCAAGTATCGTGAATATGGGGAAACCCCTAGTTAAAAGTTCGCGGCCACTGCTTGATTCACATTTATACTAATTAAACTTACCATTCACACTCAGTGAAAGTTGTACCTATAATGCGGTGTGAATTTGTCACTTTGACCCACACCAAATCTCCCGTGGAATGTGCCGTGCAATGAGCAATTGCTGCTAATTAGTCACTCTCATACGCTAAGCACACATGACAATTACCCCGCATCTTCCCAGGCCGATTACGCGGTAATATGATTAGAGCAGTTACTTAGTGATTAAACCCTGGAAGTATACGGTATCTAGATTCGACGCTTGGGTGAGCCCCAATGTGAGTTAGATCAAGCACATTGCCGTGACACATAGTTCGCTTGAAATTGGGAGGATGTTACCTGGCTGTTACAGTACACAATGCACGCAAAATTACAGTGAAGCTAGCGTAATTGCAGCTTTCAATTCAAGTTCAATGTTCTACTTTGAGTGTTTGCTTTCTGATAGAGTATAGAGCGATGTGCGCTGTATCTCTACAAAGATCGGTACGGAGGAAGCGTTAAAAAAAAGTGTATATGTACGGCATGCGTGTATTTAGTCACTATAAAACTAGTCTGGTGGATAGGCAAACGTAACAGGCAACAACGATAATTTTGAAGCTGGATAACTGTACTACTAGCATCAGATTTTTTGCGTTTTTCTTACTAAATTTGATATCTATTTTCTTTTGTAATATATACAACTAGCCGATTCGAAAAATACTCGGAAACACTTACATAATAATTTTTTCTTTCGTCGATATTTAGCGGCAGAAATATTGCTGGAACGAAATCAATCAAACGAGACGTCAACTAGTACTTCCCATTTGAAATAACTCAAATAATCTCATATTCTTTTCAATTGAATTATATTTTAGGGAGCCACCTTTCAATAGTCCTAACTATTGAAAAGATTTTTTTCTGGTTGTTACAGAGAATCAAAACAAATAATACCTAAAATCGATTCTTGTCGTTAGAAAGTGACATTTCACTGACGCAGAATGAAGAAGGCAGAACGCGGGCTTAGTCCCCCCGCGCGTTTGCATTGCCCCACCACGCAATTTTCTCATGTATGTGATTGATAACTTACTTTACTTTTATGGCGGCAGATCGTTGAGATCGTATGCCGAATCCTGAATACGTCTCCACAAAACTTGGTCCTGGGCTGCTACTCTTCAGTCTCCCCTCACACCCGCTTCTCTGGTATCCTCTTCGACAGCATACATCCAGCGCGTGCGAGGTCTGCCTCTAAGAGACGAACCAGTCGAAGACTGAAAGTCTCTATAATAAAGGGAAAAAAATAAGGTCTGCCTCGAAATCGTCGGCCTCTATCCCTTCATCAGCTTGATAATATCAGCGTGTTTGTATACTTCGTACAGCCCGTGATTCATGCGCCTGCGCCACACCTTATTCTCTAGTTTGCCTCCGAGTATTGGTCGCAGGATTCTACGCTCGAAGACCCCAAGCGCTCGTCGATCGGCCAACTTCGACGTCCACGATTCATGTCCGTAGAGCGCCACCGTGAGGATCAGAGTCCTATAGAGCGCAAATTTCGTACGGATCTATAGGCTACGGGACCTAAGCTGGCTACGCAATCCGTAATAAGCCCTATTCGCCGCCGCAATCCGCCTCTGCACCTCGCGGCTCACCTCGTTGTCACATGTCACGAGAGTACCAAGATAAACAAATTCGTCGACCACTTCGAAAGTATCCCCATCCATCTCCACCGCAGCACCAAACCAACACCCGTAGAACTACCACGCTCTCTGCCAGCAATCATGTACTTCGTTTTGGCAGTGTTTATGGTGTGTCGTATTCCGCCTTAAAGTCTATGAACAGATGATGCGTCTGCAAGTTGTGTTCTCGAAACTTGTCGAGAACCTGTCTCAAGGTGAACATCTGGTCCGTTGTAGATCGCCCCACTCGAAAACCGCATTGGTATTCTCCAACAAATGCTTCCTGCAGCGGCCTCAGTCGCTGGAACAGGATACGGGAGAGAATTTAGTAAGCGGAATTGAGGAGGGTTATGCCTCTATAATTACTACAGTCGAGCCTATGTCCCTTCTTGTAGATAGGGCATATGAGTCCTTCCAACCAGTCCGTAGGTACTTGTTCCTCAGACCATACCCTTAGCATGATCTGGTGAATTGCACTACACAGCCGCTCGCTCCCAACTTTGAAAAGTCCGGCCGGTAACCGTCCTTCCCAGCGGCTTTGTGGTTCTTTGGCTCTTTGCAAGCATTTTTTACCTCGTCCAATGTTGGTGGGTCCACAGCTTGTCCGTCCTCCCCAATTTCTATCCTGTTCCCTTAGACGACTCTCCTACCTTCCTCACCGTTCAACACCACTTCAAAATGTTGCTTTCAACGCCTGGCCACCTGCGATTTATCGGTAATCAGGTTCCCCTCCCTGTCATTGCGTATGTGGTTGATACTAGGTGAAAAAATCCCGAAGAAAAATCTGAAGCAATAAGCATTATTTTTTTGTTAGGGAATTAGAATTACGTTGTCCATTGATGTGAACTTTTGTAATACTCTTTTGGTGAGCCAGCCTGATTTGCGTCGAACTTGAAACTGACGATATACTTTCGTTTCGAGTGTCCGGTCCAGCGTCTGGGAGTGAAAACGCCAGTTTTTTTTGAAGTGTCATTTTAATAAAAGAACCAAACAAAGTTTTATACATATGTTTGATTACACCAGAACAATGCAAAACAAGTTTGGCTGTAAAATTGAATCAGTTTTTCAGGAAGTTTCTATTTCCCACCTCTTGATTTCTTAGATTGAACAAATCGTGGGAAAAAAATGACACACAAGACTATTTTTTTCAAATATTAAATTTTCAGCCAGTATCCTAACTTCCTGCCATATGAATGTGCTTCTTGTGATTCATGTTTATGTTCAGTTCAATATATTTTGGCCGGACTTTTTCACATCTCGGAAGCATAACCCAGTCTGTTATTTGTGCCGGACTATAAAAATTGTAGTCTAACCGGACTTCGGACTGGGCGTTCCACACTCTACCCGGTCTGATGGTGAATACTAATCAAACAATGTCTATTGTAAAATTTAGAATTTGGGCTGACGGTTGAATCGCTCCATTCTCTCAGTATTTCTTCGCGAATAGAATCTCTAAATATTGTTGGTTGACAACAATTTTAATTTTTCTCGAAGCTGGATTTCTAACGCTGTAATTCCTTCATTTCATGCATTTGTTGCTTTATGTAGAGTAGAACTTCTAAAAACTTTTTTTAGTCCTTAGTCTAAGCCTTGAGTTTGCATTAAAAAATGCACAAAAATTGTCTATTTTTCATGGGTTTACCTCTGAGAGTTTAACTTAACACGCACTAACGAAGCAACCCATACAGCATCAATCATAGTAACCCATGAGCAGAAAAAAATTAACTCAAACTCTAACCGTGATGGCGAAAACAGTGAAACTACACGGTGACAAAAAAGTCCGGTCACACTTTTTTGGGGTCGCCTGTAGCCTACACGTTGCATCTCTCTGGTGCCATCTATATGTCAAATGAAAGGGTTAACTTTACTGCCCAAAGTGGCAGAGTTTCGTTTCTGTGCAGTTTGTTTACATTGAGTTGAGAGCCATGGCAGAGTTAAGAGCAGCTGTTATCGCTGAATACGTGAAAGGGTACAAACCCGGACACATATTCAAACACCTAAAACCGCTCGGAATCAACCGGAAATTCGTGTACCGGACCATAAATCGGTACCTAGAGACCGGAGGCACCGAGGACAAGGCACGATCTGGACGACCATGGTCTGTGAGAACTCCAAGGCTGAAAAAGATTATACGAGACCGGATTCGCCGGAATCCCGCCCAATCTGCACGGAAGCTGGCCAGGAACCTTAAAATAAACCGAGAATCAATCTGCCTGCTTCTGCGCAAGGATTTAAAACTTACACCGTACAAAAAATAGGTGGTTCCTGGGGTTACCAAAGCTACAAAGGACAAGAGGTACCAACGGTCGCGGGAGTTGCTCGGTTGGCGCGCAGATGACGAGATTATTTTTTCGGATGAGAAGCTGTTCGTTTTGGAGCAAACGATGAGAAGCTTTAAAGGATGCTGGAGAGGAAAACCGAGGGAAAAGTGGCTACATCGCTGCGTACGCTTGGTCGGGAGGTTGAAAACTGTTAAAATTACTTGGCGAACATGGATGGCAACGACTGGCAGGGCACTTCGTATTTGACTTCCTCCACGAAGGAAGTGAGCTCCGAGGAGAAGTTTATTTTACACATCAAGTTCCCGAAGAAGGTGTTGCTGTAGCTGACAAAAAGTGAAAAAGAGATGTCAAAGCCGCTCTTTTTTTGCTCCAGACTGGCCATGAAAAAAAAATTTATGTAAGAAGTGCCTGCCGAAAGTTGCGTCGTTCATCAAGAAATACCATAAGGGCGAAAACGCGGTGTACTGGCTGGATCTACCGTCGGTCCACTACTCGAAGCAATCGTTGGAGGAGATGGAGCGTCCCCTAGCTGGTCCCATCGAGAGTTTCTGGGCAAAACTGAAGCGTAGGTCTACCTCAACAAATTTGTCGCGAAAATTGATTAATAAAACAAAGAAAGAACTCAACATGCGTGTTTTCGTCCGCCATGGCGATTGTTACAAGCAACTGCTGCATGGGTTGTCATGAACCTTCCCTTTTCTTTACTATCCACTCGGGAAAATAGTGTGACGCCGGCCCTGGTCTCAAACTACCATAAGAACCATCACAGACCCGAAAAAAACCCTACATAAAAATTTTCACGCCAATCTATTCAGTATCTTCCAAGTCTATAAAAGTTAGACAGACAGACAGACAAAACTCTATTTTATATGTATAATTTTTTTTCTAAATTAATACTAAGTTCAACAAGTTCGTTTTTATTTTCATTTCATTTTGATAGCTCCCCGATTTTTATAGAAAACATTAAGTAGAGGAGGACACCGGTAGCTTTCCTGTTTATTTTTTAAAGATTAAATCAATGGTGATTTAACCACAGACAAACAGACGTACTTTTTCGAAGGAACGCCTGCTGCTGGCAGTGCTGAAAACACGGGTGCAAAATTTGACACACGCAGTTGAATTGAAACTAGAAAACAGCAAACACCAAAATTTTGCGAGGCATTACACTTTAGAAATTGAAGCGGTTTTAGCCCATTTCGGCCTATTTCTCGAGGAGCTTAGTTGAGATCCAGTTTCAATACGTTTAATTTTCATTCTAGCACAAAACAAGAAAATATTAAATGGTCAATAATTTGTTTGTTGTCCTCATAAAGGCAATTGTTGTTCAATTTCAAATCGGATATAATGTTAATCGCATCCGTGTGCTACCCCGACAGAGGGGATTAAGGCATTTGCATGATAACACAGCTAAAAGCTGTTTTTGCAATGAAAATTTGCCGGCCCATATATTTAAAATGCCAGCATTTTTAAACGTTTGTGTGGCAACTTTTCATTAGAGGAAGTGCTGACTACTGATGCTACAACTGATGCTGCTCGCTATGGCACAAAGGCAGCTTTTACTAGATGATGTGCCGCTACACCCTGCCAAAATCGCTGCTGATACCAATTTACTAGGTCTATAATTCTGTCGACCGTGCTTGGGAAGCAATCATATAACGACTAATCAAAGGTCAAATTTTGCGTTTTGACAAGGCTTGACAACTTTCAATAGTCCAGTAGTTCGAATAATAAAATACAATTTTCTACATTTGGGAGGATTCTTAGAAATTTTTCAAATCGTTCGCTACAAGAACGAAGGAAATCCATCGAAAACTAACCGATTTATTTGCATTTGAAATTGAACATATTTTCACTTTCCCGGTTTTAGATTTTCATTTTACATCCCTATGTAGCCGTGTATGTAGCCGAACTTCCTGAGAGACGTAGCTCTACGTCGAAATAGCAAGATTAAAATGTTTCAAAGGTTTCACGGTGAAACCAAATGAGAAAACTGATTGAATTAGGTGCTCTGATGCTGGTTCAATAGTTTCGTAATTCAAACTTCTGTTTGTTTTACACAGACTTCGCAGCGAACTGTTTAGTTTACAGGACAAATGCGGGGCTAGCGCTACGATTCTACTGACACAAACAGTTTCTTCCGACTCGCACCTACGGCGACTGGTTTATCAGGCCAGTATCGTACCTCGAGACCAGCTGGGAGA
Organism: Wyeomyia smithii; assembly: GCF_029784165.1. Taxonomy (NCBI): domain Eukaryota; kingdom Metazoa; phylum Arthropoda; class Insecta; order Diptera; family Culicidae; genus Wyeomyia; species Wyeomyia smithii. Next base: position 53,863,535 of record NC_073695.1, on the reverse strand, counting down.
AGCTAATATATTGTTCTCGAAAAGGCTACCTCTAAATTGACTTTTTTTTCCATAATTAAGTTGCCTGAATGTCAATCAAGCTCAAGCTCAAGCTCAAGCTCATAATTAAGTTGCCTGAATGTCAATCAAGCTCAAGCTCAAGCTCAAGCTCATAATTAAGTTGCCTGAATGTCATTAAATACAGAAGAAGCATATTTTGAGACAGGTTTTTCTACCTGTTACTTTCCTCATTTCATTTGAAAAAAAAAAAAAAACAGCGGCTGAAACCCATCGGCAGTCCACAAAAGTTTACAGAGGATTCATGCCGACCGCAGGAAAAGCTTACTTCGGTCATAGGAGTTATCTACCAAGCGATGCTTCGGGAATGTTTAAAATTCAAGGAACTTGGATTCCTTATCATTTGAAGCCAAGGGAAGTCGTTTAAACTTATATATTACATATATTTTAATAAGAAACTTGTCCGATAAGCAACTCGCGTAAAAAGTGACTTAGGCGGCATCCATAAATTACGTAACGCTCATAGGGGGGAGAGGGGTATCCCTGAGCGTTACAATTTGTTACACAGGGGAGGGGGGAGGTGAGTTAAACGTTACGTAACGAAAAATTTCTGGAGGGATTCTCCGAAAACGAGCATTTTTATCAAGGAAATCCTTCTGCAGCGTTACATAATTTTTATAAGGGGGTAGATGTTGACGTTACGTTTCGTTACATATGGGGGGGGGGGGGGGGTTGGGGTCCAAAAATCGGGTTTTTTGCGTTACGTAATTTATGGATGTCGCCTTAAGTGAATGTTCATTTCAGAAATAACTGTAATTTGGTTTCTCTTCGTTGGATCTATAACAGTAAAAAGAAAGATCTTCTATTTCAATCGACAGACATAACAGTATTTAATTCTATTAAGTCGATTTTGCATGTCAAAGTAACCGCAATATTGTATGACAAAATCATGTCCATTCAATTATACGCCGATATTGGATAACCCGTTAAGACTCAATAGCGTAATTACGGTGAATACCTATTTTATAACTTCAAGATGGCAATTGTTTCACTTAACAAGGTTAAAATCTATCATACGAGCGTCCCACAGGAGAGCAAAAAACGTGATCGGCTAACTGATCGGGTTTCATCAATCACGAAGCTCGTGACCGCCAACAGGTGGACAACTGGGTTGAACTCTACTCACACCACCCTGGACATGAATGGGACTAAAAACCGTTATTGTTGTATAATTTACGATCAATTATCGTCACTAATTACGTGTAGAAAACGCGATTTCTGGGGACACATGGCTGTTGTATCCAATTTAACCCGCATGCGGGAATATTAATTATTGCGGTATTTGTATGCGGTTAGACAACAGTTACATAACTCATAGTAAACGCAATACATTGGAAGCAGCTCCGGCAAACTGTTCAAATTATTCACTACCTCATCATGACGAAGGCTACTTCAATGACGAATTAAAATGGAAGTTTTCTTGAGATCCTAGCTTTTCCCACAAGGGCCTATAAAATGTGTGTAATCTGAGAATCTGATTCATGTGTAATAAAAATTCACTGTAAACCCCCCTGATAAATTAATTCTGTTTAAAAAAGTAATCACGATTATACAAAATTATATTGGTAAGAGATACTAAATATCCCACCATGCACTCAGACCAATTTGTCAGGAAGACACGTGTATCCAGGGATCATAAAAACCGCTGAAGGTTCCATTATTATTCTACACAAATTTCTTTTGCACTGAGAATGCTTCCTCCGGGAGTATTCTTCATATGGACTAAGCCAGACAGTGACTGTCAACGTAAATAGCATTGTTAAGTTGTAAACAGCTTGACTAAGCTGTGCCGGCACAAAGTTTCAGTTCAGAGGTGATATTTGCTTCAGTAAGTAATTTGCTATTGTTTGCATATACAGTCTGGTCGTTATTGCGTGTTGCACCCATGTGGTCTGCTACCAGAAATGCTCAGCTTAAAAGAATTTCTACTATCCTTATTTCGTTGAATAAACACGGATTTAACAACATAAACGTTTTGCAACATTCGAAGCACATCGTTCCGGTGGGATTCACTTTTATCAATGACGTGGTTAATGGGAGTTAATCACTACGAAAACTCATTTCATCGGGGAAATTCCCCCTTGCCGTCTAGAATGTATTATCATAGAATATGAATGCAGATTTACTATTGAGTAAATCCGCGCACAACTGTCTGCCTGCAATTTATCGTTTCACGGGCTATTGTACTAATCGATTGCAATCACTTTCACACGCCGGATGGTGTGCGATTAATTGCATTCTATTTCAGCTACTCGGGGGGTATTGTATAATGATTGATAGTGCCTAATCTAACGCAGCACGACATAAAAATGCGCTGTTCGCGTAATTATTCGTACTGAATGATAAAGTTCCTGCCCCACAAAAAAGCAAGTAAACACTTGAGCTATAGAACTAATCAACGAGTCATTGGAAAATTAAATGTTACTGAGGCAGCTCCAATACAGAGCCACTGTAGAGCTCATCGTGGCTATCAAATTCAAACCAAATTGGTAAGCTACAGTGCTTTTATATGAATGAATTTCGATAACAATGGGTGTCTTGGCAGCCCAACGTTACAAAACTACCTGAACTCATGCACGGTATAAGGCAAGAAAAGTTCTATAAAGCTTAGTATCGACCTGAATAGAAATTTGTGAAAAGATAGAACAAGGAATCGAAAAAAAAACCTAAATTATTGCACCTAGCGGTAAGACTCAGCCTTTCTCATTTAAACTTGTTATTTGTAAAAATAGATTTACATGGATGCTTAAATCCAATAAAGGTATATTCACTCTTTGGGTTTTAAAATATTGATGTTGTAATTGAAGTATAAAATACAAAATTTTACGTAATGTTAGTGCTTAAGAAATAGCGAAATAAAAGAAATGACTCTTAAATTCGAACAATTTAATCATGAGCGATACCGGGGACGTTCAAATAGTACGATACCACATTTAAATGATGTTGAGGCCATATATATTGACCAAAGCAGGTATAGTTTTAAATAGTCTTTGAATTTCTTTTCTTTCCAAAACTTTTGAACCACATATCAAATTGATATGAAGTTTGTTATTTGTAAATTTGAGAGATGACTCGTTTGTATGACACTAGTTATGTTCAAATAAGTCGTGTAATACTTGAGATAATATACTTTCGTTGTTTCATTAAACAATCTAATACATAACGGTTGCTTAAGTTCGGTTATAATCAAATGAAATGAGAACGTATAGGGCAGTCAAACTTTGAAATCACGTGTTCAATCATAATTCATCAGTTAATCCCTCACTAGCCCGTTCATCTGATATCAATATTGTTCAGATCGGTTGTGTAGTTTCTAAGATAATGAAGTTTCGTGATTTCGTGAAATCAGTTCAACCATCTCTGTGAAAAGTGAGTAAGTTTATGTAGTCTTCGGAATATGTTTCTTTTCATAGTTGGATTTCACATTTTTAAACATAACAGGCAAAGTAATAATCCGTTTGCAAAAAAAATCAATTATGGGGCAACAAGACCTTCCATATGACACTGATTTTATGAAAATCGATCCAGCCATCTCCAGTGATGGAAACGAAACGAATATGATGCAATCATCGTTCATTCTCCACATGTACACATCATGAAGTGTTACAGACCGCGACTTAACTTGAATCCTCTCAACACATAATGAAATGATGATATGGTGTGTAGGTTTCTGGGAGAAAATAAACACATGACTAGACTACATCTGCTCTGAGAAGCGATTCGCTCGTTACGTTTGTCTCTCCATATGCATATCCATATCGTTAGGGCAACAAAGAATAGCAGCAGAAGAATATTATATCGCCTGAGCAGCAGCAGCAGGTGTGGTGCGGTGAGAAGGAAAGTGTGGGGGAAGGGACTACTTCGGCAGCGGTTGACTTGAGCGAGAGTAGGAGAGCATACATTGTCATTTTCTTTCTTTTTCTGACAAAAAATCTTATTCATGGGTAATAACATAACAAGATTTGATCGCTCTGTGTAACAGAGACGAAAAACTTCATATACCGAGTAGTGCACATTGAGAACCATATGTTGTGGTGTACGCTAACGTCAAGCAATATATCGTAAAAAGGAAAGCAAAGAGAGTGAACCAACACCGATACTTTGTTATTCGCATACTGACGACGATGTCAACGCATCTTAGGCTTTCTTTATATGTATTCAAAATCGCTAAAGGTGATTTTTTCCATCGCTGGCCATCTCTGAGAAACATGAGTGAGATTAAATAGTCTCCATAACACGTTTCTTTCTATTACTTCTGAACAACAAGTTCAATCTTCATAAAATTCAAAAGTTAAAGGTTTTTTTAGGTAGCCCGTTCATTTGAAATTAATTTTGTTCAAATCGGTTGCGTAGTTTCTGAGATATTGATGTTTCGTGATTTTTACATTTTGATACATAACCTCTAAACTAAAAATCCGATTACTATAAAATTCAATAGGGTCTTATGGTGCAACTAGAACTTTCATTTGCAATTAATTTCATTGAAATCGGTCCAGCCATCTCTGAGAAAATCGAGTGAGATTGGGAGAGCGTTACACACACACACACACACACACACACACACACACACACACACATACATACAGAAAATGCTCAGCTCGTCGAACTGAGTCGAGTATTATACGACATTCGGCCCTTTTGAGCACTTTTATACCTTTAGTTTTTTCAGTGATTGCTATACCTTTCTAGGAGAAAGGCAAAACTGATGAAACGAATATAGGCATGACTCTGACTGGCTTTGGTCTCGTGTGATCGAGACCAAAGCCAGTCAGAGTCATGCCTGCGAGTGCAAAACAACAACGGAAGGTGCTCCATAGGGCTAAATTTTTTCGAAATAATTTCTATCTTTAACAACGCCTTAACATTCAAATTCATTAAAGGGAGACAGTGTGTGCAGCCGGAGAAGCGGAAAATAAGCGAACTGAAAATATGATACAGATTTGGAAAAACATACCGCATCCAGACGGGACTTGAACCCGCAGTTTCCCTAACTACTTCACTGGTTGCCGGAATACTTCCTAATATGGCCAAATTCTGCCTAATCTGGTTATAGTACAATATCAAATTTGGAAAATGTTAAGGCCACATATTTTGATCGTTTCTATAGTTTTAAACAGTCTCCGAGCCACTTTTCTTTCCATAACTTTTCAACCACATGCTTAAACATTATGATGGTTTTAAAGACAAGTTTATTTGATCCATTCCACTATATTCGATCGGTTGTGTAGTTTCTGTGGTACCAAATTAAGTTTCGTGATTTTTACAATTTGATTCATAACGGACAAAGTTAAAGTCCGATAACAGTGTAGTTAAATAGGATTTCATTGCGCAACTAGATCTTTTATTTGAGACTAATTTAGTGAAAATCCAACCATTCTGAAAAAAAAGAGTGAGCTTATGCAGTCTTTGGATTATGTTTCTGTTCACAACGTGATTTCCTTCTTTTATACATATCGTTTATACATCATTTATACAACCACATGTTTAATTATTAGTTAAGGATTTTCAAGACAAGCCGTTCATTTGGCACCAGTTTTGTTCAAATTGGTTGTTTAGTTTCTGAGACAATGAAATTTCGTGATTTTCACATTTTGATACACGGTGCCTAAACTAAAAATCCGATTAGAATGAAGTTCAATAGGGTGTTATAAGGCCACTAGACCTTTTTATTTTCAACTAATTTCGTAAAAACCGGACAAGCCATTTCTGAGAAAAGTAAGTGAGTTTAAGCAGTCTTTGGTATATGCTTTGCTTTTATAACGTGGTTTGACATTTTTATAAATAACGGGCAAAGTTACTAACCGATTACAATGAAATTTAATAGCAACCTATGGGACAACAACAAGGCTCATTCGAGACTAATTTTGTGAAATCGGTCCAGCCATCCCTGAGAAAAGTGAGTGAGTTTAAACAGTCTCTGGAAAACATTTCTTCACATAACTTTTGAACCATATGTTTAATCTTTATGAAATTTATAAGTTTATAAGTTAAGAGCTCTGAAGACAGCCCGTTCATTTGACATCAGCTTTGTTAAAGTCGGTTGTGCAGTTTCTGAGATATTGATGTTTCGTGATTTTTACATTTTGATACATAACCTCTAAACCAAAAATCCGATTACAATGGAATTTAATAGCAACCTATGGGGTAACTACATCTTTCATTTGATATCAATTTCACGGAAATCGGTTCAGCCATCTCTGAGAAAAGCGAGTGAGAAAAAAAAGTTGCACATACACACACACACACACACACACACACACATACATACATACAGAAAATGCTCAGCTCGTCGAACTAAGTCGAGTGATATACGACATTCGGCCCTTTATCTTTTTCAGTGATTGCTATACCTTTCTAGGAGCAAGGCAAAAATGAAATCAAATTGTGTAATTTGATAATTTTTCTCAGTATTCACAATTTTAGTTTTCTCGTAAATTAGGGAGAGTGGAAAAATTTCAGTAAACTCACATTTAATATTTTTAATACAAAAAAAAAAACGAGCGTATATTTTTGTAACAAGAGATATTCAAATAATATTGACTTAAATGCCGCATTAATAGGGATTTGAATTTTATTGTGTTGTTCGATAGCATTCCAACTGCAGTCAACTTTTTATTTCGCTCAAACCGTAACCTCATGCATTTCAGTTCCCATGACTTCACGATGATAATTTTCACTAAGCATACTGGAGCGCCGTCTATATGTCAGATACACTGTAGCAGTTTATGAAAATTTGTTAGTGTTTTTTTTAATAACTTTCGGTCTTGAACAAATTAATTTTCATTTCTCTTCTTGAAATAATTTAAAAATTCAATATGACCAACAGCTACACCATGAATGGATATTTTCAGCTCGCGTTTGAAAATGGATTCCGTGCCTTTTACTTTCAGTGTAGAACCAAACAATTCGATACCTATTTTGTGGCTTTTCTGATGATTCTGTCTGACAGACGTGACGGATGATGATCTCAGCTCAGAAGCATCAACAATGTTTCAAACATACCAAACATACACTAGTCATCAGCGCGGTCTGTCAAGCTATCGGTCTTATTTCTAAACATTCCGGTTTATTTTCACTTTAATTAATTAACTGGTTCCTGTGGTATTATGTTTATTCGCGTTTGTTAATTACGCTTCAGTGTTAGGAAAAAGCCGCAATCAGTGCTGTGATTCTATCTCGTTGTTCCTAGAAACTATTAATTAATCGGAGAGCTTCGCGGATCTCACGCCCACAATGTTTTCTTCAACTTTGCAGAAATGGGACGATGTCCGTGTGGAGCACTAGTACCGCCGGAATTGATACAGTGCTTGCTACCACCTTGGGTGCCACCATTAACCCGAAAACATTCGGTGCCAACCACTTGCCCAGTGCTGCTGCCGCAGCTGCCGGTTTGATTGTAACCCAATCTCCTAACGGCGTTGGTGCCACCGGACAAACGACCTACCATCATCATCATTTCAGCACAAGTAACCCCGCCGCAAACGGTCTCAATCACAGCCACCAGCATCTGGTCGCCACAAGCGGCCATCCGGGAGGGAACGGAGCAAACGGCGGTCCGTTCAGTAGTCACAGTACCAGTAGCAACAGCAACCACAGTCATTCCCCACCGATTCACGCAGGATCGTTACACAATTCCGTCGCCTGGAACCGAACCAGTATTTGCAGCGCACACAAGGTAAGACTTTTTTTGCATTGATTATTGGTTTTACTTTATTTTGATAAGCATTCTTAGTCATAAACCTGAATGGTTCAAATCGCTTACACGCTTATAAACGCTACGTGCGCATTCCAAAGATGTGTGACATTGACAGACCGAAGCTCGTATAGTTATTCCTCGGGGGAAGATGCTATGATAATCTAGCGTTGTTTTTCACTATAAACGCGAACCACCACGAGCCAACTGATGTAGTGGAACGATGAAAATAATACACAACTGGCCGGTCGATGGGAGGCAGTAGTTGGTGTTTATTTATTTACGTGTTTCTTGATTTCACACCACTCTGTGCAGCTTGGCATCATATTGATATTTTCTTTTGAGTTCATTAATATCTTGTATACTTAAAAAAAAATACGGTCTTCGCCCCCCGATGTTGTAAGGGATATGTGCAAGTGGATCGCATTGATATTGTTAAACGATCTGATTTTGTAGTAAAAATACCTCGTTCCAGAGATCGTTGATTTGATCCTTGGCACTGAAATGATCATGTTCTACTCTATTCGACAAGATTACTTCGGACGATTTTTTGAGCGGCGACTGTCCTTGCTTATTGAATTTTCGTGTTTCGGTAAATTGTACGTAATGAAAAATAAAAGTAACGGATGAAAGAGACGGTTTGGTGCTCTGCCAAGTGGGAAATATTTGCGACTGAAAATTAACTTCCCCTGAACTTGATCTGGTCATTAACACACTAATCTGAACATCTTACGATTTTAATATTAAAGCAAAATTTGATCTCTAAGCATTTCAACTCAATTTTGTACTAGTTTTTCAAGTACTGTTTCATACCAGATCTTACAGAATATCGTTGAAACCGTTTTTGAACCCAGGAATAATTAAAGAAGACAATAAGTAATTAATTTCAAAAATCAAAATCAATTGAAAGTAGTTAAATACTGTGTAATACGAGCAGATGTAAATTAAGTATTAATATATTAAAAACTAAACAACCGCTTTGGGAACGCCAAAGCCTAAAAAGAAACTAACCATGAGTCAAGCTAACAATCGATTTTAATGGTTGGTAGAAAAAGAAACAAGAAAATAATATAAATTGAGCAAAACTTGTCAGAGCGAGAGTCGGTACAGATTATAAATTAAATGTCATATTGATTACTATTTCGGAAAAAGACTTCATTCAAGTACCGGAATAAACGTGGGACTACGTCTTTGTTTACTATACTGGGATGCATTCTGTAAAATTGTAAATGAAACGGGCAAATGTTGCGTCTGATTTCAAACGTTAATAACAGCATAACCACACGATGGATAACAATAACCAATATGTTGTTGAATAGATTAAATGTATAACAATTTTGTAATATGCTAATTATCACTCTAATTTCATTGCTAAACGGTAAAATTGATAAAAAGTTTCAATAACAAATTTACGCGAATACACCAATTACATGCGAGCATTCCTAGCACAGACGACATGCATGGACACTAGACTGGGACACAGTTGTATGGGAAAAAAGCGTTGGTGTAATTTTTTCGCTCCAATGCACTTTTCGTGTTCCTTATGGGTCCTGTAACAACTGTGTAACTTTTCAGATCGATCGGTGGAACCCCTGATTTGCGCCCGATTTTTAAAGTTTCCATACGATTTTATATGAGAAAATCCACTTTTTCAAAACTTATCCTCTAGAAATTTCCAGTTGGCTCCTAAAAATATACCAATACATGATATTTGTAGGAAATTTTCCTGGGAATAATTCTTCTGAAGACTGTAAGGCGCTACAAAATTTGTAGAAAAAGTTATTCACCTTAAACTGATCGAATGTCTGACGAACGGCTCAACATGGAATTTTTCCAGCAACACTGCTGCAGCATGCTGCTGTTGCAAACTCAACAACGTGATGAGAAACAGTTTCGCGTAGAATTAAGCTTGAAAGCGTGATTTTTCGCTCATAGTATCTTCGGAGAAAATGCTTAGAATATCAATCCCTATATTTTAATAGTATTCGTTGTGTGATTCATACCCCTAAAAGTGAGAAATCAGCTTTCTAAACACCCCTACGTAGTGAAAAACATTTTCGTGTGGAATTAAGCTTGAAGGTATGATATTTTGCTCACGTTATCTTCATTATCGGAGTGCTTGCTTAAAATATTAATTATTAAGTTTTGATGTAGATTGATTACTCCCCCTAAAAGAGGGAAGTAAACTTTCTAAACACCCACGTCGTGTGACTCTGGTGTCTTTCAGAAAAGAGTTTGGTAGATACATAGCTACAATTTGTGCAGATACATGGCTAGCAGGTCACTACGAACCACGGTAAATGAAGTCTATTGAAAAAGAGAAAAAGAGAGTATTGATCTTTGGGCGGGATGTTGGTTGAGCGGGCACCAAGGTGGGCCGCTGAAAGATCCGAAACAACTGGAAAAGGGTAGGTTTTCAAAGTTTTTCTTTAGCTCCCCGAAAATGGAAACATCTTTGGCTCCAACTTAATTTTTTATTACTGATGATAATTGCAATTTATATTGATTAAAACATATACAAAAATTCAACAAAAAAGGTTATCACCTTTCAATATTTCAGAGGCTTTTGTTGTCTGTGGGATTCGACAACTTGTAGCAAATAATTCTGTTGATCGGGGTCTTTTGTTATTTTGTTGTTGTAGTCGCTGACAAGCTTCACGGCCCTTTCTGCAAAATCATTCACTACTGCAACTGCCTTCACGCGTTCTTGTGCTTCCAGATATTGTTTATTTGATTGCCATTTTTCAGGTTTTTCTTTAAAAAAGTCCGTTGAGATTTTCATGATTTCGAAAAATCGTTTCGTTGCCTTCGTTACAAAGTTAGAAAGTGTAGAGCTTTTCTGAATGTTATCAGCCTTTACTAAGACTTTAGCATTCTCAAGTTGTTTTGCCTTCTTAAGTTTTTTTTTGCTTCGGTTTACCTTTTTTCGCTACTAGAACAGACGAATGTCTTCTTCTTCCTCACCTGTGTATACCTCATTGGTTCGTAGTGATCTGCTGGCCATGTATCTGCGCAAATTGTAGCTATGCATCTACCAAACTCCTTTCTGAAAGACACCAGGGTATGATTTATTGGATTGGCACCAGAACCCAAGTTGTCACACGAGGTGGGTGTTTAGAAAGTTTACTTCCCTCTTTTAGGGGGAGTAATCAATCTACATTAAAACTTTATAATTAATATTTTAAGCAAGCTCTCCGATAATGAAGATAACGTGAGCAAAATATCATACCTTCAAGCTTAATCCCACACGAAAATGTTTTTCACTACGTAGGGGTGTTTAGAAAGCTGATTTCTCACTTTTAGGGGTATGAATCACACAACGAATACTATCAAAATATAGGGATTGATATTCTAAGCATTTTCTTCGAAGATACTATGAGCGAAAAATCACGCTTTCAAGCTTAATTCTACGCGAAACTGTTTCTCATCACGTTGTTGAGTTTGCAACAGCAGCATGCTGCAGCAGTGTTGCTGGAAAAATTCAATGTTGAGCCGTTCGTCAGACATTCGATCAGTTTAAGGTGAATAACTTTTTCTACAAATTTTGTAGCGCCTTACAGTCTTCAGAAGAATTATTCCCAGGAAAATTTTCTACAAATATCATGTATTGGTATATTTTTAGGAGCCAACGGGAAATTTCTAGAGGATAAGTTTTGAAAAAGTGGATTTTCCCATATAAAATCGTATGGAAACTTTAAAAATCGGGCGCAAATCAGGGGTTCCACCGATCGATCTGAAAAGTTACACAGTTGTTACAGGACCCATAAGGAACACGAAAAGTGCATTGGAGCTAGTACTTATTTTTTGTCCCACCCTAATGGACACCATCCGTTCCCTGCGATATTCTCTGTATCAATATCGAAATAAAAATTGACAGAGTCTCCCCGTCCCAATAGGTCAATTTATTTTTGCTTCCATGAGCTTAGACTAATATGATGTCTCGAAGGTAAACGTTTTCCTAAAAGTTTGAAACAATACCCATCCTTGAACAATTTCCAAACCTGCGTGTTAATTTCTGAAGAACCTAATAAAAAAGATGTCTTGAAAGAAAACATGCCGGTAAAAGCAACAGTACCAGTGGAGTAAAGAACCGCAGGTCTCTCGTCGTCTATGATTGCAGTGGTACTCTTCTATTCGTATATTTTAGCGGTACACTTCTATTCGTACTGAAGCGGTACTTTTCGTATTGCAGTGGTACACTTTTGTTCGTACATTTCTATTTGTGTGCAATTGATGAAAAACTGCAATGCTGCTGTTGATGGTGATTGAAAGTTTGTCTCATAAATATGATAACCTTAAACTGCTCATAATCGCATATTTGTAACATTTGCAAAATTGTTTGTTCGAGTTAATCGCACTTTAATATTTTGACCTTAAATGCATTGTTCCTAATATATTCTTGCAAATAAACACTTTAGCTAAACTTAGTATCATGAAGAAAGCACTACTTTACACTATGTATACATTGAATATTATTCTCGAAGTCGAATTGGTTGAAATTTTCGCAATGATACATTTATGTCGTTATTTTCAAGCTATTTTTGGAATATATCACAGGGAAAATGAATTTTTTCATGTATTCAACAAGCATGAGCTGAACATCAGAAACGGATCACTGGTGGTTGGTTACCGGACCAGCAAAACTTCCGAGTTCCAAAGGATGCAGATGTGGATTCAGATGCAAACTTTTTTGACAAAAAAGTTGGAAAAGTTAAGTAGTGTGACAATTATGCGGTTTGTCACAACAAAACAACTTGGTATTTTTTACGACTTTTTTCAAACAAACATAAGCATATTTTTTTAGATGTGAAAAGTACATACTATTCAAAGCATTTCCCAATAAAAAGCACGAAATCCATAAAATGTCGAATGTTACAACTATGCGATCACAGGCAGTAAATTACTCAACGAGAATTGTAAATTCTTGCAACGGATATCTATTTAATTTTATCTTCGATATTCACTAAATAATCGTCACCGGATAGTATCGAAAGAGTAAATTCCTAAATATATACATTTATAGAAGAGTAAGAGCCTGCGAATGCTTGTGATTAATAAACGTATATTACCTGTCTTCGTAATACAGCGAATGTAGTTGAAGGCAAACGAAAAAAATTGTCAAGCAAAAAATAAAAATGTAATTGTGGATTGCTACGGTTTTTTTTTTCATCTATAATTTATTTGACACGGCACAAATACAAATTAATGTTTAACGACGCCAATTATATCTGGTAGCTTACTTTCTAAAGTATCTTAATAACTAAAAGCAAATTGTTTATACTCGCTGCCGACTACGAGCTGAAACTAAATCTAACTTAAAGCTAGAATGTTTTGCATTAAAAGCACTGGTTTGTTGTTTGATGGTTTTCCATTGCCATTGGTAAGCAGCATATGTAATATGTTCCACTACTGGGCCAAGATGTTACGGACTGGCATATTGGGTTGTCTCCCTCGGGCCCTGAGAGTATCGTGCGGGTCTGGTTGCTGTTTCCGGATCCGGAGTCTTAAGGTGTTCTTGACGTTTGGTTGGATGTAGGCGGAAGGGAACAGGACTAGACTGGGGCGTGGATGGATTTTAGGAAAACGTATATAAGGGACATGTAGATTGCTACGATTTTTTGCTGGAACTTGTTAATAATTTTGTTTAACATATCTTTATATGTTTTCCAATTAATGAACCTTTGTAAGGGCTTCCATATTATTTTGAAAGTAAAATCCATATTATAGATTTGATTTAATTAGAGTTAAATAAGACAAAACCATTCATTATGATAACGAAAGTATTATTGGATTTGGTTTTTGAGGATATAGAGTTAATTCTGACGTTGACGCATTATGAGCAGGGTTGATATTTGTTGACACTCTTGAGTGAAAGTGAAAAGAAGCATTCATAAACGTTATTTTTTTACAATCCTTTCAGAGTTCTCCCTTCCCGCTTCTTGCATGGAAGTGAACTGACAAAACACCTCATTACATTTCATGCGATGAAAGCAAGACAACAAAATCAGTTTATCAGTTAACGAAGATTGTCAAGGCATCGGTTTGATGTTGAACTCCATACCTTTTTATGACTTTTCTAGCTTTTGAATAATTACTCTGCTCCCAGACAGAGTTTTTGACAAATATGTTATATGTTCAAGTTAAAAAATATAATACGAGACATGATTACTTTAGCGTTTCGAGGATAAATTAAGAATTTTATGTTGTAAATAGTGTTAATGCACTTTTGTCTAATATTTGGGCTTTGGATGCATGAATGTTACCATGTTTTTGATATTTTGTTAAAGAAACAGGAGACATAAACCGTTTCTCAGTATAAATGGAACTCAAATTTGTTTCATATTCCTTTCAGAGATTTGAATTAATTCATATTCCTTTCAGAGAGCGAGTAATGGCGCTATAACCATAAGCAAAAATGCTAGGACTAGAGTTAGTACTCAAGTTCCAACCGTAACAGTTGAAGCGAGTAAAGGCGCTATATCCTTGGTTTTGAAACCCGAACATAAGGAGGAAATACCTATGTTCCATCCCAGGAGATTGGTCAACAAAGGAGTGTACTTTCTTAGCTTTATCACTCCCAACGAATTAGGTATATTACTTCTTACATACGGATCGGTTGGTACGGATTGTCCCCGATCTTAGATTATATTGTATTATATTGCGCTACACAGTAGGCCTGGCCGTTGACAAGAAAAATGTATGGAAATCATTTTTTCAAATGATGGATATCATTTTCCAGGATCCTTTCAAGTACTGGCTGTGTTAGTGTAGACTAGACTAGACTAGATTTGAAATTAGCATTTTCTGGTATTTAAAAACGTTTCCGGCGATTTTAAGCTTATTTTGGTATCATTTTCTTTATTGGCCTCTTCTAATTTTCTGTATTCAATTTGAGATCGCTTTTTGTTCTGGCCTTTTTGGCATTCTGAAACAATTTTCGGCGTTTCTGGACTTCGAATTGGGGATCATTTTCCTTCCTGGCCTTCAGAAACATTATTCGGCGGTTCTGAGCTTGGCTTGAGATCGCTATTGTTTGGCATTTTTGGCCTTCGGTAACGTTTTGGACTTCAGAAACGTTTTGCAGCTATTCTGAACTAAATTTAAGACAATTCTGGACTTCAGAAACGGTGTCCGGCGATCCTGAGCCCAATTTGAATCAGTTTTTTTTTGGCTTCAGAAACTTTCTCTGGCAACTGAAAGCTAAGTATACGTTTTGTCTTGTCTGTATTGTAAAGTGATATTTTGATGCTTGTTTCTAGTTTTACTTTATGTGAGAAAACAGATACAGAGAGATTTTGATTTCATCGTTGAAATTGTGTGCGCGGTATTTTTTTTCCGCAGGGTTTCAGTAACAAGTTTTATTTTTGTCCACAAAGTGTTAGTGTGGTTTGTGGAGTTTGGAGTATGTGTTTCTCAGGAATCATATGCTTTGATTTTTTTATTGTTCTAGCTTTTGACCAGTTGTTTTACATAATTTGTTATATTTATGACTAGTTCGGCACTTTGTCAATAAATTTAAAAATATGTTCAGGCTTATATGTATATTTGCTTTTATTAAATTGTTGAGGCTTTGGATGCATGGAACATTGCCAATTTTCATATTTATTAGGCGTATTAGGCGTACATTGTTAAGAGATAATCGACGTAAACGCCGAGTTCCTGCGCGTATGTGTCGGCCGGGGGGATTTAAGCGGTTGCTCGTAACGCTTCGGTGTAAACGCGTATTCAGCCCGTGCGAGTTTCGCTGATATATGGACTTCTGGCGTGTGGTGATTTCGCGAAGTGAACCCAGATATTTCATCATATCTTTCTTATCTTCATCAACGTTAAGTCGGAGACTGCTCGCGCGTTGCATCTAAATTATTACATCGGAAATCGAAGTAGATTTCGTTGAGTCGATAAATATCATTTCAACCCCCGCGTCGGTACCTTCCATGAGGTCGTATTATCTTCAGATGGATCAACAACGCGCAATTGTTTTAGGTATAAAGAGCATCACCTCACGAGGAGATATACGGTAATTTTAAGTTGTCTCGGTTTAGTAAAAAATCCTGTATCCTCGCGTACGTTTTATTGTTGCGGTGTTACATTGTCAAACTAAATAAGTTCGAATCACATTATGAATATCGTGGCGGATGTAATAAACTTTTAGACGCGGCACTTGTTCTGAAGAACCCGACATTAGCGCATCGTTTACCAAAACGAACCCTGCTGTATACCTTCCCCTTTATCCAACATCCCAGTGATTTCTCGTGGAAGTGCAGAGGTGCTCTCGGCTTCCAATAAAGCGAGTATCATGTCAACATATTCCTATACAAACTCCTTCTTTGACCTGCATTCGGATGCGGCCGGCGCTGGTATTGCCTAATATAAAGATTTAGGTCACCTGTTTTTACACATTGAGGATGCATGTTGGTCCCAAACATCATCTGTTGGTTCTTTGTGTAATTACAGCTGATCTGGCAATAACGGAGTAGCAACCGCGGGCGGTCAATCATGCTCATCATGCTCATGCTCATGCTCTAACGAAGATTGTCAAGGCATCGGTCAGTGACAGTGAAAAAGTGTTTCGGTGAGGTTAATTTGGTTGAGTGGACTATTTGTTTTTCTTTTTCGTTTTGAAGTGAAGATCATTTGGTTGGATTTGTCGTCAAATTTTATTCCGTAATCGTGAACGATGTGCGCGATCTATTTCATCTGAGTATAACAGCACGTTACAAGGACGAAAATCTAGTGTATCTGAAAGAGTGCTGCGATCATTGGAAGTGAAAATTGAAAATGATTGGCTGTAATTTTCGAAGAATTTTGCTGGGGAAAATGACTTCTATCAGCACTGATTATGAGAAATTCTTGGTGCTTCTTCAACAAACACGATATGCTTGTGCCTTGTCAAATACAAGTTGTTTGCACAAAAAAATACTACAGGCATAATATCGTCAGATATGAACGATATTCTTTCGAGTGTTGTTGAATATATATCAAAAATTGATTTCCAGGGGAGGCTGAAAATAAAAATACGTACAGTCGCTGAGCAAACACATTGATTCTGTATGCAGACTCTGTATATATTGTAGCAAAAAATCCCCTAATTACAGTGTTTAGTCCCACGTCACCATTTCATACAACCCTAGGGCTGTATACCTTGTAGTATTATGGAATAAATATTAAACCGTTGAAAAGCGTATCTAGAAATAGAATTTGAAAATGGATAAATACTTTCAAGAGTAAACTGGTATAAATGCCTAAATGATGTTCAAAAGCCTAAATCATACAACTACTTCATCAATAGACTAAAGAGCAAATTAATCTAAAACTGATTAGCTTTTCACTTCGATATCTGAAAAAGGTAATATTTGAAAAATGTTCCAGGGTTATCAAAACATTTTTCAACACCATAAAATGTGAAAAAGACTACACTGCATAACAAAAAAAGTAGAAGGGTGGTATCCAAGACACGACCGCATAGTTGACGTAGGACTATAATATGTAGTTTTATATTTTCTTTTGAGGCTTTGTTTGATTTCCGCTCGTTCTACTTTTGGCATGGTTCGATTTTGGCACACATGTGCCGAAAACGAGCGATTCTGTTTAATCACATTTGTTTTTAGTTTCTAGAATTCTTTTTAACCAATTTAAGCTCAACATCCTCCAGAAGAAAAGTATTTTGGTTCTTCATGTTACCAAAGCGGATGACCGGAACCGTTAAAACGGTTCCTGAGATATGACCGGAACATTCCGGTAATATAATGATCATTATCAAAGCAGTACTATGCCTCTAATTACTCGGGTGGTGATATCAAGTATTTAGGTCGTCAGCCTAAATTCATCAAGCGACACCTTAAACGGCTTAAAACTTAAACTAGTTTATTGGTGGCCATATCTACTGTTGATGTCGTCTTTGGTCGCTTTAAAAGTAAAAAAATGTTATGAAAAAAAAGTTCATTTTTGGCATGGTTCGGTTTTGGCAACAGAAAAGATTCTGGTGTGCTGTCAAAATCGAACGGTGTCTGCATTTTGATAATTAATTTGCAGCACTCTATTTTAGAAGAAAAAATATTTTCTTTAATATTGATGAATACTTGTCACTATAATACAGTCCATTTTCTTCAATACGCGAAAAGGCAACCTACTGCACAGATCTAAATTGAGTACGATTTAGTAAAAATTAAACTTCCTTCTATATTTATTTGTCTTGTGGAAGAGGGCTCACTCACCAATCGTCAAGCGGCAAAGATGTCATATAATTATTTTTTTTACAGTTATTAGTTCGTGGAAAACATAACGATAAAGGATTCCAGTTTTTAGATGAAAATGTATACTCATAGTAAATTTTAAATTGACATAGAATTTTATGAACATGTTAACATCCAATTTATTACAATTTAAACATTTTATCAGTAAACAGAAACAGAAAATAGGAATCAGTTTCAAGATACCGAAAAATAACGAAGATGCCATATTTGAAAGTCATATGTCTGTTATCTTCAAAAATAAACCGGGCGGGCGGGCGGTCAATCATGCTCATCATGCTCATGCTCATGCTCTAACGAAGATTGTCAAGGCATCGGTCAGTGACAGTGAAAAAGTGTTTCGGTGAGGTTAATTTGGTTGAGTGGACTATTTGTTTTTCTTTTTCGTTTTGAAGTGAAGATCATTTGGTTGGATTTGTCGTCAAATTTTATTCCGTAATCGTGAACGATGTGCGCGATCTATTTCATCTGAGTATAACAGCACGTTACAAGGACGAAAATCTAGTGTATCTGAAAGAGTGCTGCGATCATTGGAAGTGAAAATTGAAAATGATTGGCTGTAATTTTCGAAGAATTTTGCTGGGGAAAATGACTTCTATCAGCACTGATTATGAGAAATTCTTGGTGCTTCTTCAACAAACACGATATGCTTGTGCCTTGTCAAATACAAGTTGTTTGCACAAAAAAATACTACAGGCATAATATCGTCAGATATGAACGATATTCTTTCGAGTGTTGTTGAATATATATCAAAAATTGATTTCCAGGGGAGGCTGAAAATAAAAATACGTACAGTCGCTGAGCAAACACATTGATTCTGTATGCAGACTCTGTATATATTGTAGCAAAAAATCCCCTAATTACAGTGTTTAGTCCCACGTCACCATTTCATACAACCCTAGGGCTGTATACCTTGTAGTATTATGGAATAAATATTAAACCGTTGAAAAGCGTATCTAGAAATAGAATTTGAAAATGGATAAATACTTTCAAGAGTAAACTGGTATAAATGCCTAAATGATGTTCAAAAGCCTAAATCATACAACTACTTCATCAATAGACTAAAGAGCAAAATAATCTAAAACTGATTAGCTTTTCACTTCGATATCTGAAAAAGGTAATATTTGAAAAATGTTCCAGGGTTATCAAAACATTTTTCAACACCATAAAATGTGAAAAAGACTACACTGCATAACAAAAAAAGTAGAAGGGTGGTATCCAAGACACGACCGCATAGTTGACGTAGGACTATAATATGTAGTTTTATATTTTCTTTTGAGGCTTTGTTTGATTTCCGCTCGTTCTACTTTTGGCATGGTTCGATTTTGGCACACATGTGCCGAAAACGAGCGATTCTGTTTAATCACATTTGTTTTTAGTTTCTAGAATTCTTTTTAACCAATTTAAGCTCAACATCCTCCAGAAGAAAAGTATTTTGGTTCTTCATGTTACCAAAGCGGATGACCGGAACCGTTAAAACGGTTCCTGAGATATGACCGGAACATTCCGGTAATATAATGATCATTATCAAAGCAGTACTATGCCTCTAATTACTCGGGTGGTGATATCAAGTATTTAGGTCGTCAGCCTAAATTCATCAAGCGACACCTTAAACGGCTTAAAACTTAAACTAGTTTATTGGTGGCCATATCTACTGTTGATGTCGTCTTTGGTCGCTTTAAAAGTAAAAAAATGTTATGAAAAAAAAGTTCATTTTTGGCATGGTTCGGTTTTGGCAACAGAAAAGATTCTGGTGTGCTGTCAAAATCGAACGGTGTCTGCATTTTGATAATTAATTTGCAGCACTCTATTTTAGAAGAAAAAATATTTTCTTTAATATTGATGAATACTTGTCACTATAATACAGTCCATTTTCTTCAATACGCGAAAAGGCAACCTACTGCACAGATCTAAATTGAGTACGATTTAGTAAAAATTAAACTTCCTTCTATATTTATTTGTCTTGTGGAAGAGGGCTCACTCACCAATCGTCAAGCGGCAAAGATGTCATATAATTATTTTTTTTACAGTTATTAGTTCGTGGAAAACATAACGATAAAGGATTCCAGTTTTTAGATGAAAATGTATACTCATAGTAAATTTTAAATTGACATAGAATTTTATGAACATGTTAACATCCAATTTATTACAATTTAAACATTTTATCAGTAAACAGAAACAGAAAATAGGAATCAGTTTCAAGATACCGAAAAATAACGAAGATGCCATATTTGAAAGTCATATGTCTGTTATCTTCAAAAATAAACCGGGCGGGCGGGCGGTCAATCATGCTCATCATGCTCATGCTCATGCTCTAACGAAGATTGTCAAGGCATCGGTCAGTGACAGTGAAAAAGTGTTTCGGTGAGGTTAATTTGGTTGAGTGGACTATTTGTTTTTCTTTTTCGTTTTGAAGTGAAGATCATTTGGTTGGATTTGTCGTCAAATTTTATTCCGTAATCGTGAACGATGTGCGCGATCTATTTCATCTGAGTATAACAGCACGTTACAAGGACGAAAATCTAGTGTATCTGAAAGAGTGCTGCGATCATTGGAAGTGAAAATTGAAAATGATTGGCTGTAATTTTCGAAGAATTTTGCTGGGGAAAATGACTTCTATCAGCACTGATTATGAGAAATTCTTGGTGCTTCTTCAACAAACACGATATGCTTGTGCCTTGTCAAATACAAGTTGTTTGCACAAAAAAATACTACAGGCATAATATCGTCAGATATGAACGATATTCTTTCGAGTGTTGTTGAATATATATCAAAAATTGATTTCCAGGGGAGGCTGAAAATAAAAATACGTACAGTCGCTGAGCAAACACATTGATTCTGTATGCAGACTCTGTATATATTGTAGCAAAAAATCCCCTAATTACAGTGTTTAGTCCCACGTCACCATTTCATACAACCCTAGGGCTGTATACCTTGTAGTATTATGGAATAAATATTAAACCGTTGAAAAGCGTATCTAGAAATAGAATTTGAAAATGGATAAATACTTTCAAGAGTAAACTGGTATAAATGCCTAAATGATGTTCAAAAGCCTAAATCATACAACTACTTCATCAATAGACTAAAGAGCAAAATAATCTAAAACTGATTAGCTTTTCACTTCGATATCTGAAAAAGGTAATATTTGAAAAATGTTCCAGGGTTATCAAAACATTTTTCAACACCATAAAATGTGAAAAAGACTACACTGCATAACAAAAAAAGTAGAAGGGTGGTATCCAAGACACGACCGCATAGTTGACGTAGGACTATAATATGTAGTTTTATATTTTCTTTTGAGGCTTTGTTTGATTTCCGCTCGTTCTACTTTTGGCATGGTTCGATTTTGGCACACATGTGCCGAAAACGAGCGATTCTGTTTAATCACATTTGTTTTTAGTTTCTAGAATTCTTTTTAACCAATTTAAGCTCAACATCCTCCAGAAGAAAAGTATTTTGGTTCTTCATGTTACCAAAGCGGATGACCGGAACCGTTAAAACGGTTCCTGAGATATGACCGGAACATTCCGGTAATATAATGATCATTATCAAAGCAGTACTATGCCTCTAATTACTCGGGTGGTGATATCAAGTATTTAGGTCGTCAGCCTAAATTCATCAAGCGACACCTTAAACGGCTTAAAACTTAAACTAGTTTATTGGTGGCCATATCTACTGTTGATGTCGTCTTTGGTCGCTTTAAAAGTAAAAAAATGTTATGAAAAAAAAGTTCATTTTTGGCATGGTTCGGTTTTGGCAACAGAAAAGATTCTGGTGTGCTGTCAAAATCGAACGGTGTCTGCATTTTGATAATTAATTTGCAGCACTCTATTTTAGAAGAAAAAATATTTTCTTTAATATTGATGAATACTTGTCACTATAATACAGTCCATTTTCTTCAATACGCGAAAAGGCAACCTACTGCACAGATCTAAATTGAGTACGATTTAGTAAAAATTAAACTTCCTTCTATATTTATTTGTCTTGTGGAAGAGGGCTCACTCACCAATCGTCAAGCGGCAAAGATGTCATATAATTATTTTTTTTACAGTTATTAGTTCGTGGAAAACATAACGATAAAGGATTCCAGTTTTTAGATGAAAATGTATACTCATAGTAAATTTTAAATTGACATAGAATTTTATGAACATGTTAACATCCAATTTATTACAATTTAAACATTTTATCAGTAAACAGAAACAGAAAATAGGAATCAGTTTCAAGATACCGAAAAATAACGAAGATGCCATATTTGAAAGTCATATGTCTGTTATCTTCAAAAATAAACCGGGCTAGAATGATAAACAACATTAGCCTCAACAATTAATGTTTGCATAGTGTTGTTCAATTACAAGTAAGGTTATGGAAAGTAATATTATCTTGAAGATGCTAATGTAGAAAAATATTTCAATTGAAAAATACAAATACAAATATGGGAACTCTAATATTAATATGAAATAAATTTGGTTTTCCTTTACGGAGCTATATTTAGTTATTTTAATAAATTTGAGAAAAACAGAGTGAAGAGTTCAAAAATAAACAACGCATTTTATCTGTACATTGCACCAAATTTAAATATCCTGCTATCTGCCTCTACCAATGCGTACAGAATTTTGTTGTCCCCGGTGGCGCAGTGTATTTTGCGGCACCCGAATAATCATATTGAATACTGATATTTGCTACTATACGAAATAAGAAGAAGAAGAAAATTCAAACGGCAATTCGATTGTGATCCAGATCGCAAAACGACACCTACGCGTTAATCTTTTGGCTTGGCTGCACACAAATGAATATCGAGTTCTTCTGCACTAACAGATGACGAGTGACCAGCGCTTTATTCATACATTGCTCGGTGCAGCACTGTTGCCTGTGCCAGCATGTTTTCCTTCAAGACATCAGTTTTTATGACATTCTAACAGCAGAACGTAAAACCATCTGATAGTGGAGGTGGTTACGAACTTTCCGAAAAAGCTTCACCTTCAAGACATCAAAATTGTCTAGGCTCATAGAAGCAAACATTAGTTTGACCTATTGGGACGGGGAGATTCTGTCAATTTTTTTTTTTGCTATGCTATACTGGAAATCACAGCAGGCAGTTGGTGTCTTCTCATAAAGTCTGTACCAGGCGTGCTCGCATGTGATTGGTACATTGTTCGTGAAAATTCGACCTTGAAACTTTTACTCAATTTTCACTGTTTAACAATGAAGTGTTGATGATAACTGAAGAATCACAAAATTGCCCATAATTTTATCAATCCAACGACATATTGATTATTGGGATCCATCATGTGGTTACATCAGTATTACCGTTTGAAATCTTTCATTCCAACGTTACACCTTGGTTTTAGTTTCCGCAGAATGCATCTCAAAAAACTGAAGTAAAGTAGAAAAAGAAAAAACAAAAAAGGTCGAAAATTAACATGATATATTTCTAAAATGATTGAAAACCGTTCCATTGACCATTAAATTTTCCATAAAACGTTTCTAAAGTCTCCTTTACGCCTAAATATCTCTTTTTCCATTTCTCGTTCGAATTATCATTCGATGTTGGAAGGAGTATCTGTTGTGCGGCAGGAAATGACATCGCAAAAACGGACAACCAGTAGTGCGCAGCTTTTATGATGCAATTTTGATAAATTAAACGTTCAAATAATTTGGCAGTACACTAGTAATCGTGCTACAAAAGAGCTAAATCGTCGAATATGGACCGTTTTTGGTTTGAATTAAACTTTGCACACGTGTTTGATTTAGCAAACTGTGTATTTTTCGCGGTTTATAACTCAAAAACCTTTGGTTATACAGAAAAACTGTGTCAAGATGAATTACAGGGAACTAATTTTGCTTCATAAAAAAATTACATCGCGATTTACAAAAATGAAAAGCAGTTCAGTTCATTCTTGATTTTTGTTTTTCAAAGAAACATGACGCTATAACAACATTTTTGGTGGAAAAAAAAAACAAAATGGAGAAATGAAAAATAAATTTTTATTGAAGGTGAAGCTAATAGACTATAAAAGTTTCAATATCAACATTTTCCAAAATTTTAGTCTTATCTAATAATTTTAAATGATTCAGATTCAGACATTTCCAACTAACCCATTCCCCGCGGGTGATGCCATATGGCATCACCTGACATATGAACTTTGATAACAGTTTAACAACTATACTTGAAATTTCTTACGATGAAAATATTCTATTAAGAGAACAGATTGATCTTCAACTTGCAATATAGTTTGTGCCAATTATGCATGCGCTTGCTGAGTAATAAGAGTTTGAATGTCATTTTTCGATGTAAAAACTAATTTCTCTCCGCGGGGGTAGGGTTAAAAAGCTGATACAGGCCGGACTTGATTATCCGGAGTAATTTTTTTTGCTGTTCGATTTTCATATTAATTTTGAAATTTTATTTGCCATACGGCATCACCCACTGGAAATGGATTAAATGAGTATCGCTTTGCGTAGGTCACAACGAGCCTAACAAACAGAGAATGAGTTAATGAACTACCGAGTAATTCCGAAGGATTTTTCATTAAGTAATGTAAACTGTTCAAAAAGTCGATTTTTTTCGAAAAAAATTTTTTTTTTGGGTACCTAACACCAGACATCGAGTGTTTCATACATTTCTAAGACACTTGGCTAAGCTTCTCCGAAGATACTACGAGACGAGCAAAAATCACACTTTAAAGCTTAATTCCACGCGAAATTATTTCTCATTCGTAAGCAAGTTAGCAACAGCTGAATGCTGCTAGTGTTGCTGGATTCAATCAGTTTGGGGTGAATAACTTTCTCTATAAACATCGAAGCGCCTTACGGTCTGCAGAAGAGTTTTAACCAGGAAAATTTCCTACACATATCATGTATCGATATATTTTTCGGAGCCAACTGCTGGACATCTCTAGATGGATGACATGTTTTGAAACCATTTTTCCATGTAAAATTGTATGGAAACTTAAAAATTCGGGCGCGAAAATATAGTTCCACCAATCGATTTGAAAAGTTACACAGTTGTAACAGGACCCATAGACCATCGCACGGTGACGTCACGTATCATAGTTTGACAGCTACTGGTAACTTTGTCTACTATCGGGTGATGGAGTTTTATTCTCAATTCTAGCAGATCATTTCATTTGTGACCAAAATGCCTTTAAAATGTTGTACATATATGAGGTACCAGTACTCTAAGAACAATTATTAGTTTAGCACCATTTCGACTGCGCACACGATTGCTCCACCAGAAAAAGCACAAAGTGTAAAACGTAAACAAAGTTACCACTAACTGTCAGAAAAGAAAGATTAAAGAGATTCGGTGAGATGGTCTGTAAGAGAAAGTACATTGATTTTGACGTAGGACTACCTCTTACCGCACTATATCAAGATACATTCTGAGTAAAACTAAAACCAAGGTGTGACGTTGGAATGCAAAATTTCAAACGGTAATTCTGGTGTAACCACAGGACGGAATACAATAATCAATATGTCGTTGGTATGATGTTATTTTTCATCTCCTTATGACTGTTGGTTCTTCTAGGCAGTCGCTAATGACAGCCTTTACCGCGCGAAATCTCTCGGCACAAATCCAAGCGGGCTGTCTTGTGATTATGATTCACGAGAGTAAGGCCTTTGCCATGCTGAACACCAACACGAGCGATCGGGTGAGAGCCTTTCCGTAGGTTAATGAACAGCTGTACCTACGGCTGTTCATCAACCTACGACAAGGCTTTTGCCCGATCGCTCGCGTTGGCGTTCAGCAAGGCAAAGGCCTAAGACCGATGCTACAACGAAAGCGGGGAAGTGCGAAACCCGTTTTTTTCTCATGTGGGGATGATATCAACAATGGGAAAATATATTAAACAATTTGCTTCGTGTTCATCATGGCATCGGCCTAAGAAAGAGGAGCAAAGAGAGAGTCCGAGTCAATATCATCGATGACAGCCGCAGCCGATCAGTTGGCTGTCAATGGCGCAGGCCAAACCAACAGGACACCCTCAAAATGAACAAAACTAGGCTGTCATGTCTGAACGAACACAAAACATGCGCAAGAATGAGCTGTCGTGAGCAACACAAGACAGCTTCGTTGCCGATGTAAGCTTTATTGCCGCTATTCGCATAGCAGTCCTATGTAAAGTTGTGGTGTGTTCTCTTGTTTTATGCGGGAATGGGTCCTATTTGGGATGCTTTTCAAGAATAGCCATTAAAATCGAGGTTGTGGGAATCAAACCTTACTTTTTTAGTGGCTATTCTTGAAGAGCATGCTAAAATGGACTCATTCCCGTAAAAAAAAACAAGAAAACACTCGAATTTTACCTAGGACTGTTATGCGAATAGCGGCAGTTTAGCTGTTTGTGAACTCTCATCAATAGCTTATTCATGAGACGGTTAGAGTAAAAAGAGAGGACATTTTACAGTATACGGTCACAACGCAGTCTTTTTAATAAGCCTGCGTAGAACTAGATTTCTATTTGTGTGCAGCCAAGCCAAGTGAAAACTACATTGTTGGGCTAACGCGTAGGTATCGTGTTGTAATCTGGAAAAAGCAATAATCAGAAGGAGCAGCAAATTGAAAAGAAATAATTTTGTTCGCAACAGTATATCACGATGTTGGATGTTGCATCCAGTGTGTGATTAAAACTCAAACCAATGTTTTGAACGAATGATGAAGGTGACCAAAGTTTGTGATAAGGCAGCATCCGTAAATTACGGAACGCTCATATGGAGGACGGAGGTTATCCTTGAGTGTTACGATTTGCGACACAGGGGAGGAGGGGTGAGTTCAGCGTTACGTAACAAAAAATTTCTGGAGAGATTCTCCAGAATCATGCATTTTTATCAAGCAAATCCTTCTACAGCGTAATACTTAATTTTTATGGGGGTGGGGGGTAGGTGTTGTCGTAACGTTTCGTTACATATAGGGGGGTGGGCGTCCAAAAATTGGGGTTTTTCACGTTACGTAATTTATGGATGTAATTGGCATATCATTGAGTAGTAAATTAGTAAAACGTTTAGTTCAAAACCACTTTTTTCAGTTTAGTTTCGCAGCTTTAGACCAATCACTAGATCGCTTTCTGTAGCTGCAATAGATGTTTTCTCATAGTTTTAAAGTGCTTATTGTATTACTACCCCTGAACAGATTTCAAAACACCGATGTCTTGATCGACAGGTAAAATAATGCGAAAGATTGTAATATTATAACTAAAATATCTTTTCAACAAAATTTGTGTTAAAAATCTTGCACATTCAACCAAGCAGAAGCTTGCTTCCTCGTTGCTCATTCCGTTTTGGTTGTTGTGGCGAGTAGATGGCATTTGAACTGCAACCGTAGTGGTTTTCATATTCATGTTGTAATGATAAAAACTTGTTTTAAATGCTTTAAATTTGAAGCTGCATTGGGTGGCTGCCTTGTTCAAATAAAACTCGTTGTTTATGTTTGAATTCTAAACTCTGTTTTTCTCAGATTCATTTAAATGACCAAGTATAGGCTATCTAAAAGACAATAGAAAACCAAAATGTACCGTACAGATCTTTAAACAGATAGATAAACGAGCTGTACTGATGGTTATATTTTTCCAGCTAAACGAATTTAACTCAATATGACAAACGTTATGCTACTAGCCCGCGGTTTTGGTATAGAGAAAAACCAAATTCGTTGCGTCTTGGGGTTTCAACACTTATATTCGATATTTTCATTTAAAAAAATTACGTCAGAATCTGCCAAAAAAAAAAATTAGACACTAAACATATGAACACAATTTTTCATTGTCGTAATTGTAATTGAACAACATAATGCAAACATTAATTGGTGAGGTTAGTGTTGTTTATCAAACCGGGCTAAGTTTATTTTTAAGGAAACAGACGGGTCATTTCATACGAAGTGACCATCTCTTTTTTTCTCACAATTCACGTAAGATGTCCGAAAAATACTGATAGATGATTTTGGAAGAAAATAAACTAAGGAATCTAGAAAAAATATAAGTTTTGACCGGAAGTGCTGCCAGATAAAGTATTTTTGTATTTAAAAACTAAATTTACATTTTTCGGCGAATGCAGCCATTTTGATTTTAAATTTGATAATTTCATCGTGTTCCTTGGAAAATTTCACATAAGAAACAACTATCATCCCGAGGTAATATGAGCCAATCTCGAGATATAACATTTTTACGAAAAAGGTTGTAAACTTCGTAATTATGTTTTTTACAATTTATAGACGTTAGACACCCGACTAATAGTGATAGGTGAATTTTGAAGAAAATAAACCAAGGAATCCAGAAAAAATAATATTTTTGACCGGAATTGTTGCCAGATAGATTATTTTTGTTTTTTAAAACTAAATTAGTATTTTTCGGCAAATGCAGCTAATTTTATTTTAAGTTTGATGATTTCATCGTATTTCTTGGAAAATTTTACGTAAGAAACCTTTATATCTCAAGATTGGCTCATATCACCACGGGGTGGTAAGTGCTTCTTACGTAAAATTTTCCGAGAAACACGATGAAACCTTCAAATTTAAAATAAAATTAGCTGCATTGGCCTAAAAATGCAAATTTAATTTTAAAATACTTTGAACAAAATCTGTGATGGTTGTGTCCAAGTGGCATGTACACTTCGTATGGAATGACCCAGACAGATTACGTTCTAATATGGCATCTTTGTTGTTTTCTGGTATCTTAAAACTGATTAATTGTTTTCTAGTTCTGCTCACTGAATGAATGTTTAAATTGGGCTAAGTTGAAAGAAATGAATGTTAACATGTTTATGAATTTCAATGTCAATTTCAATTTTTTTGCGAATCCAGATTTTCCACTAAAACTGCAACTCTTTATCG